>NC_090685.1:6000000-6300000 GCF_013368605.1 Nyctibius grandis | reverse complement strand
AAAACCAACTTTTTGATGCTCTTCCTAAAAAAAAAATAAAAACACACCACCGAAGAGAAATTTGGATATATCCGCTGCATAAATATACATTTAATGCTTAATTCCTGTGTTCCAGGGAGCAGGAACTAGCTGTATAAGACCTGTTCCCACACTCAGGACATATCAAGTATTGTGTAAGAGCACTGCAGTAGCTGAGACACAAACTCTTTCTGGAATTCCACTCAAGGTGTTGGTTTATGAGTAAATAAGAAGCAGAAGTGATTGAAAGCTTCAAAACCCAAGTTCAGTAAATCACAGTATTATGTGTTTTACAAAACAGCTTTTCCAGCAGGAGCACAGAGCCCTGCACAGAAAGTCTGGTGCCCAGATGCGGGTGGTTCTTCCCTACAGGAGCAAATCAATGGTCAGGCTGGGGTTCACTGCCTGCAGTCTGAAGATCACTGAACAGCTATGCCAGTGACACTCAAAGTCTGAGCCCTTTGGTCTGATCTTTTGTTCATTTGGTGTTTTTCAATAAACCACTGAGTAACTCCACACTCTGCTCTCACGCTGGAGAGGGAACAGATGGTTCAGGCTAAATAAAAGACAAACCAAGGTCACAGAAGTTACAAAGTGTTTTTATAAAGCCTGTGCTTAGACGGACTTTCAATGACTGATGCATCTTTCTCCAAAGTTTTTTGTTGTTTAACTAAAGTCTAAAGTTTTCCAAACCAATTTGATTGCCACTGATGCTCTTGAAGACTGAACCCAAGAGCTTCAGTAGGGTAGATCCACAGCATCATTAGTCACTTCTCACAGAAACATCTGTGCTAGGCTATGAAAGTGTCAGAAATCCACCTTCATCCTGGGTGCTTTAGCAAATCTGATGACACTTGTACTTCAGAAGCAGGAAGTATTACACCGTACAAGCTTTCCTTGTAATAATTCCTATTTGACTTCACAGCAGCTTTGCTCCAATCATGGGATGACCTCATTTTACAGCTTATTTGACCTGAACATTTTCATCTCCTCTAGATGAAAACACTTCAATTTTTACATAACACCCGTAACTGCTATTCCTATTTGAACCAGGTCACAAAACACTCACGGAATTTAGGACACTAGAGGAGTTTACTGAATCTGATCAGAAGATTCTTGCACCACCTCCTCCCTCCAACATACACAAAAGAAAAACTCACTTCAGCATGAATGCTCCATTGGATGGGGATGGCTCGTCATCATTGAGACCATCGAAGAGATGAGATTTAGCAGAGCCAGCTGACTGCAAAGCTTTTGGTCGCACTCTGGTCGCTGGGCGCGGAGTCAGTTTGTAGTGGGTGGGTGTCGTTAAGGCCTTCTGAGCTGCTGGATTAGTTGGTTTCAGCCTCTGAAACAAAAAGATGTAGAATTGGGATTTTCATACCACTTACTGTAAGGGTTTGCTGTTCTCAAGGCCATCCACTCAAGGACCTTGAGCAAAGTCAAGGGGGAAGTAATAAATAAAACCAGACACAAAGCTGGTTGACAACAGGTAATGGAAACAATGCCAAAGACCAGAAGTGACTCACTGATGGACCACCAAGGAGCCACAGGCATAGCTTTGGAGAGGGCCAACCTGCACCTTCTGTCCAGGCTGAGTGAATTTGGGGACGGCTCCTGGGGTCAGAACAGGGGTTTGGGCACCCCAGCAGCAGCTGCAGCTAGGGGAAGCCTCAGTGCCTGGAGCAGATGAGGGTCTGTGCTCCAGCCCCTGGGATGGGCCCAGTGTGTGTCCCAGGTGTAGCTACTGGGGGGAACTCGGGTGAGTGAAAGTCTCAGCAACATCCACTGCAACAAGATGGCAGCTCTCTGGCCCCTGTGCCTGGGTGACAGCTGCTGGCAGAGGGGGACAGGCAGAGCACCTGCATCATCCCCAAACCTCATGTGTGTGTGTGTGGGGGGTGTATAATTCACTAGCAAGCTCCAAGGTGGACTAGCCCACAAGTAGGAGGCCCTTGGTCCTGCAGGACCAAGGGATCCATGAACGTGCGAGTCTAGAGAGCGTGACCATGTGTGTTTTCACCAGCGAACGTCAACCCTTCTCAGCCAAAGAGGAGGAAGGGGACGTGGCTGTACGTGCCTGTGTTTTACGGGAGTCCTGGTAGTGTCACACGTGGGTGCTGCTGAAGGCAGTGCCTTGTCTGCAGCCATACAGGCAGCTGTGCAGTGCACTCTGCATGTGAGCATCTGGGATACATGCTCAGCTTCACAGGTGGTTCATAGAATCACAGGATGGTTTGGGTTGGAAGGGACCTTAAAGATCATCTAGTTCCTACCCCCTGCCATAGGCAGGGACACCTTCCACCAGACCAGGTTGCTCCCAGCCCCATCCAACCTGGCCTTGAACACTGCCAGGGAGGGGGCAGCCACAACTTCTCTGGGCAGCCTGGGCCAGGGTCTCACCAACCTCACAGCCAAGAATTTCTTCCCAATATCTAACCTAAATCTCCCCTCTTTCAGTTTAAAACTGTTCCCCCTCGTCCTGTCACTCCATGCCCTTGTAAAAAGCCCCTCTCCAGCCTTTCTGTAAGCCTGTTACAGCTTTTTTCAATAAAACCAACCAAGCTAAAATAAATTCATGACAGATCCTTTGCCACACTCCAGTCGGAGAAATCTGTAGTCTTTTTCTGTCCTGGGGCTGTGAGGATCTGTTCTGTGTCCCCTTTTTTTTTTTTTTTTCCTTTCTTCCTTTCGGCATTGTCTCAGAAACCGTATGCCATGTGCTCAGACGCCATCTTGTGGAAGCCTGGCCGACCTGACCTTGGCGACGTTTTATGACGCAATAAGTTAGGCGCCGACTTGACTGGGATGCCTCCGCCCTCCACGCCCTCCCCCCGCCTCCGGAGACACATCCGGTGACAGCCTGGCAATGGGCCAATCCTACGGCACAGGAACCGGACATGTCCCGCCTTCGGACCTGTGATTGGTGCGAACTGTTGACTGGCGGCTCCAAGTCACATGACTCTGCCGAAAAACTCTATGAAAGAGGCCGGATCGCTTGACCACGCGGGACCCCACCGCCTTCTTCCGAGAAGGAACAAAGGATCCCGTGGGACACCGCTGGATCTCAGGGGTGGTGACTATCCTTTCCCTCTCAACTGTTCTCTTTTCCTCTCTTTCTTTCACTCCTCTCTCTCTCTCTTCTTTGCTCACTGAGTTGCCTCATTGTTGGACTTAATAAAGTCAGAGTTAAGTTTATTGATACCGTGCCTCGGTTGTGCTTCGTCCAAACTCAAGGATCACGAATCTATTTTATTTCGGGTCAGGACTTTGGGGGGTGCTTTACCTGCAGGCAGGTTAAGCATACCGGGTGATTTATAATTTGGCGGGCCCCGCATGGGGGCTGACTGCATTGAACCAGGCACGCCGCACGTGGGCTGCACTGGAGTTACTAATTAGGCGGGCCTACGTAGGCTGTCTGCATTGTATTTCTAGATTTATTCCTTTTTTTTTTTACTAATTAGGCGGGCCTACGTAGGCTGTCTGCATTTTATTTCTAGATTTGCTTTTGAGTCAGACCTTAATCCGGAACCCGACAGGGGCTAACACCCGCTAGCTCCACTGCTGAAAATGCCAATGTTACCCAGAAATGTTGGCAACGTGAGCTACCCCATGGCAGCACAGAACTAGTAAGTTTAGAAAACTCTAAGCCATGGCCCACACCAGGAACATTCACAAAGCACACACACTATCGTGCTAGGATAACGCTGTTTTATGTCATGACACACTAACTTTTAGCACTTTAGCACATTTTAAACTCCGTTTAGGTTTTCCAGGATGCTCAACATCCAGGATAGCAATAAACTCCTACCGAGTAGTGTCCATCGGGTCACCAACAATTTGAGAACAGCAGTAAATCCAGCAGTACATCACAATTTTGTGGTGTTAAGAGTCTTCCCACTCACACATGCAAGTCCTTACGGACTTCCTCATGCATATTATGAGTACTTTAAATAAAATGATTCTGGTATAAGAAAGAAGCCGACCTGAAAAACTATCAGAGCACCCTAAGCCTGGAGCTTCCTCCTCGAAGAGGCTGGAGGGGCTGGAGCCCCTCTCCTATGAGGACAAGCTGAGAGAGTTGGTGCTGTTCAGCCTGGAGAAGAGAAGGCTCCGGGGAGACCTTCTAGCACCTTCCAGTACCTGAAGGGGCTACAGGAAAGCGGAAGAGGGGCTTTTTACAAGGGCATGGAGTGACAGGATGAGGGGGAATGGTTTTAAACTGAAAGAGGGGAGATTTAGATGGGATATTAGGAAGAAATTCTTGGCTGTGAGGGTGGTGAGACCCTGGCCCAGGTTGCCCAGGGAAGCTGTGGCTGCCCCCTCCCTGGCAGTGTTCATGGCCAGGTTGGATGGGGCTTGGAGCAACCTGGTCTGGTGGAAGGTGTCCCTGCCTTTACTTTAGCCCTGATCATTACTTGTTTTCACTTCTATCATGAGCAGAGAGAGGAGAAAGAAGAACACTGCCATGGCAAAGCTGATTCGATAAACAGCTCTGTATCCAACAAACACATCGCAGCTGACAAAGCCATTCATATGCGGTATCCGAGTATGAAGCCCGTCATCACAAAATCCAGGTATCTGAGTAAAGACACATTTAGTAGTGAATTTACATCTGTATTTGCACTTACATTCTTTAAGCACTCTTTACAGCTAAGGCTTTCAGTCAGCTCTCTTCTGGGAGATGAGATAACAGCAGACCTTGTGCTCAGCTGGCCAGCACAGACCTTATTATCATCTTTCTTTCCCTGTGTCATCACTAAAAGCATCCAGGGAGATTAAGATACCAAAGCTGCAGGCCTCTGATAACAGTTGGCCATCTCCAGGTTTGGTTTCAGAGACCAGGCATGTACTTAAAAATGTACATTCCCTGAATTTGCTATTTCAGCTAGAAGCCGCTCAGTACATGCAGTTTCTTAACCTGGGGGACAAGGCACATTTGGGTGTTTGTGTCTCTGTTCCAACTGAAGAGAATCAATGGTCACTGGCACAAGTAATGGTTTTGCTAACAGTTAGAAAGCAGTTTTCCCCCCCATACCTTTTTCAGCTGCTCTTCCATCCCTGGTGCCAGCATAATGCAGGCCAGAACAGTGCTGAGGAGGAGGAGGAAGGCATAGATAAGACGCGTCACTGTTGAATTCTTGCTGTTGGGACAACATCGGCACAGTAGACACGAGGCACCGCTGCACAGACAGGGAATCTGAAGGACAGAGGCAGGAACAGTAAGGGCACTCCCCTCGGCGCTGGCACCGCTACTCAACGGCACCGAGAGAGGACAACCCAAACGCCGTTAGAGACACTGCCCTCCCTGACGCACCACACCGATAAAGCCGTCCCATCGGCACTCCTGACTGCATCGCGTTTGAGAACACCCCTGAATAACCTCCCCCATCAGCCCGGGCTCCGCTCCCGGGGCCCGCCGCCAGCAGCGGCCAGCAGCGCGCCGCGGCTCCGCAGCCACCGGCACCACCTCGTCAGGGCAGTGCCCGTCTGCTACCGACCCGCCTGCCCGCCAGGCCAGGCAGGAGCAGGGCAGCCACAGCCCGGCTCGGCCCCGAGGGGCTGGAGCCGCCCCCGGCTCCCGGAGCTGGTCAGACCTGGCTCCTGCCCGCAGGCCGCAGCGGGGGCACCGGGCACACCCGCTCGAGCCGGGACGCCGGCGGAGGCACCGCCCCGGCCCGGGACCGCTCCCCGGGGGAAGGGGGGTTGGCGGGGCAGCCCCGCCGCCGCTCACCCAGCTGGCCAGCGAGCAGGCCCCCAGCGCCGCCCCCATGGCGCCGCCGCCGCCGACACCCTCCTCCGGCCACTTCCTGCTTCCGCCTCCACCCCGCGGCGTCAGGCGGCCGCCGTCCAGTGCCGCCGCCGCTCATTGGCTGTCTCCGCCGTGCTGGCGCGCTCTGAGGCGGCTGTCCGCCAATGAGAAGGCAGGATGGAGCCGCGCGCGAGGCGGAGGATAAGCGGGGAGGGCGAAGGGCGGCGGAGGGGGCGTTGCTGTTTACGAACACTCCTTCCGCCTCCTCCCGCGCTCGGCCATGAGAAGAAAGGACACTGATTGGTCGAAAAGTCAGCGAGTGGGCGGTTACTCCAGCAGCGCAGCCAATGAATGAGACTGATCGACAGGCCCGGCAGCCATTCAATACCCGCCTCTCCCCGGGGTCTCTGGAGGCACTCGGTGGTTGCCATGGCAGCAGGGCCGGCGGCATGGCGGCGGGGCGGGCCTGCGGCCGGGGCTGTCACCGGGGCTGTCACCGGGCCGCCCCCGCCACACGCGGGATTTGGGGCCCGACACATGGCGTTTCCCGGCCCCTGAGCGCTAGCAGCCCGCAGGGGCACCCTGGCGCGCCCTGTGCCCCGGCTGCCCGGGTCAAACCGACCCTCGCGGGTTCCAGAGGGGTAACGGGGCGCGGTGACAGGCGTCACGTCCGTGCCAAGGTTGCGTTGAAGCTGCATGAGTAACACCCGCGTCACCGCTGAGGCGCGGACCTCACCGGAGGGACCGCGGCAACCGGCTGCCGCCACTTCACGTACAGCCCTGTATGGATCACAGGGGTGCGAGGGACGGCTCGCGGGCTGGGGACACAGCTGTCACCTGCCCTGCCTGAGGCCCAGGGGCCTGCTCAGCCTCTCGGAGCTGTTTGATGGGGGGGAATCTGTAGTTCCTTCCCATTCTTGTCCTATTGTGATATGAACACGAGCACTCGTGCCACAGAGCTGACGTCGTGTTGCTGCCCCTTTTTTTCTGCATGTTTGCTGAGCGCTGAATGGTGTCCGTGAGTTTTGGCCCCTGTAGTGTTGAGACGGGGCTCTGGCTGGAAGTGGAAAAGCTCACGAGCCTTTCAGAGGTGGGGTTTGTCAAGGAGACGCTTCTGCATCCGTTAACACGAGGCTCAGTTCATATTTTGAAGGTGCACGGCTGTAAAAGCTAGAGATGTACTCCTTCAAAGTGGAAGAAGAGGAAAAGGAACTGTGTGAAAAGAGACATTGTTCTGCTGCTGCCCAGAGCGCAGGGGCCTCTCCGGTTTTGGATTACAGGCGTACTGCATGACTTGGATTACTGTATGATTTGCAGGAGGAGTTAGAGAGAAACAGCTGAGTGACTACACTGCTCTCTGCTAAAGTCTGGGAGCAAATGAAATGGATAAGAGGTGGCTGTGAAGATATAATAACACTGAGAAGGTGACAAAAGTTTACACAGAAGTTTAGGAAAGCAGTTCGGAGCTATTTAATTGGCATTAGTGTTGTGAAATACCAGAGGGCAGGGTCAGCAGTTCCAGCTATTGCACATCACTTCCCACTGTGTCAGACCCTTCTTCACACAATCGCTTTCCGAAAAACCTGTTTCCATCACAGAATCATAGAATCATACAAATAATCAGAATGACAGCTTTATTGCCATCTAAAATTGCCAAGAAATGACAAAAAGCATCCAGTAAACCAGCCACTTATTTTCCACAGCAGCTTTAACACTCAGAGTATACGGACATTATGTTAACAGTATCATCTCTTGTAACCAGCCTCATTCATGAAGACATAGAGGCTTCTTTCAGAAAAAGATCACACCATAAATCATTGAAACTGTGCTTCCTTTAGATAATATATGAGCCTTTATTATTAATGTCTTTTTATTACCTTTTTGGGTGCACCAAATGGATCTGTAAGGCTTTTGCCACATCCCTGCTACTTCACTGTTTGTTCACATGAATGTATGCAGAATAAGGGCAGAATCCAAAATTCTGTGTTCCCACCCCAGTAATCCTGAGTAAATAATTTCATAGGTATATTACTAATACAGTAATGAAGCTCAGCTAAATCCTGAGTCTGAGAATGTTTTCTTCACAGGAAATTTATGAGACTAATCGTTTTGTTAAGTACTGTGAGATCCTCCCCTGGATTATGCTAGGGAAAGACAAAGGATACAGATAAAAACCTTTTTCCTTCCACTGTCCACGTAAGAAGACATTTCCAAGTGCTCATTTTACTTCCCAACATAAACCCCCTCTGATTCTGCATAACATCATCTCAAACCACACATGTTTAACAGGAGATAAGGATGAAGCCAGCCTAGTGACTATCAGCTATGGGAATGAGACAGGACATGGCAGGAGGTTATCCTACTTTGTACAAAAACACCCTGCTCTGGTATGTTAATCAGTTCTGACAGCAGAATGAAATGGTGCATCCCTTACGTATCTGTACGTTACATCCCACACATATCTATATGTTAATTGAAATGCCTAGAATAAAAACCTTGAAATTAGGTAATATTTAAAGGAAACGTGTCATTTGAAAGTAGTTCTCTGCAATTCTTTGTGTAACTGAGCTCATAAAAAGTCACTCAAGCTTGTGTGTTAGTGCTATTCTTGTTAATCTCAAGGGTCTTCCCTTCGTGATAACAAAAATGCAGAACTTCTCCTGATGTTCCCTGGAGTATTGGGGGGTCCCTGCTCTGCATGGGCTGTATTTTTTGCAGGTAACATCCCATATACAGCTTATAATTGAATAATCCTTTGACCATCCAGAATCTTTCAGTCAGGTGAAGGGAACTGCAAATTGGAATGGCTGGGTCAAACCAACTGTAAAAATTAAATATGTAGTCTGTGTTTCTACAGTAGTGTTGCCTTGACGCATATACAGGTCTAAACACCTCACTGTGGTCTGGCCTGCATAAACTTCCAAATTTTGAGGTATCAGCATCAGCTTTCTAGTATAACCCTCCTCATTACTGGACTTCTGTAAAGTGTTTGGCTTTAAACAGTATTTATAACTGTGCTTTGATTGGCTCTCCTGAGCATAAAGAATTACAGTGTTTTCTTTAGGGACAACTGCTTTTCCAGCTGTTCAGTTCAGGCTTTGAGCTCTATTCCACAATCCTGATCTTAAACCGTGCTTTGAGAACAGCTGTCAAAGTCGTCCATCTGTGAGGAAGTTAGTCATTAGATAATGGGCAAAATACTGCTACGGCTGAAAGCACCAGTGGGTGTAATTAGTCTTTAAATGGTCAGAGTTAATAGTTTCTACAAAATCATGATGTTCCAGCAGGGCAGAAAGTTCTCCCAAGTACAAATATTGTTAAGTTTATGTAGCTCCCAGATGACTTTCACTGGGGTCTAATCTAATCACATGCTGTAGATACAGGGAATCCCTCACCACTAACATGCAAAGGCCAGCGCGTGCTGTCTGCTGCGAGTCCCCAGGGAAGCGCAGGTGACCGGTGCCAGCAGCGTGGCTCTTCTCTGTGCACAGGCTGGCTTTACACTCACCAGCCCCTGCAATTTGAGACCAAGAAAAATCAGCCTAGTCCACACTGTCGAGACTTAAAATAAGCAAGCTTCTTTTCTCCGCAGTCCTTTGCTCACGATTTTGTAATTCTCATCTTCCCTTGACTGCGTGCTCTCTGACTGCATTAGCACCTGCCTCTGCACTTCTTAGACTCTCTTTTTTCCTATCCTGTCATGGATACGTGAGTCATCTTATTTGTGATCTGCTGAGCTGAGTGAGAGTCACAGTAGAGTTGTGCGCTTCAAGGCCATTAGTAACGCTGCTAAAACTTGCATAATATATTCTTCTGTGTCTAAATCCCTGAGAGATTGAGTAACTCTTCTTTTTCACCCCAAGTGACTATGCAACTGGATGAGTCACTGCTGTTGTGATAGAGGAATTGTAATCTTTGTGCCTTTCCAGTTTTGTTTGGCCAGAAATTTATTTTATAGGACACCTTTGTTCCATCTCCTCTAAGTCCTTATATGTCACCAGAGACCTTTTCACTGACTTCAGTTCACTTTAGATCATGTGCTGTGGTCTGGAAACTGCGTTAGTTTAGGTTATTGGTAAAACAGATGGAGAAAAACGTTCCAATACCCTGGAATGGTATTACCAAGCTGTTTCATCTCATTATTTATGGAAGCATTAGTGAAACTTAAACGTACAGAAAAGTATTTAAATAACATTAAATAAAAGCTTATTAAAAAAAAAAAGCACACCACAAACAGAGATATAATAGGGGGAATATTTTGTACAAAAGATCTGCAGTGACATCTGTGAATGAACCGTGGAAGGGACCAGCAACAGATGGCTGGTGAGGAGGAGGGAGTGAAAGGTGGCTTTTTGTGATAGGTGAACGTGGCATCCCTGAAACAGCACGGGATGCTCAGGCATGGCCCTTTGGGCAGCAGGATGTGACCCAGAGGAGGCTGGCACTGTTGGAGCAGCCTTAGCCCTGCTCTGACGTGAGCGGGTGGTAGCGGTCCCAGGAGGAGCCTTGCAGCCAGAGGCGTTGCGGGAGCTTGGCACCTTCCCCCGTCCCTGTAGACGAGTAGGCGAGACCGTGTTAGTGCAAAGCCAGCATCAGCCCCTGCTCCGCCCTGCAATGCTGATCTGGGCTCGTTGTTGATGCTGGAGCACCTCAGGCTGTACAGGGCATCAAGGCTCCTGCTTTTAAGTAGCCACAAGGCAAGCCAGTCTTCTGCTTGAGCGTTGTCCAAGCACCCTTACAAATGTTGCTGAGTTTATTGTTTCAAATGTTTTCATGATTTTTCCTTGCCTGATATATTTTTTTCTTATTAAGCCAGGATTTATTTCCCCTGTCTCTGTGACCCGATCTCTCCCATGAGAGCCTTCACTGGAATCCAGCTGGCCAGCCTTCTTGTATCAGCGATCACTGCACCAGAACAGCTTCTAGTGAAACAACAGTGGGAGGAAAAGTCAAAAATTTCTGGATTTAATCCTGCCTTGAGCAGTGACGAGTTGTGTGGCTTTAGGTGAGCCACAGGACTGTGTGAGTCAATATGTAAAGCGAGAAAAACAGCATATCCCAGAGTCATGGCAGGCTCCGTTCGATCATCTTTCCACACAGTTTAAAATCAGATGAGTTCCTGACCCAATTTTTTCTCATACTAAAAAGAGCAATACAGGATCGTACTGGCCATGGTCATTTCTTTTAGCCAGAGATTACTTTTCCCCTCTTTTTCCATTGTCCCCCACACTGGTGCTGCTGCTTTCCAAGATGCTCTGAAGCTAGTGAAATAGTTTTTTCTCATAAATCTTTGAAATCATGTAAATCCTCCCAGCGTACCAGCTGACATTTTAGATGTTGCATTTTTGCACTTGTGCCAGGAAGCATTTAGCATGTTACAATTGCTTATGTTGTTGTATCTTTTTAAAGAAGGGAAAACAGTTCCTTCCTCTTGTGTCTCCAGCAGAGAGACTGTTCTCCTTGAGGAAGGAGTTCACATGATCATATAGATGCGTCAGATAAATCCCTTCCCACGTTTGATATTTGCTAAGTTGAATGGTTGTTATTCCGAAGCCAATAGCTGCGATGGTTGTGTGATTTAACGTCTGCGGAGCAATTTCTTCTTCTGTTCACAAGCTTTAAAGAAATAAAGTCTAAAAATGAAATCCTTCAACTTAGAAAGACTCATTAACCAAACACTCTCGACTGCATTATCTTCACAAATATGTCTCCCTGTTTGTTTGTTTAAAGCTGGCCAAGAGTTCCAGAAATACTTTTAAGATAACAAAAACGGGCATCCAGATCAGAAAGGAACTCTGTATTTAGAAACTCTAAAATACTACTGGGGGTGGCTGGGCTGTTAACTCTTTTCTGGTTGCTCTGAACATCTATGGTGTTGGAGAGTGAGTCATTCTTCTTTATAGACATGTTTTTGCCATCCTAGGTTATTTAGAAAAAAATGTACCCTAAGGGAGTCTGATGATACAATACCTTCTCTAATCCCATCGTTGAGTTCAATAGGGTTGTTCCCCAAGAGAGTCTAAATCAAGCGGTTTCATGAAGGTAGTGTAGGGCCAGAGCTGACAAGGCTCAATATTCACTGCATCCATGTGCTCTTGGGGCAGAAACAGCCACAAACTTAATTCTGGAAGGGAAGGGAGGGGAAGAACTGAGGGCTGAGTGGTGGTTTATCAGGGGATCTTACAAACCAGCTTTCTGCTGCAGAACACACTTGAGAACACTGAGCCTTTACTACAAATTCACACACACAAATTTCTAAAATGTACGCTGAGGGTGTCATGTTATTGCAAAATTGAGAGTGTCCATAGGAAACAAAAGCAGGGCACCTTGCTAAGCTTGACCTCCACGGGCATTTCAGTGGCAGAAGCAGAGTGATTTCCCCCTAATGTAAGTAATAGTTCAGTTCTGAATTCGCTGTCTTTGTGAGATGATGCAGAAGGTTTTTTTCAGACTCTAAAGGATGGCTTAAGATTTTTGATAAAAATCTGTGTTAGTATAACTGTATTTGTTACCGTGTTTTTAGGGACTTGCGCAGAACCCAATGCCATGACAGGCCCGCAGTGCAGTTCTTGTGGATATTTTCTTTTCAAAGCTGTTTTTTCCAAACATGTGTTTAGTATCGTTACAGTCCTCGAACAATTTCATGCAAGAGCCATCAAAGCAAAGCAGAAATGGACACGCTGGTGCCCTCATGTATGTCAGAAAATTTCACCACACTAGCAGTGATTTCTGGGCTGAGAAATAGTCCCTGCAAGACCACAGAGCCTTTGATGAGATACAACAGTATAAACGAGGTGTCTCTTTTCCTTTCCTGCATGGACGGGTTTCATCTCACTGCCTTGAAGCTGCCTACAAGGTAAGTATCTAATCCGTGGCAGTTACCGAGCTCTCCCTCTAGCCAGTGAAGAGGGACAGACAAGATCAATTGCTATCTGATATCAGATCTACCACCACTCCCTTCGTCCTGGCCTCTACTTACCATCAGAGGAACTTTGATGTCTTATTTTCAGATGAGTTTTTGTGGTTTTAGAATGAAAGTCTGATTGTAGCCAGATACTAATTTCAGTCGAGGAAATAACGTGCAAAACCTGACGCATGCTGGTCAACGAGGATTGTGCTGGGCAGTGGTAATCTTGACTCAATTATCTGTCTGTAGGGACTGAAATTTAGTTAGTGTTTTATGGTTAGGCACCAGCTGGTGTTAAGATGTTTCTTAACTGAAGAGCCATTATTTATCATTAATAAAACTGACACCACGACACATTCCTTACGGCGTAGATGTGCTGTCATATCTTGGCAACGGTGGCAGGAGGAATTATGCTGCCTGGCTCGCAGTCTTGTCTTCATTGTAAAAAGAGAAATAATGAGGCTGTAATTACCCAGCCTGGAACTAAAGGAACACAACTGAAAATGCTGAATGATGAAAGATGACACCTAACAGCTTCCCAAACTTAGCTTGTTTGGATACCATCACTGGCGGTGCCAGCATCAGCTCCTGGCTCTCGCTGGGCTGTGTCCATAGCCAGCAGGCACAGCTCAACTGTTTGGACTGTGGTGGTGTCCCAGTTTGAAGCACCGTTGAACAAATAGCGGTAAATATACCATAAGCCTTGCCAAAATGAGCTGTTTACATGAGGAAGTCGGCATGCAGCAAATTAGAATGAAATTCATAGCCACGAGCCCCTCCATATTAATTCTTGGGGTAAAGAACCCTATCACGTAGTGGTTTACACCAAATTAGTAATTACTTTGCTGGTGGGATCACACACTCCTCCCTCCAACATTTCTATATCAAATCTTTGAGGTTTCTCTAATTTTGGATCTTAAATTTATCTAATAAACCAGTAGATTCAACGAGTCTTTTTTTTTCGCCTTCATGCAAATAAAGATGGGAAAAGGGGGGTCTGTTATTCCATTAATTCTAGTTCTCAGTTTCACATCATTTCTTGTTAGCCTGCAATGCAACAGCTAGCAAACTTACTTCCCAAATTGGTTTAGCTACTGAAAAGCTGGTGGCCTTCTGCCTTCAGCACAGAAGCGGTGTGTTTGGTGGAGCTGTTGGAGAGGTGACGATGAACTTCCCATAGCAATGAAGAGGCATAAAGGAATGCTTGTGGGTGCCCAACTGGCTACATTCTTGTTCAACTCGTCCTTGAAGGCTGCTGAGATTTAACTGTATTACTAATGATATGTTACAGTGCCTGGAGAATTGGATAAATAATAACTAAAAAGGCCTTTTAGTCAAAATAAAGAGGATTTTCCCTCCTGGTTGCTCAGTTGGAGCCCTCGTTTCTGCAGGAAAGCAGGCAGCGCTGCCATGGAGCGCACACCTCTTGTCCGAACAGCGAGATCTCCGGCCAGTTGCCATAGCGCTGGAGAGAGCTCAGGCCCTTTGGGGTAGCAATTCTGCAAGGCAAGCGCCCGTTTGGTACAGCATGCCCTCGCTTTGCAGCTCAGCCAGCCAGCCAGGTCCTGCGACTACGGCCAGCGTGAGGAGGGCAGCTTGCAAAGTGCCCGTCTGTAGAGTGGGGCCACTTTACAGATATTTAGCTTGTTGTCAAGGTTGCTCCCTTGAACATGCCTTTGCAGGATGGCCAACATACAGAAATATGTTGAAATACAGAAATATATCTGTCCATATAGAAATAATGTCAGGACTGTCACAAATATTGCAGCCACCTCTGCATGCAGGGAGGAGCGATTAGGCAGCACAGCAAATTAGGCAAAGGATATTCTGGACGGTGACGGGCATTTACATCTCACTCAGTATTAGAGAGCAAGGAACTCAGACCCAAACCCAGACTTTTAGATCAAATATGACTGGAACTTTCTGACCCAAGACAGCCTGGATGGTGGGCTTTTATTAAAAGGTCTTCTGCAAGACCTTCTTCTAGGACATCTAACTCAGGATTGTATGGAGCTAAGGTTTTAACATATGGCTGGAGGAAGCTGACATCTATTTAAACACCATTGCTAGATTATTCCTGTGAAGGATAATCTGAATACTTGATGCTTTATCAGGCCAAGATTTACAAAGCTGAAAACAATTATTTGAGAGATGTTATAAAAGGAAATTATTTAATCCGCAAAAGTGAGTGGCAACGGGGATCTGTATCAAAACATTAAACTCTGTGTCCAAAAAGCTGTAATCCTGCATAAAAGTGAAAGTTTTACATCTGTCCAAAAAGCGCAGCCTAGCTTTGAGAGAAAGCAAGAATCTGAAACTGATATAGTGAATTAAGGGAGCAAGTGGAACCCTTTAAAACTGGAAATGCTAGAATAACCATAAGAGAATAGTCACGACACAAAAAGCAGCAAGTGAAACACATCTCAAGAGCAGTGGGGAGCGAGACTGGCCATTATTAGGTGAGGAAGGTCTGCTGGCAGGGACCCACAAGAGCATCGGGCTGTCCATCTGCAAGGGACATAGAGGAGCTGCCAGTAACAGTGTGGACAAGGTTATTGTTCTGGGCTGGGTGATAATCTGTCTCTGTTGCGGCCATTTAGCCTTCTGTCCTTCCACTAGCCAACTGCCAAAAGGAGGTGATAATACCTCTTTTCCTTTTGTTTTGTCTGGCTTGGTTATTTAGAGGATTAAGCTTTCTGAGGCTGGGACTATATCTATTACTACAGTGGGGATGGAGTGTGGGATCTCAGTCTGAGACACCGGTGTAACACCACCAGCATCACTTGTGCTATTCTGCAAGAAACTGGAGTCAGTGGCTCTGCCTCCCGGCACATCCCACGCCCCGCAGCATCCCGAGTTCCTCCCAGCAGCCAGCACCGGACACTGCCCACGCAATCCGTAAGGAACAGCAGGGTTTTGTCAGCCCCTGCATCCACCCCAGGGCAGCAGAGCCCTTCTCTGGGCCGCCCAGTATGCAGGGTGGCCCCATCACCTTTGCTTACACTCCCTGTGTCAGCCCCTGCACACCTGGGCAACACCTGAAACCCAGGGCATGTTCCCAGTATGGTGCTGGGAGCAGAGGGCTGTATGCAATGCCTGAGTGAAATGCTCTGATATCACTAGGCAAACCCTGTTTATATTTCATGTACACTGTCAGCAAAACCAGCATATTTTGTTCCCTGACCAGAACATGGAGCCCTTCCCATGGAGCGCCCTGAACTTCTGCTGCTCTCAGACCAAATCACAGGGTTGCTGCACCTCCCCAGTCTTAGTCCTTATGGCCTCAGGAACAGCTAGAACAGATAAACGGCACCATTTCTAAGGGCATGGCGTGGCAGAGGACACAGGAACAGCCTTACTGAGCTTATCCTGGCTGTCGCAGTGGCCAGCTGCTTCACGAGACAGCATCTAGTTACACGTACCCCTTAACGAGCCAACACAGAAAGCGGGGAGTCATGCCAGGAGGTTAGGCTGAATTTTTCCTGACCTTAGGTACAGTGAGTGTATATGGTGAAGCCTGAAGATTACAGTCCTTTGACTCAACACAGAGGATTAATAAGCTGAGTTTGATCCCTCACCATTCCAAAGCAGGAGTACTCCGTTCAGAGTCCGTGCAATAAAATCACATGAAAGCCCATTTAGCTGAGAGCACAAGTCAAGATCAAAATATTTACACAGCTTCGGCACATCTGCAACAGGAATCCTTGTCCGGCTGCCAAACACCGGAGAAAAATCATAACCGTTGGCTGGGTGGCCTTGGCATATATTATAAAGCTGACAGAGATGACCATTTCCTTCCCTTTATTAGCATGCCCCTTTGCTCTCCAAAAGGGAGAGGCACAGCTGCCAACCCAGTCTGCTACTTGTTTTCCTCCAGCTGCCCCATCTAGCAGAAACCGAGGGACAAAGGGAGGGAGTACCTGTGTGCAGACCTCGGAGCATCTCCCACCTCCCTGCCAGCAAGACCTGAGCGGTCAGTCACCATTAGCTTAAGCAATACATCTCCTGTTGCACCTTCTCATCCTGACAATCATTTTTTAGCTTTTTCTCTGTATCTGACCCTTCTTAGCAAGCAGAATGGACCTATTAATTAATACTTGCGTATTCCCCCTCCGTCTGAATACACCATCCCTGAGCTGACAGAGATATTGCTATTCACCCTGTGTCCCAAACAAGAAAGCTTTTGCCAGTGGGATGATTTTCTGGTGAAGCATGTGCTGGATACATGACCTTTGTGGGTTTACACTGAAGAAGCTTCTGGATTCCTTTAGACAAACAAATCCCTTACCAAGCAGGATTTATGCTTGTTTCGTAGTCTTTGTGCCGCTAGCTGGCTGCCGCGCTTTCTCCCATCAGCAGCAGGTAAAGTGCTTCTTATATAGAGTGTGTAGGGGAGTTTGTTATGGTCTTTGGGACCCTCTGGGTAAAACGTGGCGTAGGACAGTGCTGTCACCGACTGACGACTCTGGCTTGCCACGAGATCTGAGTTTGAGACCTGCTTGTATTGGTGGCAGCTGCAAAGAGGTAACTGTCAAGCGACTTATTTTGCAAGAGCCTTTGGACAGAAGGAATTTTGCAGAAATGAAGGATTAGAGGGTGCATGTCCAGGATGGGCTTTCAGCAAAGGCTTTAAACCAGATTTCAGAGACTATTAAAAAAAAATTAATTTCTTTTCCAAACTGAACACATTCCCTAGGGAAAAAAGAAAAAAAGTAAGTTTGGGTTGAGACTCCAGCCTATCTAACTGGGAGAAACCTTTTGGAGGTGGTAGGCTCAGTAGACAGCGGAGATGATAAGGTCCCGGGGGAGTAGGGACCGGGAAGGGGGAAGGGACGAGCTCGTGGAGTGAAATTGCCCAGAAGCAAAGCACAGCCACTCACTTTGCAATGAAAAGCTTTATCATCTCTGCACAGATTACTGGAGCTAAAAATAGCTCCAGCTCAAAGGAAATAGTTTTTTGAGCGTGCTGGCATGGCAGCCCTGCGCCGAGCCACCGTGCCAGCGGCCACGATGCACGTCCCCACGGTCCCAGCACCGAGAGGGGCTCCCCACCGCCGGGCTCAACTCCTAGCCCCTGCCTGCTAATAGAGGTGACCCTGGAGGGGGTTTGCTAATGAGTTTAGCCTCATTACAAGCTTTTTTTGTATTTCACTTGTTGATGAACCTTTCTGGATGAACAACTTCTATAAAAACAAAATGGGTCTGAATACTGAGTAATTCATTCAGACATCCTGACACCCACTCTCTCCCCTACTCAACAGCAAACTGCGTCCTTTCTTTGACAGCAAAAAGACTCTTCCTATGATTCTCCAAGTGCAAGCTGTTATTTGATGGCTTAAGACATCCACGCTTTCCTTAGGGAGCCCAGCAAACCATTGAAGTATGTTCTGCAGTTTTTTTGATCAGAAGTTTATTTAAAGTATTTATTTTGGGGGAGGAAGTCTGGGAAAAAATCAGGTTGTCACATTTTTTCCGTGCATATCTTGTGCCGTTCCGCATTTCCTTGCAATCTTGATGACATCAAGTGACACGTAGAGCTCAATGCCTGGGAAACGCAGTGGGAAGCTGCTCTTACGTGAGGAGGCTTCATGCTGCATTGGGGGGCTATCACAGCACTGCTCTAAACCTGGCAGCACGAGATGCTGAGGGAAATGAGGCTCAGGCTGCAAAAACACTCAAGTCAGAGGCAGGTCAGATCCTTCTGAAGTGACAGCTTGTTTCCTTGGGCTTTGGAGCTTCCTGGAGGGTCCTTTGTGCTGGTGGGTTTTCTTGCTGGAGCAGGCAGCGCACAATCCAGCACCGCAGCACTGCTCCAGAGGTGGGTTTCTTTACTTTAGCACCCTTGGGGATACTCTCACCTCATTTTGACTCTTGCCCTACGAGATTGCTCTGGCTTTGTCCCTCCTCCAGCTAAAGGTTGACAGTCAGCCCGTGGGACAGCTTCTTGCTCTTCCCTGAGCCATGCTCCCTCATCCTCTGCTGCACCAGAGCAGTGCAGGTGGGACCAGCAGCGTGGGCTGCAGGGCATTGTAGGACCACCCCTTCCCTGGGGTGTTGCTCTCCGCATCCTGCTCTGTGATGCAGAGCTAAAATAAATCCCCACAACTCTTTGCAGACCAACCGCATGGCCAACAGCAGCAGCAGGCACCAGCGCAGAGCCAAACCTCCTGTCGCAGCAACGTCATTAACACCAGGACAGCACAATGTAAAGCAGATGGATGCAACAGGCAGAAAAAACCTCACCAAAGACAAGCCTATTAGTCAAGTAAGAGCCACAGAAGAGTACAGACAGCTGTTAAAGGCCGATGGTGGCTGCAGCTGAGTCAGTTGGCGCAAGGCTGTAGTACTACCCAGCATACGTGCCACACCAGGCAGCTGTAACCTCTTCTCGTTACAGTGAGACAGGGGCTGCATTTATTCATAGCCCACACCTCCGGGTGTATGAAACAATAGGTCAAGAGATGGTGAATGAGAGAATTAGCTAGAAGTTAGGGTGGATTTCCAGAGAAAAATGTCAACTTTCATTTAAAAACAGGATGAACAAATACATTGAGAGCCATGCATTTTTATCCTTATGTGTTAAGATTTCAGGCAAACTTTCTGGCATTTCAGGATTTTTTTTTTCCTTGTGGAAAAAAAGATAATGTTCTGCAGAAAATCCCAAACTGCAGTTCTCTACTTAAAAAGAGTTTTGGTGGAAGATGTTTGACCAGTCCTTGTAGGGGATAGTCTGGGATGAGGAGGTCACTGTAAGGACATGTGAGTGTGTGCAGGAAAGGAGGGACACTTTGATGGATGCTTTGGGGGGCTTGTTCCCAGGACCAGACACACAGGATTGGGAGGTTTCAGTAAGACAAGGCACAACTTATTTTAAAAGTACATATACTGCACTCCTGGCTTTCGGAAGGGCTTTGTTGTTACCATTGCTATATATTGCCTGCGTCATAACAGTGCTTGCCACAGGCTGCCAAGAAAACACCTGGGCTGCTGGTGCAGCTTTTGTATCCTTAGCAGATTTGGCCTTCAAACCCCTCAGTCCAAACATTAGTGTAAAGCTGTAGCCTTCTGGATTGCTTTCAGCTAGAATAAAGAGAAAACTGCAGCCTTGGCGGGGCCAGCGTAGCAATCTCCCGAGACTGGGCTGGTCCCTCAGAGCCCTCCTCCCTCCGTGGCACCTCACGAAGACAGGCAGGGCCTTGTGGTGAATCCCTTACCGTTACTTTTGGGTGAGTAGTAATGCATGACTCAAAAGCACTGGAGAGAGATGACTTTCTGCCAAGTGATACGTCTCAGGGAATCAAACTGGTTTCCCGGGGCTGGTTTTGCAATGAGACAGAATTGAATTGGGAGGCAGAGCTACAAGAAGTCACTTTGGGGATGCACTGAACATGGGTATGTTTTGCTCTGTTGAGGTTCATTCCCCTTCCTCTGTGCCTCAGTATTGTCATCAGGGTGTTTCCTGCACTACCTGTTGTTTTTGTCAGTGTTTTTATCTCTTCCTGCATGCGATGGCGAGGGTGTGGGTATCTGTCACGGCAAATGGCTCATTTTCAGGCACATACAAACAGATTCTGGCTGGAGGTGGCACAGGTCCGACTGCGCAGCCAGTGCCAGGGCAAGAGAAGAGGCTGGTGCTCCTCACTGGTGTGGAGGCAGGCAGTAAGTGTGGGGCTGAATGGCTCTGGGGCCCATGGGTGGTGGGAGAGCTGCAGGATGGCAGAGATGCTGCTTCTGTCTGGTGCTCAGCGAGATGGCAGGTTGGGAGAGCCAAGTCCTCCTGGCTCACGCTGCCCACTGTGCACACAACCCGAAATAAAAGCTCATCTAGCTCAAGCAGGGACTGGATCTGGTCCTTGGCAAATGCCCTTCATGCTCTCCAGTTGAGTCGTGCCACTTCTTCTGCCCCCTTTACAAGGCTGGGGACCGGAGAGTCCTTACAGCAGGGATGGAGTGAGCCTTTCACTCCCTCAGCAAAGCTATTAGCACTAACAAGCCACGTTCCAGTGTGGGCACTCAGGCAGGAGCAGGCAGCAATACCTACACCCTTGTGTGCTCACACACCTTCCCACCGTTCTGGCAGGGCTTTGCAGGAGCGTGGGCCAGGAGGAAGGCTAGAGACCTGCTTCAGCAACCTGGTGGTGTCTCCAAGGCTGATGTGAAACAGGGAGGTGATAGCACCCAGGGGGACGTTCCTGGGCCCCTAGGGTGATAAGAACAGCCAAAACTTCCTTGTCTCCTGGAGAGGCCCTGAGATCACTGAGAACTTCCAGGCTGTGCTTCTCAGAGGGGTGGATACAAAGGTATGTGCTCAATACGCGGCATTGCCTTGCCCTGGACATCTTCCCCCTCCTTAAATCTGGCTGCTGTCACCAGCTCTGCATTTCACCCCCAAATAAGGCTGGCACCCAGGGGCAGATGAGCTGAAGCATGCTTGGATTTTACCCCGTGGGGAGTCTGTGGAGCAAAAGGCACTGTAAAAAGACACAAAGCTTTGGTTTTTTTTTCCTGGGAGGCATTTCCCCAGTGCTACACCTGGTAAAATAACTCAAGCTGCATGGGGTGCGATGGTGCCTTCAGGCAGGCCCTGATGGAGAGGATGAATGTTGGGGCGCAGCCGGGACGTGCATCCGAGCGATGTGCCGGAGAAACCCGGGGGAGCGGCGGGCGGGAGGAAGCACCCTGCAGCAAAAGCCACAGCGGCGAGCATCGAGGGAAGGATGTTCGGGCACATGCAGCTGCCGGGAGATGGGGTTACAAGGCGAAGCTAAACAAAGATCGCTGCGAAAAGGAAACGGATCCCTCCTGCCGAGCGTAAGGTAGGAGCAGAGCGGTAGCTGCTTGACATCATCGGGATGAGCGTTGGATTACAGCAGGCAGGGACTGACTCGGGAGGGGAGAACACGCCCCTCGGCCCCAGAAGTGCAACTTCATTTAGCAGCTCCCAGTACAAGGAAACTGCAAGTCTGAAACTGGCTGCGACTCTCCCGGCTGGCTTGGCTGCTGGCCACACTGGGCAGGGACCCCAGGAGGGGGTAATCCAGCCTCAAGTTCCTCCTCGGCAGCGGGACTGCAGAACTTGGGATTCAAGGAGCAGCAGGAGCCAGGGTGGCCGTAAGTAGGGTTGTGCACGCTGCCATGGGCATGTGGGGCAAGCGACGGGCTGGGACAGTCGGTGGCCGGGAGACCTGTCTGGCAGCTCAGCGAGGGGCTGCTCCCCTGCTGTCCCCACCATGGGAGCTGGAGCTGGGCTACGAAGGGGTGATTCGTTTAGAGATACAGTTAACTTTTACCCAACCGACTGCAAACAGCGAGATTTTTGCTGCCCACAGACCATGGGCTGAAAAACTCAGCTGCATCCCGTTTTTTTCTGCTGTTGGGAAGAAGCCGTTTGTAGGCTGATGGCAGGAAGGTGGCTGCTGCTTCACTTGGAAAATAATGCAGTTCAGTCCTTGCTGCGAAGGGGCAGCAGGGAGAACAGGCTCAGCAGTTTGAAATCACAAAGGACCGTGGATCAGTGACCCCCATGGGGATTTCTGCCCTCATTTCTGACATGTGTCCATTTATTGCGAGTGACTCGCCAGAGGGAATCCCTTACAGCATAGGGGTGGCTCTGCGCTCACATGGGAACGGATGCCAGCCTCTGGACCGGCACCTGGTGTGCCATCTATGCAGGGCTGGGGCGTGAATCCATCCTTAGGGCTGTCAGGAGCTGCAGGGCTGCCCAAGGCTCCCCTTTGAACCGCAAGCGAGGGCTTTGCAGAGCACGGTGGAGGAAGCGGGCTCAGAGACTTGCTGGCATCCAGCTTTCCAAGCAAGTGTTTTAAAAGGCAAAGACTGGGATAAAAAAAGAACTGCTGTGTGGTGGTATTCTCGGGAGGCTTAACAAATTCTTCCACCACAGAGCTGTATGTCTTTCCTCTCTCTGGATTCCCCATAGCAGCTGGTAGCAAGCCGCAGTGGTGAGCTCTCACGTGTGTGTAATGCCTTGGCCCCAAAGGGGTGTTTGGGGAAATGTTTCCCTTTGCTTGGAAGGGGTAAATGGGTCCACAGGACAAGAGCCAAGCGTCGTAGCCGTGAACCCAGAAGCAATGCCCTGGGTGGCTGGGCTGGTGGCACAAACTAGGAGGAGGACACACTGAGGTCAAATGAGCAAGAGGCAGCCACAGTGGGGATGCTGCAGCAGTGCGAGGGCGAGAGGAGACTTGTGGCGCGGGGATGGCTTGACTGGGTGTCAGAGACCATCAGATGGTTGCAGCCCCTCAGGCTCTGGGCTGTTTGCTCACAGCGAGGTCGGTGTATCTGGTTCAGGTCACTGGGGGGCACACTGTGGCTTCTGAGACTCTTGGCTGGAAAGGGCCTCCGTGCTAATGCATGGTTACCCAACTGAGAAATTGTCACGTTTCTGCTCTCATGAGGGATGGTGTTTGGGAAAGAAGGATGCGTGAAGAGATCCTCAATGGCTGAATTCATTCACAGTGCAGATGTAGGTTAAATGGCTGTTTAAAAACACGGATGCACCAGTAATGCTGAATATACCCCAAACACAGAACAGGGCACTGAGTCCTTTAGCTCGAGCTCCACACGGATGTACAAGTCCCCCATGCCACCATTTTCAGGGACACTTTCCAGAAAGGGTGGACTCAGATGCCTCAAAGAGCTGGAGACCATTAAATACAGTACATAGGCTCCTGGTGGAGGCAGCTTGGCCATGGAGAGATGAAAGCCCAAGAACATTCATAGCCATGCATCTTCCAACCACCTGGTGTTTCTGTACTCAGTGGCCAATTCGGAGGAGGTGTACAGGCACACAGTGAGCAGAATGCTGAGTTTTGCTGTTTTCACTTATCCTCTGATGCCAAAGAAAGGTACATCTACTTTTGAGCCCACTCAGGAATAACCACAGGCATACAACCTGGCCCCCCAAAATAACTATGGAAAACCTTTTCCAAGTTGCTAGCATTTCTTTATCTCCCACACTTCAGAGCCGGTTCCTGCAGCATACTGCTGTGCATTAATCCCTCCAGCCTGTCTGGGCAACCAAACACCAGCATTATTCCTTATTTACGGGGGCTATGCACAAAGCAGATGATTTTCCTGGGCTCATACAAGAATCAGGGATGAATCTGCAAGTCCATAAGGAACACCAGAAGCCTCAACCCAGCTTTTTGTTTGCCTTTCTGTGCCACACTGTTCTAGTCTCTCCCATTTTCACTTTCAAAGCCTGGATCCAATTGTTTCTCCACACTCTTAAGGGTTTCCTTAGCGTCAACAAAGCTGTATATATGGACTGATCCAGAAAACTCATTTTTAGAGAGGATGAAAGGGAAAAAAAAACCCCATGCTTCTTGTTGTCTCTAGCCCATGACTAAAAAAGCCAAGCCAAAAGGGATCTGCTCCCAAGGCTTGCCAGCACCAGCCAGTGAGAAGGGAAAGTTCAGCTGTTGCGTGGACTTTGTCCCCAGCTCCTTACGATGGCAGTTAGAGAGGGACGTGGCTCTGCGGCTCAGCTGGCACCTGTAGTGTGAGCCGGAAGAACAGCATTGGACTATGAACCGCCTATTCCCGTTTCAAAACCCTCACTCCCTTCAAGCCTCTGGGCATACGTACTTTAGACCACCCATCTCTGGTTTGCATGGCGAGTCCCCAAACGCTTCCCTTCCAGCACAGCCCCGGAGAGGCTCGGTCCTCTTCACATGGCTCCTCCACATCAGCTTTCACACAGGCACATCGCTGGTCGCAAGCTGCTGCGTCAGGAACTCCCCAGTGAGCACCAAAATGCCAATATTTGTTGATATTTGCGGTGATGTAATAAGCCAAACATATCCCCATCAGAGCGTCATCAACTTTACTGGAATTACTGTTTCCACAAAGTGTAATTAATCTGTGGTGCTCATTGCCATGAGACATCACTGGAACAAAGAGCTCAGAAGGCATTTTAATGGGTATCAGGTAGTTATCTTGGTAACAGAACAATCCTGGGTATGATTAAGACGATATTGCATTTTAAGGATTATAAAACCTCCTGGCTCAGAGTAATCAGTGACATATGAAAAACATTCCACTACAAGTTTTCTTGCACCTCCGAGGCCAAGGATGCCAGCTGCTGCTGGGGACAGGGCCCTAGATAAGGCAGTCTCTCAGTCTGCTCCGGGAGGACTGGGCTCCTCAGCCATGCATCCAGCCTGTTGTTTACCCAGGAGTCAAGAGACACGAGAACGACCTTCTCTCTGCTGCCACCACCTTGCTTGAAACCAGAAAGGATTTCCTCTCTAGAGCAAAAGCAGCACTGTAACAGCTGCTGTATAGAATAATGCTGAATTCTGCCAAAAAGCATCCTGGGGTTTTTTTGGGACATATATTCATTTTGAAGCAATGCCAAGAGCACTGGTTTTATGTGCTTGTTCCTGTTGGGTAACAGCTGATAAACATGGAGGGAACCTGCAGCCCAAACATGTGCATTGTGCTGATGCCCTTGTAATGCATTCCTGGTGGGGTACAGATGTTTAGCTCCCCAATGAACATTCCCACAGGGGTCCCAAAATAATCCGTGGTACCTTGATGGGCTACAGGACTAGATTAGGAAATGTAAAATGTTCTTTAACAAGTTACTCTAGCCCATCCTTAGTCACACGGCACGGACTAATCCAAGTCCCCATGTGGGATATTGCCTGGCCTTTGCGCAGAGGGGCCTTCAGAGTGCTGTGGGACTGGATGAGCCAGAAGAGGATGAGCCTTTGGGGATGGAACAAGGGCTCAACTTCAGATTTGCAGACTCCAGATCCCCAGTCTAGGGCTGTGGGGAGAAACATCTAGCCAGAGCTAGGGCTGCAGGGTTGGAAAGCCAATACGAGGTGCTAAAAAGTTTGTTTCCAAAATCAGCTTTTTGAGACAGAATGACATTTCCCCCCATATCCCATCAGGAACAGGGCGGCTCAGTGATAACGTCTAGTCCAGAGCATCATTGCTCCCATTTGCTTTAAGCCTCTCTTGGCAGACAGCTACATATTTCAAGATATTTTGCAACACATATGAAGTGCCCGAGGTTTAACTGTTTGGGCTGCATAACATGCAAGCCAGAGCGAGGCAGGAAGGCAAAGGAGGAAAATAAAGACTCATGGATTTCCAAAGCTGGCTTTCTTCCTTCCTGCTTTTGTTTGCCTGCTTGGTGCCCCAAAAGGGTGATGCATATTCCCAGAGTTGTGGGAATACTGTTTCTTTTCCGTTCTAGTGTTTCCAGTAAGCATTTCACTGTAAATGGGGTAAACACTAACAAAAGTGTACTGTTAAATCCCTGTGTCTTCATTTGGCTACTGTCATGATCATAATTAGTATTTTCCACTTCTGTAAGCCTGTCATCTGCAGATCTGAAAGTGCTTTACAAATATTTGAAGCATCTAGCGAGGGGAGCAACTATTAATAGCTCCATTTAACAGATGGGCAAACTGACACACAGAAGCAGCAAGTGCCCTGTCCTTGAAGCAGGGCCAGAGCCAGCAAGCAGTCAGCTCCAACAACTAGGGAGTTCTAAAAGTGGGTCAAAAAAATAAAGAGAAAAGCTGTAGATCTGTCCCAGCTTGGAAAATTATGAGGAATAGTTCCAGTCTGAGTGGTACTCAACCCAGATGGGCCAGAGAGGTGAATTGCTGGATGAGCTACTGCTTATATGGTTAAATGGTCCATCTCTTGCTTTCTGTTCTGCTAATATTTGTCCCTGGGACAAAGTGAAAAAAACAGTTCATGATGTTCCAAAAAGTCTGAAAGCTGAAACAGCTGCTAAAATAAGCAACTGTCTTGTTGGCTGGGCTCTGCAGGTCAGGAGATTGCAATGCACCCACAGATGTTAAGGCCACAGAGGAAATGTCTCTGAGTGGGGCTTGGGGACAGCGGGAGAAGGCACAGCTGTACAGATACAGCAAAGAAACCCCAGGAGCAGGAGACAGACCAAGCAGGGTGACTAAAAGTACCCGATCAAACTTCCCCCTTTGCTTCAGAGAAGCCAATGTGGAAGTTTCACTTCTCCAAAGGGCAGTGGAGCTGCAAACTGACGTTCATTTATACTCCAGAGGCAGCCGCCGGGTGCAGATCAGGGGAAGCGAGTTCCTTTGGTTCTCCCCAGCACACGCATGGGAGGTCAACAAAAGGAGAAGCAAAACCAAAGAGAACTTCTTGGTGAAGCGAGGCCCATGGCTGGACTTCCCTTGCTCTCAGACATGACAGGCCAAAGCTGTGTTAGCACAAACCCTTCCAAGAAGGTGCCATATGAACACCACCATCCCACAGCCCTTCCCTTGGTGTCTCCATGCTTGCCGAGCCGGGCTTTGGCTGAGCCTGCCAGGCAGAGCCCTGCCAGACCCGGCATCCCCTTTGCTGTCCTCATCGCAGATAGTGGAAAAAGCAGCTGAGCTTTGTGCTTCCCAACAAAAGCACAGATCACGTTTTCTTATGTTTATTTTCTTTTCCTTCCCAGAAGCTGCTGCCCTGCTGCCTATGAAGCTTGTCTGAAGTCATGTCCAGAAGGAAAGCCAACTAAATCAGGTAGGGATTCACACTATGGACTGATATAGTTTTTATTCACAGGGAGCTATTACATAAACAGAAATGGGGTTTTTTTCCTTCCTGTTTCATAGAGTCATTTGACCTCCCTCTGTATTCTGAATTACTAGATGCTAGAAAGCTGCTAAGAGGAAAAAATTATCAACAATTCTGCTGTAATGACTTTCCTGCTGTATTTTCCATACGTCACAGCCATGTACTTGTCCCAAGCCATGTTGTGTGCAAATCCCACTCACGGGCTGCCCATATGCTTTGCACAGGAATATCATTTGCCTGCACATAACCACACAAGCGAGTGTTGCTCTGCACGTAGAGTCAGCCCAGCAAGACCCAGGGAAGCCCCAAAGCTTAACCTTTTGTGGCACTTGCGTCAGTGGCAGATCTGCCAGCTCACACAGTCCTTTCCGTGGTTTCACTCCCATGGCTCCTGCGCTCAGAGTGTCTCCTCAGTCCTCAGATCATCTTGCTACTTTCTCTTGTTCCTGTGCTGAGATTTCCCTTACTCAGAGCTGCCGCCGCCATATTGTTTGCGGATCTGACAACATGGGATCTCAGGACTCTTTGGTGCACGTAGACATTCCTCCTGCAGATCTCTCAGAGCAGTTCATCTCTTGTGCCCAGCATCTTTCCCATGTGTGCTGGAGACACCCCGTGTCCTACACCCAGGCTGCCTTGCAGTGAACCATATTGGCAATTTATTTCATTGGAAGTTTTCCCTTTTCTGAGACTCTAACTTGCAATGATCACTGAGCATTCCCAGTGTAATGGCACCAGCATGTCTCGAGCACCGCTTCAACTCATGTCCAGATGTCATATCATAGAATCACAGAATTGTTTTGTTTGGAAAGGACCTTCAAGATCATCCAGTCCAACCATCAACCTAACACTACCAAGTCCACTACTAAACCATATCCCTGGTGACTTGTGCAGACAGATTTACCCTGCCTGCAGAAAGGATCAGAAGCTGCTATCACAGATGTGCAAAAATTCTCCATCCATCACAGAAATACTCAGAGAAGGGGATGTGCAGGCCAGCAGAGCTTTCTCTGCCCAGGCAGGAGTCCCAGCAGGGCAGCACAGCCAAAGAGACTACTGATTTCAGGGGGTAACAAGCCATGGAGCCACACAACAAGGCTTAGCTCAGCCACCTCTCACTGCCAGCCTGTTTGTAACTCCTACACATTCCTCTTCTATTGTGTGTAAAGCACCAATAGCACCGTCCCAGCCACCCAGTCCTTCTCACAGCTCCCAAAGACAGATCTTCCCCTGCCCCCATCTTCCCAGGCAAGCTCTGCCCCTGCAGCATGGTGAGAGTTCCGTTGGTGGCTTTCTTCTGTGTAGCAGGGTGGAGGGACAGGGCAGCCAGCTCCAGGGAGCAGAGCTAAGCCTGGTTTTGCTAATCAGCCTCATTCCACACTGACACTCTTAAGAGCTGCCCTGGTTATTTTTAGGCACCGCTGGGAGCTGCCAGGGCTCTTGCACCTCAGGAGGTTTCACGGCTTCTCGCTAAGCCCCTCACGCCACACCGAGTCAGAAGGACTCTTTGGATGCTGGATGTGAGTTCCTATGGCATCGTACAAGCCTGAACAAGGAACAGCCAAGGCAGGTGGCTCTCAGCTTCACGCATCCTATGCTAAGCAGGGCCTCCTCAACTCCTCAAAACTGCCTAGTTACAGCCTGCACAACACCGCTTCCAAACTAAGCTCTCCTTCCAGCCATACAAGCATTGCAGCTCAACTCCTCAGATCACAAAAAAAAGCTGAACAAAATTGCTCTTTTTCCTGCTAGGCATAAAAATAAAGACCCATCCTTGCTTACCTCTGTCCTTGTCAAAAGGTCTTCCTCCACCCCGAAACAGAGCTATCCCATCAAGACCTGCTGTTGTTTCACCTTCCTTTTATACATGACAAGGGCAGCTGTGCTAGAAAACAGCCCCAGGTGCAGCTCCTCTGCACTTATTTGACTTCTCCTCACCCAGGGAAGCCTGCAAGGTGTTGGGGAGGTTGTGCTGGGGGTGAGCATCCCTGGGCCAGGAATTCAAGCAGGGTTTGAGTAGGTGATGTTCACTCAGAGGTCAGTGCTGTGGTGTGATCAGAAGAGCTGTGAGACCACTGGGGAGTTTCCAGCCTTTGAGGTGAAATCCAGCAGGGACATTTCTTCCTGAGTGATTTGGGGGAAGGCAGGGAACCCAAGTGTGAAGGGGATCCCCATTGCAAAGGGCCCAGGCATGATGGGGTGCCTGCACATCACCAGCAGGGACAATACACGAGTCTTCCTGGAACTTGTCTGCAACAGCAGGTGTGAGTTTTTGCAGCAGAAGCATTTAAAGTGACTGGTCTGTGGTTTGTCTGCTTTGCAAGTTCAGGCATCAACGGATCTTCCACACAGTCGCTGGTTTTGTTTGTGTAAAAATATATTGACACATAAAGGCAGCTAAGTAAGAAGTTGGGAGAAAATGAAAATAATGGAGAAGGGACTTGTAGGCTCATACTCCTTACAGCTTTGAAAGGGTCTCTGCAAGGGACAGAGAGACCCGTGGGTGCTGGCTCACAAGGTGACGGGTGCTCATGGCTGTGCTAGGTGAACACGAGGGCTTTGGCTTGCTGCTCTTTGCTGGGCAGAAGTCAGGGAGTTGTGTTCACACAGTGCAAGCCTAGCTTGAGGGGGTGAAAAATGGGGGGGAGAAAGGTGCCAGCCTGCCATGTCCTAAGGCCTGCCAGGGCTGAGCGTGCCTCATCCCGCTCTGCCGCCCCGTCCCTCGGAGGGATGTGCATCTTTCGGAGGTGGGGGCGAACCAGAGTGCCCTGATTTATTAGCACCTTGAAGCTGTGGGATGTGAAAAACAAGCTTGACCTGGGAACAAAACAAAAATACAACTGCTGTCACGGCAACTGTCTCCAGATGCATGAAGAGACCAATTATTTCCATTAATCAATTTAGTGAGAAGCTGCAGAAGAGGCATAAGCTGCAGCTGAGGCTCGGTGCTGAGGGGAGGGAGGAGCAGAGAGCTCCATCAAACCCCGGTTGCCAAGGCAAACCGTGATTCCTCTCGTGGCAGAGGATTTTTGGAGCAGCACCCATGGCCCATGGGGACTAGCAGAGGGGTGCTGCCCGCTCCTGGCACGGGGACGCAGGCTGGCAGCGCTGCGTGGCCAGAGCTGGGCACTGGGCTGCCCTCCTGGCAGGCAGATGGACGGATGGACAGGCAGCTCCTTCCCTCCATCGCCCACACATCCTGACCCTAACAAGATGCTGGTGGGGCTGAGCAATCCCCTCCCACCTCCCCCAGCCTTCCCCTCTCCCCTGGGGACCGCAGCAGTGCGCGTAAGGACTCCTGCCCCGATGCCAAGGGTCAGCTCTGATTTTGAAATCCGGCTGGAGCATCTCTTACGTCAGCTGGGAGCCAGGCAGTGGCCGGAAGGATGTGGGGCAGCAGAGGGTACCTTGGGACAGCAGACACACTGCAATGGGGGTCCCTGGGGACTGCTGAAGGCCAGGAGGGAGGGGAGGGAGGTTGGGGAGCTTAGTAGATCTACATGCAATGTCTGTGAAGTCGTAGAGGAGTCAAGCCTAATCTTAAACCTGGGGCTAAGCAATTAGTTACCAGTTCTACAGGCATTACATGATCTTTTCACTGTAAAACCAAGCCAGAGCAAAAGAAGGGATCTGTTTGTGGACACCGAGCCTCAGTCCCCCTGTGGTATCGGCTCTCCTCCTACATGAATTATAATTTTCCACTAAGTCCTAGAGAAGCCTAGATGCTCTGTTCCTCCAAAACCACTGCAGCGGCTGGAGAAGCTGTGATGTCTGCGCTGGCTGAATTCATGGTATTTAGCGTAAGAGTTTAGGTGCAGAGTTATTAAGAGGAATCCCACAGCAAAAGCCTTCCAAAAATACCAATGCGCCATGCCCAACCTTGACATCTCTTCAGCACTGAAATGTGGTGAGGCTTTCCCATGCAATTCTTGCCTGGAAAGAAGCTGCTCAGCACATGAGATGGACACACGTACCCTGGCAGGAGACCAGGCTGCTGCCCTGGTCCTGCCTGTTTTCTTACCCAGCCAGGAAACTCGGGGCTCAGCAGTTTGGAGCACATCAATTGTGGCAAATAAGACCCACCACCACCACATTTTGGAGTACATAGACCCAGCAGGGAAGCAGGGAAGCTTTGTGCCTGGTACAGACCCTGTCACCAGCCTTGTTGCATATGTAGGTGCTACCAGACCGGGCTTCAGGTCAGCTTCTGGCCATGAATCTAAGCTCTAGTGCGTGGGGGTCATGAGCCACAGCAAGGCCTTGAAGGCACAAGCACAGGCCTAAAAATACACTCTAACCCCAATAACACCATTACAGACCCCTCCTTCTTTGATGTGCAGCCCCTCCCACATGTTCCCAGACAAGAGCCAGTGGAAAATTTGCTGAAATTCCAGCTGGAAGTTGTCACAGTTGGTGGAAACCCCCTGACCTCAAGTGCTGGCTTCAGCCCTACGGCATTTTTTTTTCCCTCCTCGCTGGATGCGACTCTCCCAGCAGGAAACCTCACAGCAGCCCCACAGGGAGCACAGAGATCCCGATGCTCCCGCCGTCTCTGTGCTCTACCAGGCCCCCCTCGGCAGTAAACCACCTTACACTGTAAATATTTTAAAAGCCCAGCAGGGCTGTTGAGTATGTTTTGCTGTTGTTATGGATCCGGCCCCAGCAGGAGAGGTCTAATAATAGTCACTGTACCCTGGAATGAAAGGGCAAGGGGCACTGCACGACATGCAGAGCTTGGAGGCGACCGTACAACTTCATGTCCTGGTCCCTGAGGGCTGGCAATGAAGGGGTGCAACGCATGAGCAGAATAAAGGGCTGCATCCCTGTTCCCCTGCAGAACTTTGACATTTCACCCCAGAAACACAGCAAGGTTTAGCTTGGCTTCATGGCTTTATGATTCCAGAAGTCTGAGGGCCAAAACAGAGCCTTAGATCCTCTGGTGTGACACCAAGCATGCAGGAGAGCATGTCCCTGGCCGGGCTGTGGGAGTGGGGAGCCATCTCCAACCAGAACCCGCAGCTGTTGGTCCCAGCTGCCGCTGGCAAGGGGCTGGCGTGGGGCCACAGCTGGGCAGCAGCACCCCAGGACATGAGTCTGCTGGGGCTCCTGCCCCCGGGGACCTCGGTGTCCTAGGACCTGCCCTCGGGGGCTGCCTGCTGGGGCCGCAGAGGGGGCCGCAGAGGGGGCCGCAAAGGGGGCCGAGGCGCAGGGCTCCCCTCCTTGGGTGCCCCAGGGGACAGCGCTGCAGGCTGAGCAACGGCTCCTGCTTGCCCCCGAGGAACAGGGAGGTCTCTAAAGGAAAGCAGGGTGGGATCAGGTGATGGTTCGGGCCTAGTTAAGCAGGGAAATCCATTGCTGTGCTTAACCTTTGAACCTCCTTCCTTCCAGCAGCCCAGGCGTGCTGCGCGGGCTGCCCCAAGGGCAAGGATGTCTAAGGAGGAGACTAAGCTGCCTTATGCCCAAGAGTATCACGGATGCCATGCAGAGATGAGCGTGACTTTCTCTGACCTAAAGGCCCTCTGCGCTCGCCTCAAAGGTGGGTTAGGTGGAGAGAGAAACACTGAGGAAGGCAAGAGGTAAGGGAGCAGTGTTAAAGAAAATTGGCAGAGTCCGGGTCTCTAGGTTTGCTGGTTTTATTAAACAACTCAGAGTTGGACCACCACCGCAGTGAATGGTACCTGACTCAAATTCACTATCGGTTTATATAGAAACTAATAATCAATTACATCATAAACATTTCATAAGCTTCTGTTAATAATCCACTAACTATTTCAATTCCTCTTTTTTCCTTTGTCAAGAGTCCACAGAAGTCCATTCTTTTCCATTGGTCAGCTGATCTTTATGTTCTGGTTCCGCTCCGACTCCGGTCGACACCCCGTCCTCAATGTTCTTGCTGTGATCGGTGTCCTTAATGTTCTTGCCGTGATCAGCGTCCCGTCCTGATCCAGGTTGACCAGAGTCCGGTTCCTACCGCCAGTGTCTCCTAAACATTCAACCTTAAAAACAACTAAAGTTATATTTAAAACCTTATCTATACTAATTTTTATTTCTAAGTGTCCTATATTTCTTTTAAGGTAAAGAAAAGGTTAACCATACATCCCCTTTACTAAAATCATCAGAAGGTAATACTTCTAGGCCTACTCCTGCTTAGCTACTCATTAAGCTTTGATTGATGATTTGTTCAGTCCTAGGTCAGGATTACACAAGGAGCTTTGAGAACAATATTCATGGATTGTGAAAGCCCACCTGTGTTTATTCAGATAGACTTATATTAATTATTCTGTTCTTCATTCTATTTCACCCTTATTGATCCTTGTCTCCCTAACTCATAAGAACTTTTACATTAATTATGTGAAAATTTCTATAACAAGCAGAAAGGAGGAGCGACACAGGCAGCGGAAGGGAAGCAGGCCGGGTTCAGCACAGCTGATAGCCAGCATCAATGCAGAGTCCAGAAATAGCCCTTCCTAGCCATAAAAAGCTTACAGTTTAACCTAGGCAAGGGACAGATACAATATCGTGCGAAGGGTTTCCTTGACACTGGAGTCCAGGGCTGGGTGTAGCTGTAAGGCCCATGCGATCCCTCGGAGTCAGACCCCGTCCGCCGGCTCGTTCGCAGGGCTTGTGTTTGCTCTGCAGGCGCACGGCCCGGTGCTGAGTTTAACCTGCCCGTGGCATTTCCAGGTCATTTGTCTGCCACTCTCATATTATTTGCAGTAACTGTTTGCTCATAGTACCTGGGATCTGCACTATGGAGAAGCAGGCAAGGGGGGAATGGGAATTAAATGCTGGCTTGTCAGTGGGACCAAGAGGAGCACTGAGCTGACCCAAAAGAAATGCCCTGGTTTCTCCTATCTAAAGGCAGAAGAAACATTTAACCTTTTAATTTCTTAGCATCCACTCTCTAAATGGGTAAAGTTCAGCCGAGCTGCATATAGGGCCGTGTAGGGGCCTGGACCGTGGGAAAGTTATAGAGAGAACATACCAGTACACTGTTATGTAACAGCATGAGATAGCAAGAAAGCATAGGGATGTGGCTTGCTTAAGTTTATAGTAAGTATCCAATTAGAACAGTAGAGGTGGCACGCAGCCAGATTATGGACAATACTTGTAGCCAATAGCTTAGTGTGTAACCGTTACATAAGAGAGTATGTAGGTTATAAAAGTGTGTGTTAACCAAAATAAAGAGGCTACTAGAGCACCATATTGGTGTGCTGTAGTTCCTTCCTTGCGCGGACCCCAACAGGGCCGGTTTAGCTGCAGCCCCCCAGAGCAGAGACAGCTGCCCCGTCAGCTGCTGTGTGACTTCCCCGGAAAACCCTGGCGAGCCCAGCTGTGGTCCGATGGCAAAACCCACTCCAGAAGCCAAGCCCATGCCAGGAAAGCCAAGACTGTTACAGCTCCAGATTGTTTAGTCCTCACAAGACACTACAGAAAAATAAGTTCAGGCCAAGTGTCAGGTTTGGCAGAGCCAGGTTATTTCAGGGGGGCACGGGAGCAGAGGCAGCTCTGGGGACACATCTGGTGTCTGTGGCAACTTGCGAGGGGCTTCTTCACTTGTGGCCAGCTGCCCTGGGACAGGCAGCACTGTGTCCCCATGGTGGGGGGGACACAGCCTTTCTTGAAGCAGCACAAAAAGCTTTTGAGGAGTGTGTGACAGGCAGCAGGTCCCAGCGCCATGGCCTTTGTCACCATGCCACATATCCCCTGCCCCGTCCCCGTGGGCTGGCATGCTGTGCCGAGGGTGCAGGGACCGTTTCTGTTCCTGCCAGCAGCAAGGAGGGACAGGAGGCAGGCAATGACCCTCTGGGGACAAGTTGAATCATCTCTCTGAAGTGCCCTGGAAACCCTTGTGCTGTGTATTTGTGTGCTGCAGGCTTATTCCTGCAACGCCTGGCAGGAGCTGGCACATCGTGCCCTTCGGCTGGCCCATGGGAGTATGAAAAACTGAAGGTGGGGAGCTGGTGGGTGATGCACCCCCCTTTGTACCTCCCTGCCACCACTAAATGACTGTCCACGGTGACGCAGTTTCAGGTTGAACTACGTGGGCAAGAGGGAAAGTAGTTGCTTTCATGTCCCTGGCAGATGTTAAAAGATGTTTCCACTGACTAAAAATCCACTGAACTGTTTTGCACCTGCCTGGAAATGATCTTTGAAAAATCAGGTTTTTCTATGCAGACTTGAGGTGACCGCTCCCATCACCTCCTCGGTCCAAGAGCTTCCCAGAGGCAGAGAGGCTATAGTGTCTCTGCCAGCGGGGAGGGATCTGCCTGCAAGGCTTTTGAGAGCCGCTCGCCTTGAAAATCCTGAAGGAACTGCACTAATTCAAAAGCTTTTCCTCATAAATCCACCCTCTTTGCATGGAGAGCTGAAGGCAGGAACCTTCCCAGGCACAGAAAATAAATAAATCACACACGCCATCTCCCGGCTGCCGAGCTGGGGCCCAAACCTGCCCTGAGCAGGACCTGCTTCTCTACACTTAGTTCCTTCCCCTGTTTTTTATCAAGATCCCATCCTTTTCCCATGGGATGGGGCATTTAGTCACTTGGCACAGCGCTGCCGCAGCTGAGCACATCGACCCTTGGCAGCTACATCAAGGGACACTGGGAAAGTGCTGCGTCCTGGGGGCCGGCTGGCTCCTGCTTCCCAGATTGTGGAGTCCATCCTGCCAACCAAGTGGTCCAGCCCCTGGTGCAAGGGCAGGATTCCTGAGCATATCGGCTCTGGATTGGCCTCGCTGATGTGGAGATGGAGCCAGGCTTCTGTGGACTGCTCTTAGGGAAGCCTCCCAAGTCCATGTGACATCTGGCTGGCAGCTACAGAAGGTCAGCAGCCTCTGGCTCCGATGAGCTGTGAGTAGGACTTGTCCAGGAGTGATGGATGCTCAGCCTGTCCTAGGGAAAAGGCGCTTTGCTGCACCCAGGATGGGTGCCTCGGCCCGGGAAGGGCAAGCCTGGAAAGCAAGGAGGGAAGATGAGGAAAAGAAACAGGTGGGATCTCGTCCTGCGGCGAAGGATGCAGCTTTGCCTGGGGCTCATTTAACAGGGGCTAGATGGACGCCAAGCCGTGGGAGGAGGTGGGTGCTTGCACGGATTTGCTGGATTTGGAGAAGCAGGTTCTCCTCGGAGGTGTGGGTGGGCCAAGCCCCATGTCCCACCAGTGAGCCAGTGCCAGCGCTCCCTGAGCCGGCATCAGCACCAAGCGAGGGGTCCCTGGGGCTACCAAAACGTACTGGGTTTATGCAGGTTTGAGGTTACTGCACCCTGCTCAGTCTCAGGAACGGGGAGAATTTAACCTCTTTTATCCTGGCTATTGCATCTTTGCCAGCATCTTCTTTCTCCTGCCATAACATTGGAGATTACAGAGTTAGGAGTGTGATTCCTGCCCAGGCTGGTGGCCTGCCAGCAGATTTCCCTGGTAGGAAGATGAATATTAAGCAGGATTTGTACAGCAGCTAAACAAATTTCTCAGTGGCACATTAACCCCAAGACACAAAAGCGAGTGAATGACAAGGAGTTGGAGTTGGTTTTTTTTTCATTAGACATCAGCATTTCTAATCAGGACCTCCTTCAAGTATTGACATCAGCAGGGCTAAAGGTGTTTTTTACAGTGAGCAGAATCACAGATAAGACAACGATTAATCTCTAACTTCCACGCAGAAAAAGAAACAAAGTGCCAAACTGAGTGAACAGGAGCAGGAACCAAGAGCACCAGGTTTCCAGCGCAGAGGCAGCACACGCTCGCTAGCTCTGTGCCCAGATGCCTGCGATACATTCCCGGAGCTGCTGAGCTCCCCAGACTCTGCGTGCTGTACAAATGCTGGCAAGTTAAACTCTCAGCTAAAGTGAAAAACCAACAACTTAAGCACTCGTCAGGCTGAACCAGGAGCTGGCTCGCAGCGCAGCTCATGGGTGACGAGCGGCAGCTCCGAGCCTTTCTTCACGCTCTGCGCTTGGCACGGACACAAGCCTGGAGCAACGGGATCCAACCACCTCACAGAAGGGCTGATTTTCACGTGTTAAAGTGCTTGTCTCACAGCAGCCCAGCCCAGCACTATTTCAGTGACATCCGACAGCTGGTGGAGGCCAGGACTGCTGCAAAGCCCCGTACCTGTAAAATACTCCCCTGCTCCCTGAGCTTTCCAGCGGGTATCCATTGGAGACTGATCATTTCCTAGTACAAATTCAGGATGGATCAGCACCCCACCCCCTCGGTGCAGGGAGCCAAATTTGGCCTCCATTCAAAGTTCCCGTGACATTTTGAGTACGAAGAAGGGCTTTTTCTGTAGGAAACAGCTGCTGCAAGCGACCTTACAGCTCCTAAAGGAGAAGGCCAGAAATTCAAAAGTAGAGACAAATGTCTTCTCTGCCTTGCTTAGCAAGGGGAAGGCAGAACAAGGGCCAGTAAGGCAGCTGGGACAGATCCTTCCTGCCTACCTGCCCTCAGCTGGCATGGCAGGTCACCCGGCACCGTGTGTCACCCGGCACTGTGGGTCGCCTGGCACCGTGGGTTACCCAGCACCGTGGGTCACCTAGCACGGCAGGTCACCCGGCACTGCTGCGTCACCCGGCACCGTGGGTTACCCGGCACTGTGGGTTACCCGGCACCGTGGGTCACCTGGCACGGTGGGTCGCCCAACATGGTGGTTCACCCAACACGGTGGGTCACCCGGCACACCGCTCCACGTGACGGGGCTGATATCTGAGATTGCAGTAGCTCCTGTTAGAGGAACCAGAGCAGAGTTACAGGGACTATTTTTTCATGCTGTAATTTAACTCCACAGAGTAACCTAACCTGGAGGGAGCCATGACTCGAGGCTTGCTGAGCATCCTTGACCTCACAGCTGTGTTTTCTCCGCAGCACTTCGCAGACATATAGAGATGCAATGGAGGTAGAGTCCAGCACGTACACCGACTTTATTTCCTGCGATCGAGCTGGTCGGAGGAACGCTGTCCACGACATCCAACAGGATGCAACCACCATCAGCATGCGCAAGCTGACCGAGGACCTAGGTGACCTTGCTGTCAAAGGAGCAGGTGAGCTGCCGCAGACAGTGGTAAGCCCAGCTCCTGGCAGCTGGGCTGGAAGGGCAAGGCTCGAAATGGCAGTGCAGGTAACCAGTGCTGTCGGTGGGAGCATCACACAGATGCTCAGGAGGAACATCCCGTTCCTCGCTGCAGTCAGTGCCTTCACGCTCGGTGGGTACTCAGCTAGTGGGAGACTCCCTGGGCTGGGGGTGCTCTTGCAACCAAAGGGATGGTCTCAGGGTCCCTGGCACATGAGCCCTGCACGCTCCAGCCAAGGCCCTTTGCTCAGCTGGTTTGTAGAGGCACTGGTGCTCAAACGGGATACGGACTGACCAACAGCCTTCCCAGGGCAAATTACACACCAGATATATCTTAGGCTTTATAAAAGTCAAGTGTGGGATGGGTTGTAGTTTGCTTTTCTTTGCTGTTTTTTTACATTTTTTGTTTAAAAATCAGCCTTCAAATACTTCCACAGTATTTTAAGTGACAACAGAAATAATTTTAAACACTACCAGCCATCTCCAAATCTTCCCCCGTAGCCCAAACATGGCAGCAGCATCACCCTGCTCCCTACATACCAACCAGCTGACTACAACCAGCATAAATCCTCCATTCAGAGCCCAAGCAAACCAGCCGCTCTGACTGCACTAATAACCCACAAACCATACGGCACCACTGCAGGGGATAAACTCATTTTTTGCCCTTTCTCTTTTACTCCTCCAACCTACAATCTGTAACCATAAAAAATACTCGAAAACACATTACCCCAACATGTCCATACTAGCCCATGTCCATCCACCCATCCATAATAAGCACAAATTAGAGCTCTTTCAACAAAGCAATTCAGGTAGCTGCCAGGCTGTGGGGCAGACATTCCTGGAGTGCTCGTGAGTCACAGGTCAGACAAGGAGAGCTCATCCCTGCCCCGAGGTTCCCTCCCAGCATCACCAGGTATGTTGAGAAGTGTTTGTACTCCAGGAAAGTGAAGGGAGAACCCAACACTCTTAAGCCAAATATCTGGCCACAGGATGGTAGGGATAGGTCTTCAGGTGGCAATATCTGAATAAAATCAGCTGTAGAAATTACTGATTGCTTGTGCCCTCAGAAGAGTGTAACCATGCTTTCTTCCCAATCCTCCCTTCTGCAGAAAGCCAAAGAGATGCCACTTCTTCTGAGAATGACCCCGGAGCAAGACCAAAGGGGCAAGAAGACAGCCCCTCCCCATGACAGTGCACAGGGGGTGGGATGGGCGGGAGGAGGGCCTTGCTGTGAACGTTAAACAAGAATTAAACAAGATCTGTGGCTAAAAGCTAGCCTGTAACAGCAAGTTGGCTGTCAAATGCAATCATTTTTGTTTAGAGAGCCGCAAGATGCTGTGCAAGGACAGGCACCTCCAATAGGCTTCTGCTCCCATCCCTAACGATGTAGAGCAACACTGCCGTGGTTGTAGTGATATGAGCCATTCTCAAGATGCCTTAGCTGCAATTTTCCCTCCAGGGGAAAAAACGATGTCAGTAATAATAGACAGATCAGACTTTCCTGTCCAAGGTACCTTCCTCCTTTGCAAATTTAGACTATTATTTATTCTGTTTCCATAGATTAGAAATTTAGATTATTGATTTTTCTAAGCCTCACTCTCATCTTAGACTTGACCTGGCCTCTGGACTGTCCATGTGGCCCCTGGTCAGGGTGGGCAGTGGGGAAGGGACCCAGCCAGCCCCGCTGCCCTCATGCCAAGCACCACTCACCTGTGCTGCTGCCGCTTTGCATCAGGAAAGGACCAAAGCACAGCTCTGTGTGGACGAGCTCCACCTACAGCCGCAGCAGCACCAGCCACAGGCATGTTTTTTTCTTTGGGTTTTAGCATTTTAAGATATTGTTAAGGGGAGGGGAGAAACATTTTGCTGGTTTGACTGTTGAAATTCAGGCTTAACTTTGCAAACTGTTAGCTGAGATGATCTCTGGTAGGATCTCACACCGTTCTGTCTTTTAGGAGACATGTCTTCTGTTAATGATGGTTTGATAAAACTATATAAGCTGTTGGAATAAATACACAGCCTTCAAGTACTGAAGGTGTTTTTTTTCTGCCTCGATGTCTCTTCTTCCTCTGTGTTGCCTTGTAGCTGTTTGAGGTGCAGGGCGGCTACACCAGCTTCCCCTAATAGGGGGACGCAGAGCTGTGTTACAAGAAAGTCCCTTCCGTCCGGGTCTGTGAAACTCCATGGGTTTGCAGCACCCAGGCGGAAGCAGATGTCAAAAGCTGAGCATGAAAAACGCTAAAAGTCTGCCCCAACTTTCCCAGGTTTGCTGCCAGGCAGCGCCGGCAGCCCAGGCAGAGCTGAACCCCCCGGAGCTGCGGGAGGCAGCTACAGCCTGGCTGGGATCAACGGCCGGGGCAGGGACAAGGCCGAGCTGGCCTGAGAAATACTCTCCGCTGGTGACACAGGGACAGGCATTGGCCTGACAGCCTAGGGAAGAACTGTACGTTAGTTTGAGATTGATCAGAGAAAACAGTACCATAAATAAGCAGAGAAGCGGCTGCCAGACAGAGGGACAACTGTCTGTGAGCCTCTGGGAAGCGATGGCCACGGGGCCAGGACCGAGATGTCCAGGGCTCCGGCCCCCCACAGGAAACGAGGATTTGGCAGCCAGGTAGCGGCTGATCTGCTGCTTTGGCAGCTGCAAACCAGCTCGGCTCCTGGAGCTTCCTGGATACTATTGCAGCTCTGTGCCCGGACAGCGGCCAAGAGCCTGCTCCCGTTTCCCCGCGCTTGGAGGCAAATCAGCAGGTAGCTCCTGGGCTTGGCTGACCACACAGTTGGGTCTTTGAGCCCCATTTCCAGCTCTCCTCACTGCCACTGAACAGTATTTTTGGCTCACGCTGACACACACAAAGAAAGCCAAAAGGCAACGCAGAAGGACTGCGCACCGCGCAAGACCTCCAGCAGTCAAACGTGGGCTAATCTTAGGTCTCCCAGGTCAGAAAATATCTGTTCCAGAATTATATTTAGGCAGGTGATTAGGGACCCGTTAGCCAGCTACCCTCAGAGGACAGGCGACAGGCATCAGGTTCCCCCTGCAAGCAAAACAGCCGGGTCAGCTGCTGTCACCGATTGTGCTGAAAGACCAAGGGCACTGGCTTAATCCAGCCACATCCCAACTTGCAAAGCTGCTGAGCACACGGATGCTCCCAGCCCTTCATTTCAGTTGAGCACAGGGGATACCGGACCTCCCGAAACTCTAACCGAGCACTAACTGATCAGAAAGTCCTTCAGCAAACACTCCCCTGCCTGAGCCGACAGCGCAGCCCAACAGCCAGGCAACATCACTTCTGGGCCTTAGCATCAACCGACTGTGCAAAACTCAGGAGATGGGAGGGGGGGAATATCGTAAACTATTTTTGATACGTGCTTGAAAAAGTGAGAGTACACAGTGATGGTGCTGCCGCTTCCAGAGGTGAGATACGTGTCCCTCTGATTACCGAAGGGAAACGCACACATGAGGTTGGAACAACCTGTATCCACAAATCCAACTCACCCGTCTAGCAGGGGTACCTGGGTCCCTTCCCTCGGGCTCGCCCTGCGTTAACGTTCAAAGTGCTCTGACCTGGCAACAGGAGAAGGCAGGAATCGGGCTGCCAAAGCCCCCATCACACCTACCGCTTGACCCTCGTGCTCTAGCAGGGCTACAACGGCTCACGTTTGTGGACCACGGTTCCTAACAGACTCCCTTGAACAGAAAGGCAAGAGGATTTATCTTTTAATATAAATTTGTTATTTTATTAAAGAGGATTAACAATCAACTGTCCAGAATCCAAACAAGCAACTCTTCTTCAGAAACAATTTTTGCAGAAAAATTACCCAAAAAAGCCTGGTTCTTACAATGATGTTTTATCATTTGCTTTATAAAAGTAAGAAATTCACACTCTCATACCCACCTATCTAGCTATATATATAGAGAGGCGTATATATGCACCATGTATTTCAGAGATGAGTTTTTTTTACTCAGAAGACAAATACGGAAGCCCAGAAAGAATGGAAATAATCCCAGCACGCAGTCGCTGCTGGCTGAGACTGGACCAGTCTCACACGCTGTCCGTGGTAATGGTAACCACGGCCCCTTGGCAAAGGCACCTTTTTGGTACAGTATCTTTGGAGTAAGTATCTTGGCAGACACCTGGGATGCTAAAGCACATCACACATGTAAGAAAACGATGGTCTCCTCTCTGGATGCATGGCTCTGTTGCATATTAAGTAAAAATGCTATAATGCACCAAAAATCACTGAATTTTGGTGAATATTTCTGGATAAATTCTCCATCAAATGGAAGATCTGACTTCTAGCCAGTGTTGTGGTTGAATGCGAGAAGTAATTCAGATGTGACCCGAGTCAACATGTGACATTGGGCCCTCACTTATTAATGTACTTTTTCAGTTTTATAGTGCCTAAAGATTATGTCATATCGGGAAGAGGGCAGAATGGTTAAAACAGGCAATCGATCCTGATTTTTCCCAAATCCTAAACAAAGATAGAGGAAGAGCAAACTGCAGCTCACAGGAATTCTCCAGGATGAGTACAGAAGTGGGAAAAGTCCCAGAAGGCAGATTTTGGCCCAAAATGGTAAAAAGATGTTCCAACTTCCTATGCATGTGTGAGCAGGGGCATGGCCAGCTGTGAGCACAGCTGGAGCCTGAGCCCAAGGCGCCCACTTCTGCAGCAGTGACATTGGGAGGCCTTATCCAAGAAAGGATGCCAAAAAAAAAAAGTTGTTTTTTCAATGCCCTTCAGACCTGTGCACAGACAAGAGCACCAGCTTCCAGCTTGTTCCTGTTCCAGTCTTGTTAGTACAGGACTAACCCTGGGGAAATATAGCTGTGGCCAAACCCTCGTACCCACACGGAGGGGAATAAAGCCTCTGTCTCTGAAGTGCCCGTCAGCACTAACACACCTTTTTCCTAGAAACGTGAAGATTAACCCAGGCCACAGTCACAGTTAAAGGTGGTTATTTCCGCGCTGCAGACAAGGGCTAGGGGGATCCGTGGGGCAGGACAGATAAAGCGGGGTAAGAGAGGGGGAAAAAAAAATATCAGGGGAGGTTCTTTTGTTCTCATTTTTTTGTTCTCATTTGCAGTACAGAAAGACTGGCAGACGGAGAAGGGGGTCAGGCCAGGAGGCAGTTTCAGTCTGCTTACACAACAGCGAGACAGGAAGCTGATATCCATTTGGGAGACAGTTTGTGGGGGTGATAGGTAGGTGTACGTAATTGACAGGCTGATTCTGCTTAGCGCTGTAAGGGTTAACACAGGGGTACCAGTGATAGAGACCGACTCCGGGCACCTTCTCCCGGTGCTCCCACTGGCACAGAGAAGAGCCAAGCGTGCAGGAAGAAGGGCCACTGCTCCATGCTGGCTCGCAGGGACGGGTCACAACGCGTTGGGGACCATCCCATAGGCTTCATACAGTGTGTTGAGCAGCTCCTGCTTTTCCTTCTCAGGTAAGAAGCTGGACTGAGCTGCATTGATGTTCTGGGGAGGCAGAGGGGGAACACAAGGGAGAGATTAAGACTCATCGGACATGAACACGTGGTTGTGCACACCCAAACATCTGGCTCTGAGCAGCAGCAGGCAAGGGAGAGTGTGAAGTTTCCACTCCAAAATTCATTGTGCCCAGCGACAGGACAAGGGGCAATGGGCACAAAATGAAACTTGTAAAGTTCCATCTCAATATGAGGAAAAACTTCTTTACTGTGAGGGTGCCAGAGCCCTGGCACAGGCTGCCCAGGGAGGGGGGGGAGTCTCCTTCTCTGGAGATATTCGAAACCCACCTGGACACGACCCTGTGCAACGTGCTCTGGGTGTCCCTGCTTTGGCGGGGGGTTGGACTGGATGATCTCCAGGGTCCCTTCCAACCCCAACCACTCTGGGATTTCCACAGCCTCAACTTACAGGGCAACTGCTCTGGCCCACCACTAGCAACAGTCCCAAGAGGAATGAGGCAGGCACAAAGCAAAGGTCTTTACGTATTCGGAGTTTCTAGTATATGTACTTTAGACCTGACCCTACACTCCTGGCTCCCCTTTGGACGAGAGCCTCTCCCGGCACAGCGGTGCTGGCAGCCTGATGTGCTGCTGCTGGGACACAGCCTGGCTGTGCAGGGTAACCTGCTGCCCATCTTGTGCAGGGACCTTTCTTCTATTACACACCAACAACCTGGCTTTTGCAAGAGCAGGAGAGGACAGCTGGCAGCAGAACTGCTGTGTGTCCAGGATCCCAGAGCTCTCCTTATTCCTCCTTCCAGACCCAGAGTGAGGTCTGTAGGAGAAAGAGACTCTCATTCCTCCAGCCAGAGCTCAGGACTGACACTCTTGTAAAGTGCATCCTGCACTTCCCCATCCAAGCAAGTATCTCGGGAGACACGTAGGTCAAAGTGCTGAGCATGGCTCTCAACACAAACCAGCAAAGCTTCCCCTGTAACCAGGTAAGTCAAACTCCCAACAGTTATCCTGTCTTTCTGGCTTGGGCGAGTAATTAGAAAACCAAGGATGTAATCAAGACACATAAATGACTGCGTGCCAAAACCAAAGCCAGCAGCCACTTTGCTTCCAGCTCAGTTGTTGCGTATTCATGTTATACGTGCAAAAACTGCAAGTGCTTTTGTGGCTGCTGAGTCTTGCTAATTCCTGCCCTGAAATAACCTACCTGCAATTTCAAATCTGAATAAAAAAAGCCATAGGCACCTTCCATCCTTACTGCTGAGACCTGCTGTGAGGACATCAGCAGACAATTTCCCCTCTAGCCTGTTACCCACAGAGCCCCAAACGGTCAGCCCCAGCAATGCAAGCCCTGCAGAGCACCCCCTGCACAAAGCAGCCCTCGCCTCCTCCTGCTCCCCACACCCCCATCACCCCCCTCCAGCCTCATGCTTACAAGGCCACGGCAGGATTTTCTGATTTCCATTGAAAACTCTGAATTCAAAGGGAAAAAAAAGCAGGTTGTTCTGGGCAGCACCAGGACACCAGCAGAGCATCCAGCCGAGGCCGACTTACCACTCTCTTGAACTCCTCTTCAGTGAAGCCCATGTAGTCCTTCACTATGCTGTAATCCTTGTCAATATTGGAGTTAAAGATGAGGGGGTCATCCGTGTTTATAGAGAAGTTCGCTCGATCCTTCCTAAATCTGTAAGGAAACGGGGTTGAACCGGTGGGTAAAACACTGGACGTGGCACCAGTCATGCATTTCTCAGGGTAAAACGCAGTAAAAGCAAAGACCTCGCGCTGTCCCTGCAGCTGGCATTGCCGGACACAAACACAGGGCTTGGCTTGGCTCACACCGCTCTGCACTGATCTGCTGTGCCGGTGCAGCGAGGAGCAGGGCATCTCTTACCCAGAGCTTCAGCAACCTCAGCTCTCACCCACAAACCAGGGCTGGTGCGCAGCATCTCCTGCCCCACAGCTCAGAGGGGCAGGATTTATCACTTTCTCCTACGTGGTTACACGTGCCTTACCTTTGTAAAGCAATAAAGCAGCTATAATCAACCCAAATCCTGGCTATTTAAGATTGCACATAATTGAGAAGTCTTACTGTGCTACTGGGTGTTTCCCAAAGTCTGGATGACACGCTCCGGTGAGATAACTGGACCAAGGGCAGACCTGTTCAGGGGAGTTAAAACGAAAATCAGGATCAGCCACGCAGATGTGAACCCCAGCTGTGTACGCAGATAGCCAAGCACACTGGTACAGCCAGACACAGGCCTAGAGCTTTGTTTGCAGCTACCCCCCAGCGCTGCTCCGAGGGAGTGGTGCACATCCCAGGACACGGATGCCAAGAGCCCACAGCCCGCGTGACAGTGGCAGGAGCCGGTGGGGTATTTCCCACGGCCCGTCAGCCACCAGCCGTGTGTCGACCGCAGTTAAGAAACCACTGGCATTAAGTATATACATATATATTACATGTGTTAGCTGGATACACCCATTCTGGGGAAAAGCCAAGGAAATCTGCCCATGCACAGCAACTCCCAGGCACTTCCACTCTCCAACCAGGCAGGCTCTGGCACAGCAGCCCAATACATGGGAGGAAGAGCCTGAAGGCTTGAAGTGCATAAATCAGTGAATAAGACCTCCAAAATTTATCCTCAGCCAGAGCAGGATCCATTTCTCTCTGCTACACACCTCCCACGAGCTGCTGCATGCACCAGTGCTCCCCACAGCAGAGATCCCAGCAAACAGCCAAGTGTCACCACCATTTTTGCTGAGGAGCTCTGGGCACTTGGGTCACCATACGCACAGTCAGCACTTGGGTGGCAGGTCGTGCCCCTCACCCGGGTGCCTGGCTGTAGCACAGCCCAAGCAAGGGCTGATCTTCCACTCTGACAGCAGCTACCTGGCTGTCACCCTCCCACCACACGTCCTTACCTCAAAATGCATCTTGGCTCTCAACAGCTCCTTGTAGAGCTCGGGGTCCTCCAGGACATGGTAGCCATGGCCAATACGCTCAGCCTTCAGGAGATAAACTGCCTAGAGAACAGGGGAAAACCACGTACAGCCTCCGAGCACCAGTTCCTGCCTGCCCGGAGATCCCTGCCCCACCACGGGTACAGCCCGTGCTGCTGAGCCAGCTCTGGGGAGGTCCTTCCCTGAGCCCTTGGGGCCAGATCTCTGCCTGGATCCCCGACGTTTGCTCTGCTATGAATACAGAGAGGACTTGGGCTCCTACAGAGCCCAAAGCAGGAGATGTAGGGACACTTCCCAGCCCCTCTCTCTGACCCGGTCCCTCCCACCCCTGCCCCGAGCCGGGAGCTCCTCTTACCTCCTTGATCATGGCAGGCGGGCCAGCTTCCCCGGCATGGACAGTGCGATGAATCCCACATCTTTCAGCTTCCTGCAAAGTAAGGGAGGACAGGCTCCTGTCCCATCACCCGCAGCAAGGTCAGCAAACCCTGGGGCGGGCACCGCTCTTGGGGGCGCAGCAAGCAACAGGGCTGTGGGCAAAGAGCCCACAAATTGCAAGTCCTATGCCCAGAGAGGTGGATGCAAGAGAAGAGCTTGGTAATGCCAGATGCAGAGAAACTTAGAAAGCCTTGTTACCTGCCCCTGGACCCCTCAGGGGTCTTTTAATACTGAGTGAGCTCACTGCCGTCTCCTCCTAGACAGCAGCAAGCTCGAGGCGTTCCTTCCTCCACCCGCCTGCCCTTCTGCATGGACCTTGCAGCAGTTCCTGTCTTTGAAACTTCTGCCTTTTTGGCTCGCTGCAGCCAAGTGGGAGAATTTAAAAGCCCCCAGGGCAGAGACGAAGCAATGCTCAGACACCTAGCACCTCCCTCCTGTAAGGGTTGGAGGCAGCCCAGCTGGGAGGACCCTGGGGGTTCAGCTTTGGGGGCACTTTGAGATGCTCCCCATGGCCATCCTGAAAAACCCCTCACCAGGGTGACCACTCTGGGCTCTGGGAAGCTGCACAGCCTCGAGGGAAGCCCGGCTCCTGCCTTGCTGGAGAAGGGCCACGCAGCTGATGGCGGTGGGCAGGCTGCAAGCCCCGACGCGCAGCAGACACTCTTGCTGGGCGCTCCTTCAGGGCTTTTCACTCACGATTTTTTTTTCAGTTACTTAATTTTCAGCTCCTCATGTGCTGCACACCCAGGCCCTGCCGGGGACATCTACAGAAGAGCCCTGTGTGCATCAACCCGAAAGGCACTCTGCGCTCCCTACATTTAAGTGAGTGTTGATTTTTCCCAAACAGCTGATTTTTTTTTTTTTACACTTTTTAAAATAATAAAATCCCTCTGGCCAAAGTACCAGACCAAGAAGACAGACAGACTCACACCAGCACTGAGTTTTTCCACTTGTTTCTACGTGGGATGAAGACAAACCAGAAATTCTAGTTCCCCCACTCCCAAGACAGGCATCCCTAACTACCCCAACCGGAGCTGGGGATACGAGCAGAGGCGTCAGGAACACCACATGCACCAGGACATCCCCACTAACCCTCTTGACTTCCCCACAAACCCTCCTGGCCACTGAAGCCTGACCCCCCTGCCATCAACTGCATCCAGGAGGGAGCTCCTGTCTAACATCCATCCATGGGTGTATCTTCCCTGCAGTGGCTTAATCCCTTTTTCAACCCATTTGTCCGACGACACATGGCGCTTCCCTCGGCTTCTCCTCCAAGAATCGCTGCCTCCTTGGACACGGTGGTTCTGGGATCCTTGGCTGTACATTTCTGTCCCGGTGCCCCTCTGCAGCCAGCAGCCACAGGCGAGCTTTCGCCGTTATCTGCTCTTTCCCCTCCAGCAGCCCCAGGAGCTCCCAGGCAGGACGTGCCTGCTCGGGGGACACCACAAGTCTCTCTGATTTCCCTGGGTGCATTACGTACCCCATGGAGCACAGCAGCAGCATTTATGGGGATGCAATTCCCTGCCACGCAGGCCAAGAGGGGCCAATGGTCGGGAGCAGGGTTTGCTTCAGCATCTCAGAGCCTGGGCGAGTCCCTGGCACAGAGACGAGGCCCGTCCTTCAGACGGGGCAGTCTGCACCTGGGTACTGCCAGCACACCGGGGCACGATGCGACACGCCTGCCCGCCGGTTAATAAAACCCTCTGCCCACGTCTCGGTTTGTAACCGCTCAGTTCATCCAGCACAGGCAGACCTTGCATTGGCTCCCGCTGACGGGGGCAAAGACCCCGAGAAAGCCCCGTGTCATTTCGCACCTGAGCGCTGCTTGCAAACCACCGTACTTTTTGGCAGTGATGGTGCACAGCCTCCTCTCCCACTGGTGCAGGGGACCGACAACCCCAAACTCCCACCAGCAAAGAGGAGCGAAGCTTTCCCTTTGGCCTCTGAGCTCTAGTGACAGTCTGGGACCAGGCTCCTGAAGCCACTCCAGCGTTTGCTTTTGAGGTGATCAGATAAAAACACTTCTTCACAGCTTCTTCGCTGCTCCTCAGGTGATTTCTGCCAGACTGGAAAGGCCCATCTCTTCCACCCTCGGCCGTGGTCTCCCCGAGCCCCAGACCCCAGCCCACAGCCGGGGGGACACGGGCTCCACGACATTCGCGCTGCACTCAGTGCTACGGGGTAGCGTGCCGAGCTCCAGCTCTAAGGCCGTGTTTAAGCGATGATGCTTGCCATTAATCATTTAGGAAATATAAACAAATACTTTTGCTGTTTAACAGAATGTTTTTCATAGCTGCAACAAATTTTTATGCTGTCCCAGCCGTTTGCAGTCTGAATAACATATTGCGTGTCCCCTCACGCACGTCCCCTCAATACATGCTTTGCTCATAGTTTCTTTTAAGATTAAACAAACCTCATAAGCCTTTTTATGCTCAGAGGAATCCTCCACCTTGAAAGACTCGTCGCCAGCCAGGTCGATGGCCACCACAGAGTTGTTGCGATACTTCTTGCAGAGCTCCACCACCTCCGGGGACCAGCCTGGAAGAGACAGCGCCAGGGTTCAGGATACAGCAAGGGGAAGGGTCGCACCTTCAGCATTTTTCTAAACAAATCCTGGTCATATAACTACAAGGCTATAGCTATTTTCTTTGGTCTTTCCTAAAATCTGACGCTCAAAAAGGAAGGTAACAAACTCCTAGGAAGGTCTGCCATCTTCAGGCAAATAAAAGCTGCCAGCTGATTAGTCCATCATCAAACAAAGGGAAATCAAAGGCACTCACCAGCTATAAAGCTGCTCTCGTCATGTTTTTCTGCTCATTTTCGGCAGGGGAGAAAAAAAGCAAACAGAAAAAAACCTCCAAACACGGTGGTGACTCTGCAGTTGGCCCAAGGGACGCTGAGCTGCACAGCCCCGGTGCTGTAACATGGTGCATGGGGGAAACCCCTCATCTCGCTCCTGAGCTCTCACCTGTCCCAGGCTGGGCCAGGGGGGAACGGGAAGAACTGGCCCATCGGACGTGTTGTGTCACGGAGGAGTTTGGGCAGGGCGGGATCTCCGGGGGGCCCCTGTACGGCAGGCAGCCCTGCCCTGTGGCAGAGCATCCTTGACTCCCCCAGACAGTGATGGATGCTACTCCTGGGGGGAAGGAGCTGGCAGCCTCCTGCCTGGCTGGCCTTTAACTCTCTGGCCTTTAACACGTACAAAGTTTTCTCTTTTTGGCATCAGTGAGGAAGAGAGTAACAAGTGGCTAACAGCTACTTCAGAGCTCTCTCTGACCAGGACGGAGGACAACCTCTGAGAAAGGACACGCCTCTACCAGCTCATAGAGCACTTACCCTTAGCAAAAAGGCCAAGAAACAGAAAAACGATAGTGTTAATTATTAACAGGCACCTGCTGTGTACATACAATCCCAAAATCATCTGAACACATAAGAAAACACGTGCCATTTCACTTTCTTTTTTCAGCAGTTTCCAGCTCACTGGGTTAGAGCCATTATTTTGTTAACAAGTTTAAGATGAGCCAGTTCTGGCTGGCACCTCTGCCTTTCTCTCAACAGCTCATAAATGACAGAGTGGCTCCTCACTCCAGCACATCCCGAATGCAGCGATAGACACTCTTGTATCGGGCGCATCACTGGCTCTGGGTCGGTGCCCTGGGACACAGGCAGGACACAGGCTCAGCTGCATGCAGGAGCAATCCGTGTGCCCGTGGCTGCTCCTGCCACCTCCTGCCTTTACCACTTGTGCGTCGGCAGGGACTGTGACTGCAGACAAGTGTGACAGTGCCTTACAGCTTTCCAGTTTCTACAAAGAAAAAAGTTTTCTTCCTTGAAACCAGAAATTTAAGGGTCAAGTTTTCAAAATATTGTTTGGGGTGGATTGTGCAGGCAGGAAAAAAACCCACTCTCAAATCTCCCAGTTTCCCAGAATATCATTTTTCACATTTCCAGACACAAATTAACCGTGTACTCATTAGCAAAAATCTTTCCACCATCTACCCTACCAAGTCTACATAAAACTGTTGTGAGACACAAAGATATTCATAACAAAGTCTTCACATAGAGCAGCTACTGTCATACAGCCTCGCTCCGACTGCACCTTTCCCGAGGGGAAGATGCTCACAGAACGCAGCAGTCCAATGAAACACTGGAAATTGGGTTTTCTTCCTATTCTGGGTCACAGCACCTGTTACCGACGAAGTTCAGAGCTGCTGATTTTATAAAAACCATTTTATATATGTGACTTAAGTACATTTTACTTGTGTTCTCAGCTTAAACCAGCAGAGACTGCAGCCAGCGGATTCTCCGGCTGACCCACGGTCCAGGCTAACAGAGGAGCGTGCTGCTGTAGCAGCAGGACTGTGAGCAGGGGAAGGTGCAATCTCACGCCTGGTCCTCCTCCTGTGACCATTCACCCTTGGACCCACAGGATGGTCGCAGAAGATGCAACTGCTCGCTGTGGCAATGGCTTCAACTGGCCCAAGGAGAGCTCCAGCCTTTGGGCATGGAGCGAGGTATGAGCAGAAATCGCGCCTTGCTGAGGAAAGAACAGAAGAGCCCGTTTTGTCTCTCTAGCAAGACCTTTCAGATACCGGTTGTACCCACAGACCTCCACTCTCGCATCCAGCAGACCCTTTCCCCACAGTGAAGGGAGCAGAGGACCCCCACCAAGAAAAAACTACTCCTTCTCTGCGCTTTGTGGTGCCACATCGGACCCAGGGCCATGGGACCAGGGCTTTCCCCGCATTTCTGCAGGGACCTGACCCCAGGGGACGTCACCCCCCGCCACGCGACAGGGAAGGGGAGCAGAGCAGCAGGGCAGCTGCAATACATTACTTGGCATATGGCGCATGCAGCATAGAATAGACCTGGCTTTGATGCGGAAATCCCTTTCTCCATCCTGTAGTCCCTGATTTACGAGGTTAACGACTTCATCTGGAGTGAGGTCTCCCCTGCAGGGAAGAAAAGCCGTCAGCGAGAGGCCGGACACACGTCAGGGAGGCAGGCAGGAGCCACAGGTCCAGCCCAGCGTCCCCATGGGACACCCCACGCAAAACCCAGGCTGCCTGGGGTCCCACGCGCCTCAACATCCAGAGGAGCCCTATGAGACCGCCCAGAGCCGAAGAGCACAATTTACACCCAAACCATGCCCAGATTTACCAGATGTCGGGCACAAAAGCATGCAAAGATGACAGTAAGATTTAGAAAAGCCTCAGGGAACTGAACGCCAATCCTGCCTGAGCAGAGGAACCTGCTCTTTGCCAGAGCATCTCATTAGGGCACACAACTGCCTGCAGCCGGGCAGGGACGAGCCCAAGGGCTCAATGCCCATCACAGCCCATTTTGCAAGGAGCCACAGAGCCCAGCACCAATTTAGTCAGAGGCACACATCACAACGGGGATGGCAGGTAAAGAAGGGATCTGATCATCAGCCCTCTCCCACATCACCCACCATCTCTGCCAGCTCAAATTCACATTTGGCAGGCAGGCAATCCGTATCTGAACACTGCTCTCCCTTGCACAGAGACTGGATCCAGCACAGCTGCTCCGCACATGCAGAATCAGGTGCCCAGAGCAAGGGGTGTTAAAGCGTAGCAGCACGCAGAGATCTCATATGAGGAAAAATCCTATCGATGGGGAAGAGAGGTAGAAGAGTGCGTGCGCTGGCTGCATTGGAGGAGAGAGGAGGTTTGGTTACACCAGACTTGGAACACACGCTGGCTGACCGATGATGGACCCGGCTCCTGCACCCCCGACCGGCCGCCCACGGGCTGCCCAGCACGGCGGGCTCACTCACTCGGTCTGGCCCCAGGGGATGGGATCCACGCGGCAGTTGGCCAGGAGGTGAGGGCTGTACCGGACCTCCACGTAGATGACGCCTTCTTTAGCTTTCGTCTCCACGAGCTCGTAGGCAATCCTCCTCACTGCCTCACGGTCACCCCTGCAGGGATGGCAGCAGGACCCGTCACCAGGATTCATCACCCTCAGGGCACACTGGGGACGGGCGAGGTGACTTCCAAGGCTTAGCAATGTTAGCCAAGGTGTCCTGCCAAGGGTCGAGGGGGAAGAAGCAAAAAGTGGGGTACTTACGCAATGGCAGGCATGTAGTGATTAAACTTCTCTAGAAATTGCTTAAGTGTCAGGGGTGTTTTGTAGCTGACGTGCTTCAGGAGGTCATCAACAGTGCTCCCGGGGAGAGGAACCCCTCTTTTCCTGAAAATGAAGCCATGTGTTACTGACGGGGAAGGCTATCAGATTTTTAATCAGTCCATTCCATACAGCAATCGCCTCCCCAGCTGGCAGCATTAACCTCCATTTCCTCACAGAAAAGACATGGCACACGTTGTCCTTCCAAAAATCTCCTCGCAGATGCAGCTCTGAATCTCAGAGGGGAGGAAGGAAATCCAAAATACAGGCAAAGCACAAACAAATCGAAACACAAGCCCAGACTGACCCAGCAGGAACAGAGCCAGAGCACATTTTAAGCTTAAGGAGGAGTTCATCTAAAGGGGCTCTGGATTATTTCTTGGCACCTCCTAGTCCTAGCGGCAGAATTGCCAAAGTTCTTTAGAAAAGTTAATTTCCACTTACGCAGGCTCAAAGGCTTGAAAAACCGTGGAGACACTCCCAGGCCCAGGATCACGCACACAGAAGCGTTGTGGCTCGTGGGTTTAATGCCAGCAGCTCCTGTGAGCGAGCTGGTTCCCAAGCCCAACATCATGGTGGCATCTTCTCTGATGGAGATATCACCCAAGCAGGAGCAAATGGCAGTCCTAACAACTGCCCTCACCAAAGGGATGGAGATGGTAAAGCCCACCTAAACTCTTCCAAGATGGAAGAGGCTGTTTGTCCCTGAAGCACCTGGAGTCCCGGTTGGTGGAGGTGTCCCCCATGGGGTGACAGCCCGGCTCGAGGGGGCTTCAAGACGAGGATGCTGCACGCTTCCCAGGCAGGCTTTGCCATCCCCACCCCACGGGCTGTCACTCTGCCCATGAATGCCAACCTAAATTAGGAATAATAACTAGATATTTGTTTTTAATCCTCTTTCCTGCCACAATGAATTACAACCCATTGATGGATCTCTGCTAATAGAGACAAAACACCAAAGACATCTCTACCGCCCCGATGCCAGCAGCCGTCCTGATGAGCAATCTGCAGTGAAGCAGCCCAAACAACCCCGCTCCTGGGCCCAGAAGACATTGCTCATTCCCCGCTCGGGCCTTCACAGGCAATCTGGCCAGATTAAGTTGCTGGCACTCGGCAGGGGACGTTCATCACTGCCAAGGCATCGGCTTTCCTCCCCGCCTTGCCCTTTCCATGGCACTGACACCCCAGCCTCTGCTCCAGGAACTGGCCAATATCTTCCCCCCCTGCCCAGGGAAAGTCTCCTACAGCAAAGCCATTTCCCTCACCTCTTCCGTGTGCTTCCCGAAGGATTGCCTCCACGCAGCCAGCAGCACCGGTGCTTTGGGGTGACCTGCAGCGCAGAGACGCTGGAGTCAGGTCTCTGGCTGAAGGGATCTGTTGGATCTTGCCGGCGTGGCTTTGGGAGCTGCTGCTGCCCCATCCAACCCACCTGGGAGCCTTCCCGCAGCCACGCTGCCCCAGGAGAACGTGCTCATGCCCACTGGCACCTCGGCGTCCTGCCCAGAGCTACCTACAGCCACGGCAGCACCACACATACCGTCCCACCATGGAGGTGGCACCTCTCCTGGGGACACCCAGTCCCACAAGGGGTCTGCCATGGCTCCAAACCCTTTGGCTGGGCAGGGGGGACACAAAGCCTGACACAGACCTGACAGAACTGGAGCCAAAGTTCCTAAAAACAGCCGAGTTCAGACGCTGTCCAAGGGGCCTTGGGCATCCCAGCAGCTTCGAGCTATTAGTACGTGGTCAGCCACCACCTGGTGAATTTATTTCTAGCTCTTTACCTTTAAAAATAGACCACAAGCAGCCTTCTGTGTCCAGCGTGGGGTTATTAAGGCAGTCCCCCCCAGCCTCCTACACTGCCCTGTTGCTTTTACCCTTGTGTGCACGCTAGTTTTCGAGCCCGTGAATAGCACAGCCTTGCTCCACCCCAGCCAAGCGTGGCACCCGAGGGCTGGCAGCCCCGGGGGATGCCAGGGATGTTTAAAAATAAGAGGGAACTCGGCACTCGGGCAGCGAAGGTTTCTGTCCTAAGCAAGAGAGGCACAGGATCCTCAGATGGCTGGTGTCTGCTGGGCTTCAGGGCTCCTACAGCCCTCCTGGGGACCACGCCAGTGTTTGTCCTTTGCTGGCAGCAGGGACCCAGCACTGACCCTTCTGTCCATCGGGACTGGTACTCCAGCCCTGCAGCCCACCCGTGGGAATCCCGACTCAGTTTGCCGCACGGACGTCCTGCAAGGAATGAGATGGACGTCTCTGATCCACCTTCCTCGCTCTGCACTGCAAAACGAACAGCCACTCCCCACAGAAAGAGATGCTTTAGAGAGAGTATTTCCCCCTAGGACCGCATTGCCTTGGAGCCTGCCGGGCTCACAGGGTGCCAGAAGCACTTCCTATCCTCCTCAGAGCCGATTTCCTCCCCAAACTACCACAGTTGTGCCTAAGAGCTGTTTCCCAAAACCTTTAAGCTTGCCACTTTCTCGATCTGAGAGGAACTGCTAGTGTCCACTAGCTTTTTGAATAGTGACAGCTGGAAGAAGTCTTAAATTTACTTTGCTTACAACCATGGAGCCAGGTCCTCACCAGTTAATCATTCATGCTGGTGCTTCCCACACAAGCTACACTGAAGCAAGAAGATGCATGTGGGCTCTGTCAGGGGAACAACCTCTCTAAGTCACTGCCAAGTGTTTTCCCGGGTCACCCTCACACGAGCACAACTCCTTGACTGCTAGTGCCAGGCAGACAGCCTGGGGTTCAAAGGCACACAGGAGCAGGGCAGGGAGGAGCACCCGAGCTGGTTTTTCCTCCCAAGACTGTGGTACGGCACCACCACTGAGAAGACGCTCCCAGCCTGCTCTCATGTCACCTGCATTTCCAATTAGGGACGTGGAAAAAGAACCAAGACTACACTGACTCTGCCGTTTCCCAGGTACACTTCAAAGGCAGACAGCTCTGTGTACGAGACAGCTTCTGTACTCCTCTTAGCTTGCCCGGCTCGCGGGACCGATGACCACCTCGCTCCCAATCCTGCTACCAGCACAGCCCCGCTGCAACATCGCCCTTGGTGATGTGCTCAATATCCTCACGCCGTGCAGCCATGGGAGTAGGGGCTGATGCTTTTGGACTGCAGCTCCCAGAGCTTTCTTTCACCTGCAACTCACCTGCCAAAGTGCAAGATCGTTTCTGGTCTAATGGCTCCATCCAGGTGGATGTGAAGTTCGACCTGCAATAAGATAAAGAGAAATTGGTGAGGTACTCTTGGGGCTCCAGCAAAAGTTTAGAGAGAAGCAGCTGGTGCTAACACAGGTACAAATGCAGCCAATACAGGGACAAAGCACAAAAACATTTTTAAAACACCATCATTATAAAGTTTATTTTTCAATATCTAAGTATCATCTAAGTATTTTCTTATTGCTGCTGCAGCTCACACATTTAATGGATCTTTAGAAATTTATTCTGTTTCCAGCAACCTTCAGGAACTGCCCTATCCTTATTTAGCTTGCATGGTCTGGAGTTTGGGAAGAGTGAAAAAAACAAACCCCAAACACCTTCGCTTTCCAGCTTGCTCCTTCTTGAATTCACAGACGCCCAAGCATCAATTCATTTGCTAAGAGTCATTACACAAAAACTTTGACTTCACTTCCAAGAAGTAGCTCCTGATACACTGTTAATTACTTGGTATCAATCAGAGCACACAGGCTTTCTAATCCTACACGTGGACTCAGTCCCATGGTACAAGGTGCTGTAGAAAACCAAAAAGAACAAGAGTTGCCCCGCAGAGCTAACAGGCTGGTTTCAAAGTAAAACACTTAAATTTTGACTCATTAAAAATGGGACAGTAACTTAGATGTCTTCACTCTGAAACCCTGTTTCCCAATTATTGCTGAAACAACGGATTTTAGAGAAAGAGCCCCAGAAAAGCAAAAGCAAGCTTTTTCCATCAGGCAGCTGGGGCTTTTGGAGGAACATGACAAATGTAATTTGGAAGTCGAATTGGGAAGGAAAATATTAGCTGTAAAATGTTTCGTCTGGATCTGCGTATTTCCAGAACTTTTTTTTTTTAAGCAATGGAATAGCCTACAAAATACATATTTAATTTAATTTTATTTTTTTAATGAAACTGTAGAGCAGCAACATAATACACAAAGTTTTGTTGGTTATAACACTGTGCAAATTTTCCTGTGTAGATGATTGCTGCGGGATGCTGAGGGTAAGAATTGAGTAGGAGTCAGAAGAGGTCTGGATATTTGCACGGATAACTAAACCGCCCAGATTACTAATTAAAACCAACAAACCCTCTGGCGTCAGGGTATGTGTCAAACAACAATTATGAGGAGCTGGAAGAAAAATGAGTAAGCAGTCCCTACAAGCAGGGCAGTTTGTTATTGTCCACCTCAAGATCCTTCTGCTCTCCTCTGAAGCATCCATGAGCAGCTGATGTGAGCTCAGCACCGCTGGCCCGGCTCCCAGCGCGGAGCTGGCAATGCCCACCTCTAGGATGAGCAGGCATGGACACCCATCTTCTGCCTCATGGCCGGGGTTTTCACTGACCACTTCTGCTGCAAAAGGCCACCACTGGTGGGGTGGGACAGTGCTCGGGTTCAGGCCACCTCCATAGGATGGCCATGAAGCTACCACTGAAATGTGCACCGGTGGGATGCAAAACGCAGGTGCCGGGCTCAGGGCAGCTCGAGCTACTGATCCTGCACCATTGCAATCAGCTGGCCCAGGGGTCATGAATATCCCCACTGACATCCCTGCTAGCAGGTTGTAAAAAGATATCCCTGTCGCTTCTCCTACCCTTAAGACACGATCTGAATCTACAGGGATGAAGATTTTGAAAGGGCAAAACCTGATCTTTCCCCCCACCTCGAGTTACGCAATCCTGCTTATGAGGACTAAATGTCCTGAGAAGCAGCAGATAAAATAACAGACTACGGACATGATCTGCATTGCCAGATGTGGACGCCTGGCACGTTTTCCACTCTTGAGCTCCAATTCCTATTTCAAAGCCATGCAAGCTCCACTCCTTGAGGTTTTCAACAGCCCTTGTGACCTTCTGATGGAGTTACAGGCTTGAAACTTGCTCATGCTGGATATAAAAACCAAGCAACTCAAACCTACTGGGGTCTTCTCACTCCAAACATTTCTCAAGCATTTCCTGCAAGAACATCCCAACGTGACACTTCCATCAATGTGAAAGCAAATTCAGCAGTGTCCTTCACCCATGCAAGCCACCTCCTTCTGCCGCTGCTGCAGGCAAGATGCTTGTAAAGCAGCAAGGTTCCTCTCCAACACCAGCAACAGACTTGTCCTCCACTGCCATGCATTTCTTTGGACCTGGAGGGACCTAAACTAAGTGCTAAGAAACTCTTGTGCAACGCTACTCAACTCAAAACTTTGTGGGGTTCCTCAAGACCAGTGCTTGGGGGAGTTGTTTTCTGCATCTGGGAACTAACATAGGCTATTTAAATTACCAAGGGACATTCAAGTGAAGAAGCAAAGGTGTGCCTACAAGGGTCTCCACTGAGAGCTGGCCCCAGGTAAGACTGCAATCAGCAGAGGCACAACCGAGCAGCTCAGCTCGCAAACCCCACACGTTTCCAGGCCCGTGGGAGGCTGCTCGCTGCAGATTACACTTCAGCTCTCCTCCTGCGTGTTTGTTTTGGGCAAACAAAGCACAAGACTTTTCCCGATACAAGCGGGTGACGTGACCTTGCTTTAAGTCAAGGAAAGTACCCAGATAAAGATTAAAGTTTCCTCTGAACTGTGGCTCCAGGAGATGATGCCTGAGCAAGCAGAAATAAGGTGAGTGCAGGAGCCCAGTGCCTCTTCGAGGGCTGGGCTCCCCAGCACACAGGGGTCCAAATACACGTGGTCTCCCACTCCAAGCCCTCCGGTTTATTTGGAGAGGGAGCCTGTGCACACAAATTAAATAGGGATCCCGACACTTGGTCCAGAACCCATTGGCACTACGGGCTGCACCAGCACCTTCAGCCATGCCAGGACCAGCGATGCCTTCCTTTCTCACAGCAAACCTGGATGTGGTAACGTTTGTTCTGATGAAGAACAAGAAAGCAGCAGAGCTCTCAAAGACTTCCCTGGGGCAGGAGCACTGCTCTTCCCCCAGCTCCAGCAAGGACCCTCAGGACCACCTTTGTGAAGCCACCCTTCAGCCCTTCTCCTGCACCTCCACAGCACTGCAGCTGAGAGTGAGTTCACTGATCGCCAGCCAGCGCATCAAAAAAACATAGTGCAATTCAATAAAATCACCGAGTTTCACTAAAGAGTTGTCAAAAGCCAGAGGGATGAGTTCAAAAGACATACCTGGCCATAAACTGTGTGTCCTCAGCACAGACAAGGCTCTCAGAGCAGACCGAGCGCTTTCCATTTTTATGCAAAAAAAGTTTTAGCTCAACCACAGCACGTGACTCGTTAGTGCAGAGATCAGCAAGTTGATTTTTAAAAAAAGGAGAAGTTTTAAGGGCTCTGGCTTGACTTTTCTCTTCTGAAAATATTGCAATGTTTTCTTTGAAACTTAATAAGCTTCAAAAATAAATTCAAACACAAAATGAGGTACTTCAAACAAGTATGTTCTGTTCAAAGATCAAGTCTGATTATTTTCAATTTAGCAAAATTAAGAGGAAAAAGTTAACCAAACATTCAGAGTATTTTCAGCTACAGTCACCCCAACAGAATTTGTCTGTTACTCTACGGTTTGCTCAGCGGACCATGGCAGAGCAGTTAAGTGCTCAGTTCGCCTATTATATGGCATAAAAAGTACCATCCAAGCTAAGGCACTTGAGGGAATTTCCATATTAGGTGGTTTTAGGGTCTTTTTTTTTTAATGTATACAATGAACAAAGTCAGTCCTAACACCATGGCAAGAGTAACACCAACCTCACCGTTTATTTTGATGGTTTCCAGCAGATGTTAATAGATAATCCAGGTAGCCGCTAAAGTCGCATCATTTTAAAACCCTTAGCAGTGACTTTGCCCAGGATTATTATTAGCACATTAAAAGGGGATAATTTAAAGTTCACACTATTGATCTCAATAACTGAAAAAGAAAGTAATTACAGCTGCCATTTGTCAGTTGTTAGATATATGTGGCAGGAAAATGTTAACAGAGATCAAAATTCAACAAGAGATAAGACGAATGCCAACCACTGCAAAAAGCATGAACTGTGCTCCCCAAATACTGGTTTTACGGAAGCGAGCTTTCATAACTTGGCTGTCAGGAGCCAAGTTCTCCTCATCATAAACTCACCACAAACACTATTTAGAAGCACCAGGTAAGACTGGATCAAGAGGGATGCGAAGTAGAAGAGGCACAGTATTATCCTCAAACCTGACGACACTCATAAATGCGTTTTGGAGATGCATCTGCCACACACTTCAAGGTTTGAGCCTTTAAAAGAGAAATGTGGGAGACTACAAGAGCCACCCACTGCTCCACTGCAAGAAATGCTTGTGCTTTCTAGAGAAGCATTCCTGTGATACGCGGCTTTGGTGACTGGGGAGGAGGATGCTCCCATGTAAAGCAGCCTTTAGTACCATTCCTCCTGGCACCAACCACTCAGCCTGCACTGACCTTGGTACAAAGCTCCTGGTGCTGTTAATAGGGGATGGTGGCTCTGCGTCACCCTCCTGCAGGGATGGCTCCCATGGGGCGGCACGGCCACGTCCCTCCTGAGCCATCACAGACCTCGCACCCGCACGTGGCTGGAACGAGGCAACGCTTCGGAGCAATAAACAGCCTCCTTGAACTTCGAGCAGCACCAAAACAGCCTCTTACCACAATCACTTTTGATTGAAGCCGGGAAGGTTATCTGAGCGTGTGCCTGCACCACATCTCTGGAGGTACAAGTATGCGCATCACTGCATAAAGTATGGCTGGGCTCGATGCAGCCTCGGCGGCACCAGGCTTTGACCTGTGCCAAGCCGGTCAGGTTGCGCATGAGAAGTAGATAAACCAAAGAAAACGTCATGGTGGCACACCCTCGCGCACTTGCACTCCCCGCAATAAGGATCACCTTTTTAATTTTTTTTTTTATTATTATTATTCTTATTTTTTAAGTTTTGCGCTTAAGGCAAATACCAGCTCAGCACCGAAGGGCAGGTCTGCCTCGAGCAGGGGTAGGCTGCTGTGTTACGGGGAGCAGGGCAGGACGCCCACCCAAACCCCCCTGGGTACAGCCAGCGCTCTGCACCTTCGCTGCCATCTGGGTTCGGTCACCAGGTGCCCTCCTAACCGCTGACGGGGACACACGCAGCTACAGCCAGGTCTGGCCACCTCTCCCAGGTGTGAAGGACATGTCGGAGACAACTGCTTCCCTTTGGACAGGGACAGGCTCTGAACACCACGACAACACGGTGTGCCCTGGCAGGGCTTGCGGGAACACCCGCCCGACCCGAGCTCGTGTTGGAAACAAGCGGCAGAGCTGCACCAGCTGCTGGGAGGGTGCGGGCCGGACCCCAGCAGCCCCTGCTCCCATCCTGCTCCCCACAACGTGGCTCAAGGCACACAGGAGCTGCAGGGGAAGGGAGCCACGTGTCCCAGAGCCCCCGAGCTGGGGCTGGCCTGGGGGGAGAGGAGCCAGCAGCGAGTGAGGACACGGTCTCTGCTCTGGTTGTGGAGCAGAGAGGGAAGGGGCTGATGGTCGGCATCCAAGGAACAGCAGTCTTTTCTGCTCCCTTATGGCCTACGACAAGCAGGGTTCAAAGTGCCCTCCGGCAGCCCCGGCAGCTCCCTGCTCATCGCTGCAGTCGCTGGGAGTCAGCGAGTTCCCGAAAAACACGAAGGCAGCCCCAGCCTCGCGTTCGGCCGGGGCTCAAAGCTGCTCCAGTTACCAGAAACATCCCTAAAACACAAAACTGATCATTCCCAATGGCAGAGGGTCCAGGGGAATGAATAGGGCTCATTAACTGACTTCAGACCCATTTTTTTTTACCCCAGGCCTGACTTAGCAGGTTCACAGGACTGAAAGGGACTGCCTGACTCAGGAAAACCACTCTCATAATTGCCGGCAACCAGACAACAGAAGCCTGATCTTAGCGGTCAAACACTGCACGGTTTTTCCTAGGTCTCTCTCTTTGGCATCCCACTCTCCCACGCGCTGCGTAAGTAGGAAGAAGCACAAATAAAAGAAGAACTGAACATGCTTCTCTCAGTCAAAAGTTTAAAATCACTGGGGTGAACCAACAGCTTTTGCTCTTAGTGGAGCAGAGGAAACACCAACATCTCCCAAAACTGAAGTAGCCTTAAAAAGGCTTTAATCATCAGCAGATGTCAACGCTCCACGGATTTTGGTATCAAGGTTTGCCTGCTACTGCACGGGTCACCTTCCCCGAGCAGGAAACCTCCCATAGTGATGGAAGGCAACATGAATCAGACCCGTGCACACAGGCTTTTCCAAGTACGCTAGACTTCCCTGGTGTGAGCTCAGACTGAGAGATAAATGGTTTGGGAGTGGTACGGGATGCAAAAAAAAAAAACAAAACCCTTTTGGGTTTTTGGAGGCAATCCTCTTCCCCAGGCAAGCCGTGTGCAGTTGCCACCACTCAGGTTCTCCCACAGCAGGACCACCATGACCCTCACATCATTTTTCTTGTTCTCCTCTGCTCCTTCGCTGCCCACGAAGAGCCCAATCCTGCCCAGCAGTCAGCACCAGAGCCCCAAAGCAGCCAGGAAGAGAAAACCTGCTCCCTGTACACCAGCTTACCCAGACCACAGCCCAAGAGCTGAGCTGTCCTGCAGCATCCTGATAACCATCAGATACATGGTTATCGCTCACCACATCTGTTTCATCATCTTCCTTCTCAACATTTTTTATAATCTGATTAATAAAAATCTTACTGTATGATTCTACTTGAGATGTACTTAAACAGCACCTGGTGAGAGGGAAGGACCGGAGCACCCTCTGACAGCAGTCACCGAGACAGTATCTCAGGTATCTGAGGAATAACTGAACTAAATGTTTAAGAGGAAAACAAACAAACAAAAACCAAACAAAAAAAAAAACAAAACCAAAAAAAACCCACCCAAAACCCAACAAAACCAAACCCCAAACCAACCAACCAAACAAAAAAAAACAAGAGAAAACGTTTGGTTTAGTAGCGCAAGGCAATGGCTGGAGCGCTGGAGCCTGCAGGGCTTGCCTCCGCCCCAGCCGTGCCCCAGCACACCTCCCGCCCGAGGGGCCCGGCCGGGCGCTGGCACGGCCCCGCGGCGGGATGCCGGGGTGGGCGGGATGCCCGGGGCAGCTCCTGCGCGTCCCTGCAGGGAGCAGCGGGCCGGGGCAGCGCCGACCCCAGACGGGAGCGCCGGGTGGGACCCCAGGGCACACCCTCCCGGCACACCCCGGGGCACGCCCCCGCTGCCCCGCCGCAGCACCGGGGCACGCCCCGGCCCCAGCCCGGCGGCGTGTGCGGCGGCTCCGCTCCGCGGCACGACCCGGTGCGCAGCGCCTCAACCCCGGTGCATGCCCCGGCTCCCACCCCCGATGCACGTCCCGGTTCTCATCCCCGGCGCACAGTACCTCGCCCCGGTGCATGCCCCGTTCCCAGCCTCGGTGCACAGCACCTCACCCCGGTGCACTCCCCGCTCCCAGTCCCGGCGCACGTCCCTCTCCCATCCCGGTGCCTGCGGCAGCGCTGCCGCCTCACCTTGGGGTCCCCGAAGACGCGCAGCCCCCGCTCCATGCTGCCGCCGCCGCCGCTCCGCTCCGCGCCCGCCGCCCCGCCCCGCCCCGCCCCGCCCCGCCCCGCGCGCTCCGCCGGCCGCGCTCGCCCGCCCCCTGCCGGCCCCGCCCCGCCCCGCGCCCTGTGCAGCGCCGAGCGCGGCGCATCCCGGCGGGCAGGGCTGGGTCCTGCCGCCCCGAGCCCCCGAGATCCCGCCCGGTGGTGCCCCCCCCGCTCGCGTTCCCCTCGGGAGCCGCGGCCCGGGCGCGGTCCCTCCTCCTCCGATAGCATCGACGGGAAATAAAACCCGATGAGCGAACAGCTCCGCTCGCGGCACTGGAATGCGATCTCGGCTTTGATTTGCAGCCTTCAGCCAATGCAACAATATTTTTTTTAACCTAAAAAGGACTTAAGTGTTCAGCTTAGGAGCGATCGGCCCTCGCCCCCTTTGCTGCTTGCAAAGCTGCTGCTCGGTGACTCACTTGTTTTGTCCGATGGCTTTTCGGACTTGTTCGGTCCATCACGCACCTGCTTGCAGCTCCTGCAAACTCATGCTCAGCGTTTCATGTCTTATTTTTAGGACCTGGCCACGTTTTACGCTGCTCCTCTGCCTCCTCCCTTCCTCTCCCATAGGCAATGCACATGGCAGCCCGCATCGTTGAGGGACAGTGGGGCAGAAAGTCCTGCTCCTCCCCACGAGCGTGGCTTCTCTGGTACTGGAGAACGCAGAGCTTTCAGCCACTCCGGTCTTGGAGCACCCACAAAGTCACACCCGTTTAGCTAAAGGCAGATCTGTTCACTCCTCAGAGCGAGCTTTGAGGAACATCCCTTGGGTCCTGGCACAGCCCCGGGGTGAGTCGCGATCCGAGTTGCTTGGAGGGCCCTAAGCAGGCAGGTGATGTTTGCAAAATTTCTACGGAGACTGGGATCGTGGTTTTGTTCTGCATGACTGGACTTCAACTGCTCAGGTGAGGCCATCCCCAGATCACAGGCCCGGTCTGCGGGAAGCCTTGGAGGTGAAAATCACTATGTCCATGTAAAATACTGTTATCACTTGCGCTGGCGTGTAAGCGAAGAAAGCACTTGGGGCTGTAGGCGTGAACGCTACCACAAATGGTTGGAAAATAAGGTTTCCTCTTCTCCTTCCCCAGCTGTGTTTACACCAGCGGGACACTGTTTGTGGAAGCTGGCAGCAGGGGATTAGCTACACCGGAGCCCTGCCCGCGGGGATGGGGAGGGCTGGGCACTCCTCCAGCCCTGTGCTGTCACAGCCACGCTGCCGCCCCGGCAAGGGGACATGTAACAGCCCAGGGGAGCGAGCAGCTCTGAAGGTGGGGGCTCTAAACCGGTGCCAGGCACTGCTTAGTGAATGCAGGATGTGCTACAGTCTCATTGCTCCACAGGGAAATGTCATTGGCGTCCCTTGTCACTCCTCCCCAGCTTTGCCATGAGAGCAGCGATGGAATTTCTGCCCCAAAGCCAAGCGGGCACTGAGAAAACAGCAGTTTTTCAGCTCGAATCCCAAGGTCATTTGGGTATGTGCGCTGCAGCGGAGCCCGTGGGAAAAGCACAGGGCTTGGCTAGGGAGGAAAGTTCATCAACATGTTCTCTTTTATTAAGTACCACCTTTCAGAGATGCCCTGACTGCACCCACACTGTAGGGATGAAAGCACATTAGCCACAGTCAACTGGCAAAGATATTCTTTACACAGTAGTGACTGGCAGGGGAAAGTAACCGTTAGCTGCCAAGCGCAGGGCTGGCACCGCTCAGGGCTTTCAGGAGCCTGCAGGATGGAGCAGCGCTAAACCAGGCTCATGGGAAACCAGTGGGAATAAGCAGCAGGTATTTTATGCACTAAAATTTGTGATTTCTGGAGCCACCAAACAGGGAGTTTTTCCAGGCTTCAAAAGCTTTGGAAGCGCTGAATTTGGGTAAAACTCCCCTGGGTGTGCACAGAGAGTCTGGGCAGAAATAAAATGCTTGAGTGTGCAAAGTAGCAACTGGGTGTGAAACTGTCCCTGGGCAAGGTGAGCTCACGTGGACCATTTCACCTCCATATCACAGGCTTTTTTAGCAGCCACTTGAAAAACACCTATTTTGCCTGGAGAATGTCCCACAGCATCACATATTTGAGGTCTGACTTCTGGTTCAAAGCATCTGTAGCATAAATGGTCCTAGTGTGAATACGTGGTGCTTTCTAATGGGCTTTTGTAGGCACAGCCTTGCTCAATGTGTCATCTACACTGGGAGGACAGAGGTCAGTTAGAGCCTTTATTGGAAATTAAAGGAAATCACAAGGTAAAAAATAGCATGTGGGTAATTTTCTGCCAGGAGAAGAGTTGTTAGCGAAGGTCAGAAAGAGGCAAATGGAGCTGAACTGGCCCCATCAACTGGGAGTGGTGCACTAAGGGTTTTTTGATGTTTTTTTTCTGCTTAGCAAATACATGTGTGCTGCAGACTCAGCTCTTTCCAGGAGTGTCAACACCAGGACCACATAGAATATTCATCACACTCGACTGTGTTGCAGAGCCTTAGAAATAAGGCTTGGGCTGATGTTAATTGACCTGACCCTGATCCACTTTATCCATCTTTACCACTGGCTAAATCAGGTGGTTGTGACAACTGCTGTACTGTTGATATTAAATGAATGTTTTCCCATGGAGAACACCACATCTCCCTGCAGCCAGAAGGCTCAAGAAGAGCAGGAGTCTGTTACTTAATGGCTGATCGTGATTTCCTGCCTGGGACCTCTGTTCCACCCAAACCCTTGCTTGGATATTTGTGACAGCCCAACACTTCAGACCTGATTTACTTTCCCTTCCATTTTGGTCAAACCTTTGAACCACCCAGCCCTGTGCTGGGTTCAGCTTCAAGGAATGGTGCTTTTGAAGTGGAGAAGAGACCAAACCCCTCTGTCCCTTCAGCATGACAGATGCTCCCCAGAGCCTCGCTGTTAGGAATAGGAAGCAAACAACAACTCAGGGGGAAAACCCAGTTACGAAGGACCCCAGCATGATTTTGCTCACTCAGTTCACATCATCACCCTGCGTTGGGAACCTCTCCTGAGCCCTGCAAGCAGGAGGAGAGGCAGTCCCAGGCATGCAGGCAGGAGGGTGCACATCTGGGCAGCTGCAGGAGCACCAGCTCTGCTGCTTCTCTGGGGCTGCTGGAGTGAGGGCGAGAGATCAGCACACACACTAACAGAGCTGGGGGGTAAAAGAGGCACTCCAGGCTGCGCTACCATGCGTGGAAGCCACCACAGGCTGGCAGGGACAGTAAGAGGGACAGGGACAGTAAGAGGGACAGGGACACTTCTCATGCTTGGGGTGGTCTGGCCAAGTGCAAGGCACCACGTGAGGATGCTCTGGGGTCATCCCCGGGGGAAGTGACTGCTCATCTGCACAGCCTGCCCGTGGCTCCAGTCTCTGCTGTTGATTGTTTATCTTTTGTATTTTTAGGAATATCCCAGGCAGCAAAGTAGGGGTAAAACTGATCTTAGAAGATATTCCAATGCTGATTTCCCAGGGGTTATATTAAACCCTGCTCCTTTTCTCTTGCCTCCACAGGTTAAGACCAGCTGTGTGTCAGGGTTGCTGACACCCACAAACAACTTTCCCAAAATACTAAAAAGTGTGCTTACGCTGGGCTTAGGTGTCCAAGAAAAAAGCACTTCTGTTTGGTTTGGGGTGGTTTTTTGTTTGTTTGTTTGGGGGGTTTTTGGTTTTTTTTGTTTTTTTTTTCTTTTTCTTTTTTTACCAGATACCAAGAGCATCACACTACAGCTCATTGTAAGTGGCTAAGAGATGAAAAAGTGTTTAGATTAATTCCACCAGTAAGGGATTATAACTGCTGATGTCCTGTACAACCACAACATACTGCTATACTGGTGGTTTTTGCAAGAGTGGATGCTCTCAGCCCAAACATCCATTGCTTCTGCAAAATTTTTGTTTTTGAGACAAAGCCCTAACTTATCTCAGCATTTCCCATTTAACTTCTGTGGCTCCCCCGCAGGGCAGGGAAAACCTCTGCCCCGGGGTGAGCCATTGCCGGCATGGGGTCACTGGTGGGAACTCAGCTGTGACCCGCTTGGTTCCTGCTGGGGATCACGGGACCCTGCAGTCAATGTGAAAGGCAGAAACCCACCCTCCTCCCCAAAGGGACTTCATTTCCCCTCTGCTCTCACAGGAGCTGGAAGCAGACCCAACACTGGCCTCCGAAAGCAGAAGTAGATCCTGCATCGCACCGTGGTCCCAGGCAGACTTTGCCCCAGCTCTCTGCCACGTGGAGTGGGTGACGGGCTTTTCCTAAGGGTATTCATGTAGCTGCAGCCCCAAGAGCATTAGGGCAACCACAGGGTGCCACTGAGCAGCTCCTGGGGGACTGATGGCTACCTGGGTACACTTGAGAGCTGCCACGGGACACACCTCGCTGGGGATTCCTGCCTGGCGCTGCTCCCAAGGAAACCACAACCCTCGCACCACTAAATGCAATGCTAGCCTGAAAAGAGAAAGCCCCACTAACCTCCACAGTGGAACCCCCTCCCCGCCCCGAGATGTACCCTAGGGTAGAGATGAGCTATGCTGTAAACAGGTTGCGTTTTCCCATTTCAGGGCATTTCTGAGCAGCACAGACATGCACGCCTGGCTGATGGCAACATGCCCAGCACGGGTGCCCAGGCACACAGGCACATCCCGGGATGCAGCCGCTGGCAGAGCCACGTGGGTCACTGCAAACCAGCCACACTGATCCCCTAACCAGATTAAGACCGTAACACGCAGGGCCAATTCACACCGAGCATCAGGCCATGCTAATGTTTTTCAACCTGTTCTGAACATCTCCTGGACCAGAGGGGATGTCTAAACTGAGCTATGGGGAAATCGAGCTGCTCCAGGGCCCACAGGACACAGCCATGGCACAGCTTTGAAGGCAATACAGCGGAGAAGAGGCAGGGAAACACAGTGCCATGCCTTTGGGTTGGAAAAAAGAGCAGTGGTCTGGATCCAGCAGCATTTCAGACCTGGAAATGCCTCCAAGGCCCACCCTGGAAACCGTGAGTTGTCCAAGGATAAAGGCAGCCCTGCTCTCACCCAGCTCTTCAGGTCACAGGGTGCAGATGGACCTGGTGCCTGCAGGCGAGAGGAGCACACGGTCCCCGCAGCGTGGGACACCTTTGCCTTGGCAGGAGCACCACCCTGCCCTCTGCCCTACCTGCTTTGTCAGCCTGTTTCACATTATTAAAATCAAGTACGTAAGTTCAAGACCAAGGGTAGTAACACCACAAATAGCAGCAGGGCTCACCTTGCCATGCCACGGAGGCAAGGTGCAGACAGCTCATCTCCTCCTGGGCCCTTGGGCTCTGGCTGCCCTTTGCTATGTGGGTAAAGAGAAGGAGCCGACTCCAGCCTGTGCAAAGATGTGGCCCCACCCCTCTTGGGCCAGCTCTGTCAAGAGAAGGAGCTGAGAAAAGTCTGAACCAGCCGCAGCAGCTAAGACAGGAACCTCACCGAGATGTGACCTCTCCTCAGGTTAAGGCTTTGCTGCCAGGGAATTACTGAACCTGATGCTACTTGCAGGACCGGAGCCACCTTCCCACCGGTAGCTGGGTGGGATGATGAGAGGTCCCCTCTCCCGCCTGGGTCAGTGCTCAGAGACCTCCACCATGTGGGACAGGAGACCCTCCTGGTGCCCACGCCCCAGGGGAGCCCAGCCCAGACACACACCAGTCTATCTGCCCTGGCCCTGATTTTCACAAAGGGAAACACAGAGACAAGAGCAGGAGGGGAGCCAGGCATGCTCCAGCAGGTCCTGGTGGGTCCCCACACCATGCCGGGACAGGTCCCAGTGCAGCTCGGTCCAATTCTCATCAACAAGGAGGTGGGTTCATTTCCAGGGCACATTCCTCTGTTAGGTTGCTCCTTAAATAAACACATCCTTTATTCAAGGGCTGGGTGTAACAGAGCTGGGACTCAGCACCGCAGCTCTGCGGCCCTGAGCAAAGCCTTTCAGGAGCGCTCAGAGGAGCCAAGGGGTGAGGCAGGGCAGAGCCGCTCTCACCATTTTGCAGGAGGAGGAACCACCCTGTGAGGATGGAGAAGATCAGGCCCTCCTCACTCTGCTGAGGTCGCTGCCCTCCTTGTGGGCACCATGCACCAGCGGAGACCAAGATCTGCACCCTGACTCAGCCCAGCCTGGCCCAATGCGCTTCTCCTGAAGGTTTTTAACACCATCTCAAAAGGCACAGCTCACCTGCAGATCCAAACCTCTGCAGGAGCAGCAGCATGGTGGCCAGGCTGAAGCTGAAACATGATCCCAATGTCCCACTCAGACCCCCCTGACCTCTCCTGCAGAGCATCCTGAGCCGGCGGAGCAGCCTGTCGCGCTGGGACCTGCTGGGGAGGAGAGGAGGAAAGCGTGCCAAGCCCCATTGGGAACGACTCCCCCACGGACCTCTTCCTGCAGCACTTCTCTGGAGGAAATTCCACGCAGAGCAGGCTGCCCTGCCCTAGCGAGGGGTCACCGAGCAGCGTGATGCAGATACAGCTCCCGAGGCTAAGCGTAAGCCCAGCTGTGGCCAGCTGACACACAACTCTATTCAAATCCACTTCTTGAACGAAGACCAGGAGACACACGGGCTGACACCTCTGATTTTATCTCTGCCAGGCAGGGCCCAGGGAGCCAAGGCTTGTGCAGTTTTACACGTATGCAAAGCTCTGCAGCCCCAAACCCACGGGTGCTTCCCCAGCTCTTCCCCCCGTTAGCCAGGGCTGTGTTGGGAGCAGATTTCCATCCAGCTGTGAAGGAGCTCGGTCATGTTTCACACCCTGTCCCATGGCCAAGTACTGTCTCAAAGTTGCAGAGTCACTGTGTCGGGGCAGGGTAACAAGGATCCTAAAGGAAGCGCCCGGTCAGGGCGGTGTCCACCCTCCTGGCAGCTGTGAGCAGCAGGACCAAGCTTCTCCAGCCCCAGGGGAGACTCTGCGTGCTTGGGGTTTAGCTGCACGTGTTGCACTGGGGGGGCTGAGCTGCCCTCCAGCCCCCAGCGTAAGCCAGGTAATTAGATTACAAGGTCTGGGCCAAATGCTGCCACCGGGGCCACCAAGGGACAGAGGGGAGCTGAGGACAGCGTTCCTCGGAAGGGCTGTGATGCCACAGGTCAGCACCACGGGCCCCCATCCTCACTGCAAGGGCAAAGAAAGAGAGGAAAGGGAGAGCACTTTCCCCAAACCCGACCTTCTTAGAGATACTTTGGTTGGGAGCGAGCAGCAACCAGCAGCATAACATTGCCCCCCTCAGACTCTCTCCAACATCACAGTGTCAGCTCCCCAGCAGGATGCTGTCACAGCAGAACCCCCATCTCCCCAGCCCAGCTCCCCTGCCCAGGGCCCAAGGGGATTTGGGAGCTCCCAGCTCCTGCTGAGCCCCATGCCACATCTCACCTCTCTGCAGGGTACAACATTCTGGAGCCTGATGGGGTTTTTTTGTCCCCAGTGATCCACAGGGTCAGCTTTGTTCTTCTTCAGGGGTTTTAACCAAGCTCTCAGCCCTTCACTGCACAGTCATTTGGGGTGGGACTGGGGGGAAGACAGATGGGAGCGGGGCTGGTCAGCTGCTGTAGCAGTGCAGGAGCTGCTGCATGGGACGGGTCACACATGGTGAGATGCTGCCTGTGGGGCCCCTCAGCACCAGTGGGAAGAGGGCATGCCCTCCACGAGATCTAACGCTGGGTTATTCCACTAGTACAAGCTCTGACCAAGCCAACCTGCTCAGGCTGCAGCACAGCAGTGCCAGACCAGGGGGGGTCCCTGGTCTTCTCAGCAGCACCTATGGGCCAGGGCTAAGGAGTCCATTGTTGTCCCATACCTGCATCTCCATCCCAGTCCAGGCCAGATGTTGGATCTGTGCCCAAATCCAGGTGTTGGGCCATCAAGGGGAGCAGCACAGACCCAGAGGTGGCAGCCAGGTCCAACCAAGAGCACAGATCATAAGGCAATATCACAGTGATGAGGCAGGTCCCAGGTCAAGCCAGGAAGTCAGTCTACCCATCATGGCCAGGAGCAGGTCCAGGAGCACCAGGCAGGTCCATAGTGATGGGGCAGGGCTGATACCAAGCCAGGAAGACAGTCGGCAGGTTGAGGTCAGGACCAAGGGCCCCATAGCCAGGCACTGATGTGGCTGAGCTAGAGCCCAGCACTCCTCCAGCATAGCTCAGGAAGAGGGCAAGGCCCTGGGCTGAGCTTAAATAGAGCTCCTGGCCCACGGCTGTGGGGCCAGGTGAGGCTGGTCAGGGCCATTAAGGTCCATTAGTGTTCTCAGGGCTCTGCCACTTGCAGTGTCAGATCCTGCAAAGCAAAGCTGGGTGATTGCCTCCAGTCCTCTGCCACTCTGACCCAGGGCACAGAGACCACGTGGAGCTCTTAAACCTGGCAGACAGCAGGGTTTGGTCCTGGCACTGATCCATCCCTGCTGCTGCTCTGCTCTGCCTGTAGGTGGTTTTGGGTGATACAGGAGCTATTTTCATGCCCAGAGAGCAATAACTTAAACTGTCCTCCCTGGTCCCAGCTCAAGGTTGCCATCCCAGGATGCCCAGATCACCCACCTTGCAGTGCCAGCTAGGGGCTGGCTCATCCCGCACTGGGGGTCACAGCATTCACACGTGGGGTCCTGGTACCAGGAGATGTTCAGTCCTCAAACTGGGCTTGCAGACCACCAGCAGAAATATCAATGCTAGGGGCTATTGCATCAGGTGCTATTAAAAGGAGAGATAGCAGGTAGGGAGAGAAAGGCCGGTGAAGGGGAGAGGAAGCAGGAGAAGGGGAACAGCTGGGTTCTCCCACCCGTCTCCCCAGTGTTGCTGTGATGGTGCTGCTGGAGCATACGGGGGGCTGCCTGGCTGCTGCCCCAGCAAAAGTCGGCTGCAAGCCCCAGGGCAGACTGGGCACGGGCCTCTGCTCGGGCAAAAAGTGTTTGAAGAGAAACTGATCCTCACTGCATCGAGCTGGAAATTTCTGGAGACACTTTAATTCATCTAATCCAGGGCCCTGACCCAATTAATATTCTATAGGCTCTCCTGGAGCTCTTGTTTTGTTCTGTTCTTGGCATCAAGGGCTGCAGAAGAAATTGAAAACAGATTATTGGGAAGAAAACAGCTTCAATTTTTAGACAGCTGTCTCTGGTGAAGTTGGCTTCACTTCTAATCATTCCCCAGGCATGATGCAAGCCTGGCTATAAAAAGTTTGTCCCCAGTGGCAGCAGAAAGGCTTTGCTTTAAAAGCAAAAGGTGAATATCCAGGAATGGTGCTGAGCAAAGAAAGAACAGGCTCTACCTGCGAACCTTGCTCACACCTCCAGCAGCCCTGGGCACAAAGTTATCATCAGCCCGTGTGTGACCCAGCGAAGGGGCGCGGGGACGGAGGGCGGGGGGCAGAGCGGGGGGCCGGGGGGCAGTCGGGGAGCCCGGGGGGATGTCGGGGAGCCCAGGGGGCAGTCGGGGAGCCCGGGGCAGGGATGCTAGAAGGACATGCGGGGCCAGGCGTGCAGCCCCTCGCCTGCGCCCGGCGGAGCCCGAGCAGAGTGGCCACGAGAGGGAGGCAGAGCCCGGGCGCTGCGGGGCCGGGCTGCGGAGCGGGGGATGCGGGGTCGGGCGCTGCAGGCTAGGGGCTGCGGGACCAGGGGCTGCGGGATCGGGGTCTGCGGGACCGGGGCTGTGGGGCCGGGGGCGATGTAGGGCTGTGGCCCCACCACCACCCGCCCCAGCCCAGACCGCGGCTCCAGCCCCCCCGGACCCCGGGCGATGGGGGCGATGGGCCCCGATCCAGCAGGGCAGCACGTGTGCCCCGGGGCAGGCCAGTCACCTGCGGTGGTCCCTGAACGAGATCACTGCCCACAGCCCCGGGGACCTTCGGTTCTTCTGCTCGGCCTGGCTGGGGAAAAGAGGATGAGTATTTGAATACAGAAGTTATGGCTAAAGTGCTCTTGAAGGGCTATTTTCTCCTCCGGTGTCAGCCCAGATGCCAAGGCTGTGTCCCACTCCCCGTTCACGCCACAGACATCAGTTGCGGGATGGGATATCTTGCAGGTCAGCAGCAGACCCAGGCAGAGGGGAAGCCTGGGAAGTCCCTGCAGTTCAGCTCCCATCTGTAAATCAGGGGCAGTCACCCCACTGTGCCTTACAGAGGGACCGTGCAGACACAACGCATCAAGCAGGGGATGGGCTGTCAGTCCCCATGGCTGTATGTCCATCCTTTGTCAATGGTTCTGGTTTGTCCACAGTTAACACCGTGACAGGCTGATGATCAGCACTGAGTGGGGTCAGGATCCCATTCCCACCACAGGTTTGGTGCCCAAATGGGCTCCAAAGGCACAGTCAGCGAGCCCCCGATGAAACCCCATCAGCAGAGGGGTGTCCTGTTAGCAGCCGGGCATGATCCGACAGCCCAGGACATTGTCACGCCCCTTGGGAGACTGCTGACACCGCTGCTGAAAGACACGAACAATCGCTGACAGCAAAGAGACCAGGCGCTAGTGGGACCAAACATGCCTGGCAGGGAAGAGGCAGCTGAACCGGCACGGACTTCGAGTGCAGACTTTGCAGTGACACGCGGGAGAACTGGCTCTGTGACACAAAAGTGGCCCAGGCAGTGACTCATGATAATCCGGTGACGTTTTAAACACCTTATTTCCAGCTAAGTGAAGACTTCTAAAAGAACAACCTGAGTTCAGCCTGGGAAGTTGTCACCATAAGGAAAACCACTCCTTGCAATAATCAGCCTTTTGGGGGGATGCTGCACAGAGGGTGGCACCTGTGGCACAGCGGAGCGGGTCCCCGGGCGCTGCCAGCACCCTCCGCGTGCGCTGCCAGGCCAGAGCCAGCAACGCACCCGGCCGGCTCTTGTCTGCCTCGTGGCTTTCTAAGACAGACAGAGAGCCCAGGGCTGCCCGCCCGCCCCGTTCGCCAACTCGGGAAAGGAGCGGGGAGGGCAGAGGAATGCAAACCAGACCGGAGGACTCATTCATCCTCCCGCTCCCGGCTTCGGTGCGCTCCAGGCAATCTTACTACAATGCAGCATTTTGTGTGCTGCAATCCATCCATACACACGCTCGCCTCTCATCCTCTGCCAGGACTTACTCTCCCAAGGCACCTAGAGCTGAGTCCGTAATAAATCAGGCAGCAGCCTCCATCCAAGACACGCACACCCCGGTTTGCTCTGCTGAAAAACGAGCGACTTGCTTTTCATCTGCGCACCTGCAGCAGGCAGGCAGCCGTGCTGACCCGGGGTGCCGTATCGCCTCCCGAATGAAAGGCACGTTGCTGTTCAGACACTGTCTCCCTGGCCGGTTTGCTGCACTCCGGCGTTTTCCTTTGGCCCTTACAGGGCAGGGAGGTGACTCCCACATCCTGAGCCCTCAGGCTCTGGATGCCCTGGTTTGGCTCAGTGCTGTCAAAGTGAGTTTGAGTCCACCAGCCTCTAAATTCAGTGATGCAGGTGCTGAGCGTGGCCATTGCTCTCTGACGAGCTGGTGAGAGATTGGCAGCAAAATCCTCCCAATGCGCGGATGGAGGCTGGGAGGGAGACCTGGAAACGGGCACATGGTGAAGGGATGTGCTCCTGCCCAGCCACAGGCACCTGGAGAAACATCTCCAGTGGGAGAGGTGGGCAAGAGGGGATTTTGCCCAGGGCTCCTGCGGTAGCACACCGGCAGATCCATCCCCGGGCGCAAGCACGGCTCTGCCAGCCACAGGAGGAAGAGCAGCAGTGGTGCTCGGAGACAACTTGCTGCACTGAGATGCTTGGGAAAGCCAGGAGAGTGACCGGAGCCAGGACATGGGGTGCAGGAGGGCGGCCACACTCCCAGAGACACCCAGTGAGGGTGGCCAGGTCCCCGGCAGCTGGGCCAGCGCATGGTCCTACCGCAGCACGGAGCCTGCGGAGACAGCGGCCTGAGGTGGGGGGCTCACAGCCTCAAGCTCCCTGAGCTGCACAGCGGGGCATGGCCCCGCTTGGGGTAGCTGGAGCCAGGGCCAAACCCGTCTGGCTTTGCACGCTGCTGAGATCTTTTTTGTTGGGTTTATTTTCACGCAGATCCCCAAACGCAGAGACAGGCAGGAAAGTGAGAGCTGAAAGCAAACAGGAAAAAGGCAGGTTCCCTCCACTGCTATTTTTAACACTGCAAACAGCATTAGTGTCATTATATTTAGAAAAAAAATTCGGAGCGTTTCCTGCCTCCCCTTTCAATACCTTCAGCTATTTCCTTGCAGATGTTTCCAGAGGCCAGGGCTCAGAGGCAGGAGGAGAGATGCTGGGCTCTCACCCCACAGACCAGCCCAGGGAGGGGAAGGTCCTGGAAGAGGAAAGCCAGCTCGAAGCAGGTGCCCATGGCCCTGCATGGGGACAGGGAGGACAACCAGGATGTGGAGGACGTGCCAGGGTCCAAGCAGAAGCTGTGTTCCACTGCAGAGCCTTCAAGCTGCCTCTCTGTGAGCTGTAGCACCTTTGGTGCCATCAAAGGTGGCACAAGGGTGAGTGCAATGCAGGGCAGGGCACAGCAGCACTGTCATGGCACAGGTTCAGGGAGAGTGGCTGCGGCAGCCGAGTCTGGAGGCACGGCTCTGCCCCGCGGCAGGGACCCTGGGCTCAGCAGAGGTGGCACCATCGGTCTCCTCTCACACCCATCGCTACCTCTGTGACAGGGATCACACGTGGGATGGGTGAACAGCGGCAGCAGCAAAGTGAGACCTCAAAACCAGGACTGCATGTAGAGGGTGGCTGATGTCCCTCGTAGCCACAGCGTCTGAGCTTGTCCCTTCTCCGCTCGCGCCTACCAGGCTGGCTCGGCGTCACCTGTGCGGCTCAGAGGATCTGCCCCTTTGCTCTGACAGCTCTCGGCTCGTTGCCTCGCGCTCAAGGACTGCGGTTTTCAAAGTGTTTTTGTTTAATTCTCACAGAGGCGATCCAGAGCATGTTTTCTGGATGGCAGGCCAGCGGAGTGGCTTCGCCTGCGCGGGCGGCAGACCACATCTCAGCAGGACCAGGGGATGTAAAGAAAACCGGGGTTTGAATGCGGTCAGCTTCTGGTGGTGGAGAGTGCAGCCAGCTGCCGGGGAAATGGCTCTCCTAACCCCAGCCGCGCTGTGCTAGATGTGGTTTCCAGGAAAATCACAGCACAGGGAGACCAGGATTTCTCCACATGGCCTGGGGAGTTCCCTGCTCTAGGAAGGACACGGAGATAATGTAGGAAATGCGGCATGGGCAGCGTGCACGGCAGCCAAAAGCACCTCATAAAAAACCCTCTAGCCCGGGCTGTTAGAGGGGCTGAAGAGCAGCCTGGCTGCCCCATGCACACGCTGCTCTCCACGCTCTAAGTTGCTGCCTCAGCAGTACCTGTAAGAGATGTCATCCTTTACTGGGCTCAGCCAGAGCAGGGAGAGCAGACATCTGTCCTGGCCCACACTGCCAGGGCTCCTGGGCTGTGTTTGCCTTCCTGGAGTTGGTCCATGAGAGGAGCTGCCTTGTGAGATTCTGCTCTAGGGCTCTGGATGACTCCAAACCGGAGAGGGAAGCCTGGCCAGGAGCAGCTCCCGGGACAAGCCAAGCTGCAGTCAGGCTGCCATGGCCAGCCCTGGGCAACCAGGTGCAGACAGTCCCATCGGTCACACACTCCCTTTCCATATTTCCCTCCCCAAAGCCCCGCAGTAGGTGGAAACCCAACCCCAAAGGGTCTTGATTTGAGGACTACATGAAGGATGTTCTGCAATTCCCAGTACAGCCCAGCCCATCCCAGTTCCCAGCATGGCTGAGGGCAGGAGGCAGTCCCACTGCAGCTCCACCATGAGCCATTGGGCTTTTTCCCAGGGTGGAGGCAATGGCTGCGGGTGGGAACCTTGCTCTGGTGAGCCCCGGCAGGAGCTCCTCCTATTTTTTGCCTGGGGCTGCAGGGATCTGGGCTTCTGTCAAGGCACACGTGGTTTTCACAACACCACCCTGCCCAACTCACCAAGATGTCCCTGCAGATGGTCCCGGAGGTCTGCGGCCAGCTCGGCGGGGCAGCAATGCTCGGCGATGCTCGGCGATGGTCAGCAGGCTCCTCTCGCCCCGGATTGCCCGAGTTCTCAAAGGGAGCTCACCAGCAGGCTCCTTGGAGGAGCCATTCCCGGTGGTGCGGTCAGAGCCAGGGAGGTGTCGATCTCTGTGCCAGAAACAGAACTGGACCGGTTATGCAAGTGGAAAAGGCAATCCGTGGCGAAGGCGACCAGCCCAGAGCGAGCAGATGCTAATCCAGAACCAGACACATCCCAGTGAGTCACGAGTCACGGGCTTTTTTTTTGCTTTTTTTTTTCCTCCTTTTTTAAGAAAATAATCAAAAAACTTTAGGCAGAAAAGGAAAAACTCCCAGAATAGTCTCCCTTCCCATAGCTGAGAGGGCCGTGGTTGCAGGGACCCCATGCAAGCAGGGTTTGCACAGCTGAGAGCCAACGGAGTCCCATTAAATAAGAATCGAGGAGTTTTCCTGCAGCTGCTAATCGAGCATCTCATGGGGTGGCTGCAGTGCAAGAGCATCAGGTGGTGGCTGTAACTTGCAGCCTCACTCTGCCAGGTAAAGACGGAGCTGTCACCACAGAAGATGGAGACATCACCTTGTTTGATGGGCAGCTCAAAGCCTGCAGAGCAGCTCGGGTGGGAAGGTGAAGCACTCACCACTCCATCTCCTCCTGCCACCGTGGTGCCGGGGTGCGGGTAGCTCCCAGCCCAGGGGCTCCGTTCCTCTTCTGTTCCTATTTCTGCCTGTCAGACATCGTGGTGTCTGGGGACACTCTCCTGAGAAGAAGCCTGGGTGGAGGGAGACTTTCATTGTGGGGTTTTCCAGTCTCCCTGGGGAACAGCAGGACACAAATGAGACAGTCACAGCCCTTCTGCTTCCCTTTCCTCACCACACCAGGGAAAACACCAGTTTGTGGGACACCCTCATGTCCCAGGACACTGTCCCAGGATACACAAGCCTCTGCTTGCCTTCTCAGGAGGAAATTCCTGCCATCTCCAGATGGCTGCAGGCAACAGCTTCACGGGGACTTGCTGTAGGGGGATCTCCCAGACTGCGCTTCCTCCTCCAGATCTGCTTTTGAGGGTGCAGCTCCCCCAGACACAGCTATGCCCTTGAGGAGGAAGCATCTCTCCCATGCAGATTGACACCACGCTTGACATAGCTCGGGCTCAGCCAGCATGAGGTCTGAGGACACCGTCGCCTCCAGCTCTGTCCCTGCAGTCCTGCAGGTCCCCAGCCCCACCAGTACCCACACAGAGCCCACCAAAACCTCCCCTCATCGCAGGGGCCAGCATAAGGCAGCACAGAAGCAGTCCAGCCAAGCAGGCTGGTTGCTTTTAATTAGGCTCAGGACCTGCGTGTGGCAGCCGCCTCCCTGTTCCTCTGTGGGGGGTTCTCATTTAGGGGCCACTGGTTTGCAATTAGCGAGTCGCTGCTCTCCCACCTCCCTCCCACAGCAGCAGGTCACCCTGCCCTGTGGGCAGCCTGACAGCCGGGCGAGAGCGCGCCCAGCCAAACACCTCTTACAAATCATTCTGCATAGTTTGCATTCTCGGCTGGTTTATGAGCATTTCAGCTCCTCATATTGATCAGGGCTGGAGCCGAAGTAATTACGTTCATCAGAAATAATTTCCCCTGATTTTGAGTCGTATTTGAGCGGGTGCCCACATCCTCCGCTCGCCCCTCGACACAGGCAGCTCTCATTGCTCGCTGGTACATACTTTCCAGGCGACATCGCTGCTTTCATAACCATAGTGAGACCGAGAGGTTTGTTTTTCCCAACTGGATCCCACACACCCACTGAAGGTTTCACTCGTGTCTTTATTGTCTTGGCTGGAGATGTGGACAAGAGGAGGTGGTTTATGTGAAGTGCATGCTTGGGAGGTGTCTCCAGATGTCTCTGGCGTTGGGAGAGGAGGTCTGGGGGTCTGAGACCCCTCTGCATCGCTGGCCTCAGCCTTTCTAGTCTTGCTTAGGAGATGCAGAGCAAGCCCAGCCCTTACTTTATTCACTGAGGTAGAGGAAGGGAGTGGGAGTCACCCTCAAAGCCTTTGGTGTGAGCCCTGGGGAGTAGCAGCAGGTCCCCTTGCCAACTGGTTTTGGGTGGTGACCAGTCATGTGGGTTTTTTAAGTGCTGGGTTTGAAAGAAGCCCTGGTGCAAGACAGGTGAGTTGACAGCTCTTCAGTCCTCCACAGACCAGCCCACTGGTCTGGGGACCAAGGAGCCCCTTCCCTGCACAGGCCAGACTCCTTCAAATCAGCAAGGATGTGAAGTGCCTGCTGCACAAGGTCTCTGGGAAGGTCCCAGCAACAACCAGGGGTTTGCAAGGAAGCTCTGCAGGGCGTCCACTGGAGATATGCCAGCTGAGGAAGGCTACCTTTGCCCCAGGTCACTGTCCCCTCCCCAGCACCATCCTGTCCCAACACCATCACCTCCCTCCCCTGCACACAGTCCCAGAGTCCTGGATCCACCGGTGCCCCGAGCTGCTCTGGCTCGCAATGCTCCTGCTGATGGCAAGCCAAGGCCAGCCCTGGGGACACGAAGGGCTGTGACATTGGGAGCAGACACAACCTGTATCACCCAAACCTCTTCCAGCACCACCCGCCTCCCAGGCGCAGCACTAGCTGCTGCACGGGTGCAGCGCTTGCATCCTCAAAAGTCTTCCCAGGGTCACAGAAAGTAAGGCTGGAAGGAAACTCAGAGGTCACTTAAGCTCTCCCGCTCTAAAGCAGAGCTGGGTGCAATTAAAAGGCAAGTTTGGCAAGAACTAAAAGCGTCACTGGCTGTACCTTAGTGCATGCCTCCATCTGCAGCCTGTTCGATGCTGCAAGGGACACGACAGCTGCTTGAGAACACATAGCACGCCTGAGCAAGACAAGAACTGAAGGAAAAACACAGTCAATTTTAGCCTGAAATCACAAGAAAAACAGAGATAGTTAAAAAGAATGAGCAATGTGATCAGGAAACATGAGTTAGCCATGCAGCTCCATGGAAAATACCAAGGGCCTGTCAGTAACCACACAAGGTCAGGATCTGGGGTTTATATCTTGTCTGAAAGACAAAACTTCTAGTGAGATTTTTTTAAAAGAAGTTTATGTTTGATGATGTTTGATACCAAAACTAAACTCTCAGAGGATCATAATGTTTGATATGTGATGATTTCTGACACTGTTTTCCAAATAATAATGGAAAGACTCATCTGGCTGGAGTTCCCAGGCTTTGTTTTACAAAAGTCTTATTCATTGGTTTATCTGAATGTTTAACTTAGGGGGACAATTATGAATTGCTCTTGTCTGGACTGCAGAAAAAAAAAAAATCACACAGAATTCCTGCCCGGGGTTTGAGATGTCTATGAAGAAAAAGCGTTGTCCTTTCACAACAGCTGATACAAGGCTGGGCTGTGCTAATGAGAAGCCCCTTGGTCTGAATGATGAGATCTCACTATAGCTTTGGCTAAGCAAGGTTGTGATAGTCCGTCTGCTCCCCGTGTAATCGCTCAGCTCCTTCCTCTTGGCAACGTCAGGCTTTGAGACCAGAACTAGCACCGCATCCCATTTATCAGTGCTCCTTTCTAATGAAACCTACTTAAAAATGCCTGGAAAATGGTGAAGGATCAAGTGTCCCCACCACCGCACCACCACGTACCGCTCCCCGTACAACAGACCCTTTCTCCTTGGAAGAGGGCAATGCCCGGCTGTTGCTCGCTCCCTCGCTGAGAGCTTGGAGGGGTCACTTGGTCCCAGATGAAGCCGAAGCTTTCTGATATAGTTGCCTGACCATCAGAAACTGGACGGCAGCCCTGAATTCTTTTCTTGCAAGTCACTTGGCCAGGCCCCAGATGGTAAATACTTTCAGTCTCTCCTAGCCCGGGTCTGGGGTGGAAGCAGTGACCTCAAGGTAAAAGATTGCCTGGCCCGTCCGTCGTCCCTCAGGGTGGCCAGTCCTCCCAGCCCAGCTCTGCTCTCCAGCTAAGGTGCGAGAACCAGAGGGAATAAAAATGGCCAGACAGGGATGGAAATGGCCATCACCACCTCTCTTGGCTCTGGCTGTTTGAAACTGGAGCTGGATTTGTTCTGGGTAGGAAACAACTTTCCCATCCTGCCAAAAATGAAGGTATTTCAAAGTTTCCCAAAGCCGGGGTGTTCCCAGAAGTCTCATGAAAAACAGCCAGCAGCCACCCCAAAGTGTCCAACAGCTGAGGGAGACCTGAGATATCTCCTTTTCATCTCGGAGCTCTTGGCTTTCCCAAGCTGGGTGTCTGCCCAGCTTTCCCACCCATGCTGTCCACCCTCCATGGACAGCCCTGCTCCCCTGCAGCAGGGATTTGAGCCAGGAGTGCCCAGAAGCGAAGGGAACATCCTCTCCACCAAGGTATGGAGCTGGGCTCACCCTAGACCCATGATTTCACTGTTGATACGAAGGGGAATAGAGCCAGCAAGGACCCAGGACAGCCTAGGTTCTCCCCAGCAGAAATGAACATCCAGTCCCTGGTCCGACTTCAGCCAGGTCTAGAGAGGGTGTTCAACACAGCAAAGAGTAAAGACAGGGAGAATCTTAAGCAAAGGAAAGGGATGGAGGGAGAATATGGTCTATATCCGTCACAGACAGATGCAATTTCAGCTGAGCAGGGTGCACAAATGAGAGCTTCGCAGTGTTATTCACGATGGCACGTTAAATGGCACAGACATGAAAAAAAACAGCTGTCTAAAATGTAAATTCACTGGGTTGGTTCCTTCATTTCTATAGAAACAGCAGAGCCTGCCAGCGGCTAACTCAAAGGAGATGTATCCAGATCCCTGGATCAACTATTTTCTTGCACAATTTACCACAAAAAGAAAAAAGTTACAACCCCCAAAAATCCTGACAATAACACCATGGAAACTGCAGAGCACAACATATGGGCTTAATTACTAGCTATGAAATCCCACGTATGCTACAGAACACGTATGGGGTGTGTGCTCCAGGTTATAACTGAGTATTTATAAAACAAACTGCTAAAGTGCTGCTCTCACATGGCTTCGCAAATCAAAACCTGCCCAAGGGCTGTATGGCTTTGCCAGGCTCTGCCCACAGCCCCCAGCCCCCCAGCACAGTGACCTGGGTGGGCACGTGGGACCCAGAGAGCCGGGACAAGAGAAGCTCAAGCCCAGGTCACCCATGGAAAAGCCTCCTCGGGAAGGCAGGGTCACGGTGGGCTTTGTGGGTGCCCCTCCAGCCGGCTCCTCCGGGCACCCCCAAAACGCAGCGAGGTCCCGCCGAGGATTGCCGATGCCAGCTGAAGTCTGGGCAGCTGGGTGCGCATGGGGCAGTGGATTTGGCCCCTGTCCGGCTGTGTGACTCTCTGCCTGAGCTCTGCTGGCTTCCTGGTGATGTCATACCATCACAGTGACGTCATACCATCACAGTGATGTCACCTTACTGCAACAAAATCTCAGTGGCATCGGGTGTGGGGGGGGAAGCAATGTCCCCTCTTGTCCCAAGCTCAGGGAGAGGGTAAAGAAGGGATTCCCACCCCAAAAAGCTGAACCTGTACCCAAGAGAGGGCAGGTGAGGGGGGGGTTAATCGCCAGTGGTGTCCCCTGGGCAGCCATGAGTCCGCTGCCCCCCCCAAGGCCTCAGGCACGGGGCTTTGACTGCTCCCAGAGCTGCTCACTGAGGGTGACGAGAGGTTTTTATTTCCCTTACCAGCACTGTCATCTGATTTCTAACTGGGAAATGAAGTCATGCCCATTAATCACAAGTCCCTAATAAACACAAGCCTGGAATAATTAATTGAACTTGCCGTCCCCCTGCAGCAAGACTGGATCAGGGCTTTGGCTGCTCTCAAGCCGTTGCTGATAGAGGCATGGCAGCCTCTATCCATCCGGGATGTCTGGCTGAGCTGTGGCACCCGAACTGCGGCGGCCGTAGGAATGGCACCAGCTCTGGGGAGCAGAGGAGAAAACGGCAGCACGAGATGTGCCTCCAGCCTTTGGCACCAAACGTGCTGGCTTGCGAGCAGCCATCAGTAGGGCCTGAACCCACCTGCTAGCGAGGACGGAGCGGTGTGTGGTCCTCATGCCTCCCCCCTGGCACCAGGGCTGCCTCCGGGCAGGGCTCAGGCGATGCAGGGAGCTGGCGCTCCTCCACGAGAGACTCCAGCGCTGGGATAAGTGACAGCAGCCTTTGGAAGGTGGCCTGGTTATTTCCACGAGCTGCCATGACCTCGTTAACAGACTGATTGCAGCTAACAAAGCAAAACCAAAGCGGAGAATCAGGGTGGTGATGGGAGAGCTCTGACTGCGCTCTCCTCCCGGCCGGGCTCTGCCCTCCCTGCTCCTGCCAGGCTCCAGCAAGTGGCAGAGCTGAGGTCAGGATTGCTGCTCAGGTGGCTGAGGACCTGCTTTGCAAAAGCAAAAGGAAGGGAAAAAAGGGTGGCGGGAGGGATGGGGTATCACTCCTAGTGACATCATTTCAGTGCCCTGCTCACACAGCACCCAGCCCCTCCTGCACGTTTGCTGACATATATCACAATACAGGACACACAGCAGCAGTTCTCGTCATGCCTGTGAGACATGGAGGGTGTCAGTTGTGCGGAGCATGATCCCAGAGGTCTCTTCCAACCTCATTGATTCTGTGATTCATCCCTTGGGCCAGGGCCCCAGACCATGTCCTGCAGGCAAGGGGGTGCAGGAGAGGAGCCGGGGAGAGCTGCAGGGCACCCACAGCCTTAGTTGAACTCAGGCCTTTCCTTCAAGCTCTGGACTCACAAATTCCCCTTCTTGCATCTTGTGATAAGATTTGGGGGATGGGAACATGGGGAAGGGGCTCAGTTTCCTGAAGGCCTTGAGATGTTGAGGTTTTTCTTTCCTAAGAGCCAGCCTCGCATCCCCAGACACAGCGGCCGAGAGGAAAGCTTGCACAGGGCAGACTGAGAAGTGAGAAAGCATTGGGAGGCAACTGCTGAGCACCCGCTCCTCTTCCCCAAACTTGGATTTTAAATTCTCATGATTGCTTAAGACGCTTATCATTTTTCAGGAGCTGAAGATGGGTTTACAAGGCTTGAAATCAGCGGGGCTAGACTGCAGCCTTCTCTGCATCATGTACCGAGGGCAATGAAACACGATGTGCCCCAGCAGCCTCCCCAGGCATCCGCAGCCCCACGCAGGATGGGGATGCTGTGGCAGCACCACGACCATGGCAAAACCCTTCCCAGCTCTTGCTGTGTTGGAGAAACAGAGAGGGAAGCGCACGGGTACTGCCCGGAGAGCTTGCCGCACAGCCTGCCGCAGCCTCAGCTGCTGGCGATCAAAAGCAAGTCACACGCTGTCCCCAGCGACGGAGGGACAGGGTCCTGCCCGTGGCTTCAGGGCTCCGTGCAGCGTGGGCAGCTCACCCCTCTCCCACAGCCTGCCACACGCTGGGCTCAGCATTAAATACTGGGGTGGGTGCCCTGTTCCTGCTTGGTGGTGGCCATGTCGCAGGGTGGCAGCAGGGACAGCCCTGCCAAACCCTTCGATACACAGGGGGAAGACACGGGATCTGTCTGGACGGACCTCGAGCAGTCGGAAGAGGCATGGACCTTCCCTCCATGGCTGGCAGTGAGGAGCTGGTTCACCCCACCAGCCCCGCTCCCCAGCCCCTCTCAGAGAGCGGCCCTTCCCTTTGCTCGCTGTCTCGGTGGACAGCACGTTCTCACCTCGAGGGGAGTGGAAATGGCAGCTGGAATGTGGGCTGGAAAAAAACAAAAAGAAAGAAAAAAAAAAAAGAAAAAAAAGAGAAAATCTTGAGGCTTGTCCAAACCTACTTGTGTTTATATTGGAGCCTGCGAATGACATCAGAGCAGGGAGAGTATAAACAGCAGCAGGACCTACACGGGGCTTTAAAACCTGCGAACACGCTGCCGCTGCCTCCAACTGCCTGGGGGGTGATGTGCTGAAGCGGCAGAGGGGAGAGCAGCATGAGGCTCCGGCTGGAGAAGCAGCTCCTCTTCCTCTCCCTCCTCTGCATCCTCTCCAAGGTAAGGGAGATGGGACCCTGGGGTGGCTTTAGCCTTGCTTGGGAAAGCACCCAAAGTGAGAGGCAGGGAGGAACGGGGGTTTCGACGAGCCTGGTGGCTGTGTTTATGCAGTCCCTATGCTTGGGAGAGGCATTTGCAATTAAGCAGCAGGGTCTTAACGTCCGTGGGCCAAAGGCGTTGGTGCTGCAAGCCCCTGGAGCATGCGGGAATGCCAGCAATGCACTTGGTTTGCTCGCCCGTCCCTGCAGCCCTCCGGGGCTGGGGTGTGCGTCCCTGCGAGCCAGCAGCGGTGGCTCTGCGGCCGCCTCGGTCCCTGCCCAGGCTCCCGGGGCAGGGGCCAAGCAGCGAGCACCAGCCTCGGCATTACTCCCCTCTCCTCCCTCCCCGGGATGCTCATGCAAAGCCAAAGCCTCTGACAGAATTTGGGTTGTTGTGGTGATTTTTGTTGTTTCTCTTGGACTCCGTGTGAAAAGAGTTGCCTGTGCAGAGAACAGGGAAGTTGAAAAGTTTGGGGTATCTCAGCTCCAACTTCTAATTGCTGCTTGTATCCCAAAGCAGAGCTGCAAGCAGGGTCATCATGGCAGCGTCGTGATAATTTGACTCCTTTCCCAGCCAGTTAAGATCTCTGACAGGAGCCACGCTGTCAGCTAAAGACGAGTTAATTACAAGGAGCAGGGGGAAACGGATTAATGGAGTTCGCTTGGCTAATCTTTCTAAAGCATTGATCTGTAATAGCAACCTCCTGCGAGATGACAAATGCCCTTGGCTGCCTGGGTAAGCTGTGATGGAGAAATGACTCCTGCTCCAGGCACGCTCATGAGGGGCTGGAGAATCACCAAGGGCCCTTGTGCCTCCAGCTCAGAGCTGGCCACCACAGCCGCTCCTTCACTCCCTGCCACGAGTCCCTCTCTGGTTTCTGCCACACTATTAATGCTGCTCACTGATAAACTAGACCAGAACCCAGACTGCCTGCCCCATTTCAGATATATTTTATCTCCAGCTCCTGGCACTGACATTTCTACAGGCCCATAAAAAACATGTGAACTGCTGCAAATGGGGAACAGACAGCACACCAGTACCCACCTTCTGTGCCTAACTGGTCATGTCAGACCTGATGCTACTGGGAGAAACTAAAAGAAAAATGGTGTCTAAAATACATGTAGTCCAGCTGAACCCATTGATCTCTTGGCAGCCCCAGCAGAGACACCAGAGTCTGGAGCAGCACAGGGATGAATTTTTTTGGTTGCACGTTTCCCGAGCTGCTGCCTGCATTGCACGTGCTGGCCGTGCAGCAAGCAGAGCAGCTGGGCTGCCGCTCCAGCTCCGCTGCCGATGCGATGCCCTGTTTCTTGGTGTGACTGAGAGCTGCCAAGGCTGTTGGAGGTGCTGTGCTCTCACCATGTGCGTTCAGCCCCAGCAGAGCCACATCTCCAGCTGGGCATAAGCCACTGCCTCAGTGGCAGGCATGGGGGCAGGCTGCTTCCCCCCCTTCCCACACCGTTAAATGACCACCACTAAATGGGATGTTCACTTTGTAGCTCCATCCCCCTCCTGTGTATTCAGAGCAGTGGGGCGTTCAAGTCCCCATCCTGCAGAGTGCCGAGCATCCCTGATTCTCCCTGGTTTTCCATAGGTGCCCGTCACGCTGTGCCCTGGGAGGACTGCATCTTTGCCGTATTCCCATGGATTTGCAGAGCCTCCCTCCACCGAAAATCTGCCCCCATGACTGAGAGAGGGTTACCCAGCTGTCCCAGTGAGAAAGCAGCCTTTAGCCAAAAAATAACCTGTAATTGAATCAGCGATGTCTTTGCCTCCGCAGGTGTGTGCCCAGCTGTGCCGGAGACCATGCTACTGCCCCTGGGTGCCACCCCGCTGCCCCCGCGGGTCCCCCCTGGTCCTGGACGGCTGCGGCTGCTGTAAGATCTGCGCCCGGCGCCTGGGAGAGCCCTGCGACTTCCTCCACGTCTGCGACCGGAGCCAGGGCCTCGTCTGTGACTACAGCACAGCGCCCGCGGGGACAGGAGCCACCTGCAACTGTGAGCACAGGGGTGCCCGCTCCCCACCAGGGATGCCCCCATGCCCCCAGCCCAGCACTCACCCCAGCTCCGGCCAGGGCCCCAGCCAGCTCCAGGCATCCCTTGCCGTTTTCAGGGAAGATGTTAAGGCTCTGAAAGCAGCTTCACTGAGGCTGAGGCACACAGCTTGGCTGCAGGGCTGTGCGGCACCTCCAGCCAGCTCTCATGCTGTTTGCCGATGGGGGTTTCGGGGTGGTTTGAGCAGGGATGGACACAGGGGTCCTGAGGATGCTGCAGTCACCCTGACAGGGTTGGAGCTGGTGGTCCTGCAGAGAAATTTCAGAGAAACTTTTTCTAGCCTGAAAACCCCAAAAGGCAGGGTCAGAACTGAAGGGCAGCAGGTTTCTCACCCACGGTGAGCTGCTGCTTTGAAAATACCGAGAGATGAGGAGGAGAGGAGGTAGGGAAGAGGAGAAGGTCGGGCAACTCACACGCTGCTACAAACCCCTATCTGCCCCAAACACCCCCCCAGTCACTTCTGTGGCCCCCCCGGTTCAGTCCCTTCGTGCCAGCCCCACGCTTTCCCCCAGCAGTCCCCTCTGCCATCCTCATCTCTGTCACTTTGTCCCTAACGGCCTCCCTGACTGTTGCTTGCAGTTGAAGATGGCGAGGAGGGCTGCGAGGTGAATGGCCGGCTCTATCGGGACGGGGAGGTTTTCCAGCCCAGCTGCAAACTCCAGTGCCGCTGCCTGGACGGGGGCTTCACGTGCGTCCCGCTCTGCCAGGAGGACGTCCGGCTGCCCACCCCGGACTGCCCCTACCCACGGCGCGTGGAGGTCCCGGGGAAGTGCTGCCCAGAGTGGATCTGCGAGGCCCGGGACCGGCACCTCCTCCGGGATGCCGGGGCAGGTAGGATACACGACATGCTGGCGAGGGGATGCCCACGCAGGTCTGTGGGGATGGTCCCTTTACCCCAGACATCAACAGCAGACACCTCATTGCCCATTTCCCCACCATGCAGGGCTACGTCCGCAGCACCCGCCGGGCACGCTGCACAGCACCTCGCTCCAACCACCCTTTTCCTCTCTTCTCTTTTCATCCAGCCCCTGGGGCAGCGTCCCCACTGCTGTCGTACCCCTGCCAGGAGTGGGGCACGGAGTGGAGCGCCTGCTCGGCCACCTGCGGCGTGGGCTTTTCTACCCGCGTCTCCAACCAGAACCGCTACTGCAGGCTGGAGACTCAGCGGCGGCTCTGCATGGCCAGACCCTGCCCGGCTCTGCCAGCAGCATCCCCGGCGGTAAGTGAGGGCCTCGGTGAAGCAGGCACCTCTCGGCCAAAGGTGTGACCGAGAAAGGGAAATGCCAGCCAACACGAGCCATGGACCCCCAATTACCTGTGGGCACCCCATCACCCCTCCCCAGTCATGACCTGGCCGTGTCTCAGGGAGAGATAAACTATCTCCTGAATGTGCGCTGGGAAAACAGCTGATGGCAGGTGCAGACCTGAATTTTGGGGCCTCTGGATATCTGAATCCAAGAGCACTGTGGATCCCACATAACCCTGAGCCCCACCGGTGGGCTTGACCTGCCGCTGTGGCTGGAGAGGCATTGGCAGCTCCTGCCTGGCTCCCTGGGTACACCCGAGAGTCAGGGCTCTGCCACCCCTTTGATTAGCCTGGCACAGCCCCAGGGTGGACACGGTGCAAAACTGCCTTGCTCATGTGCAGCCAGCACCCGCCCTGCCCAGGGCCCCTGCACACCAGACGTAGGGGACACGCCACCACCCCGCTCCATCTCCCCGTCACTCTCTGCTCTGTCTTTCCAGAGGGGAAGAGGAGGTCGTCCGTAGCTGTGCCTACCCCAGTCGCATCCTGGAGCCAACGCCTCATCCTGGCAGAGTCTGGCACAAGCCCACGGCACTGTGGTTTCGGTGGAGATGGAGGATGCATCCCTGGGAAAACTGGGGAAGAACTGATGGACTCTGGCTGCAAAGGAGGGTGGAAACAAAGAACAAGATTCCCATGTCACGCAGCATCTGCCCCCTCAGTGCACTCTGCTGCCCCAAGCAGGGTTACTGGGCAGCATCCCTGAGTTTCTTAGGCTGAATGAAATGGGAAATGGGGAAACCTGCCATGAGCATGAACCCATCTGAGAAACCGGGAATTGGTCCTTTCCCAGACTGGTGAGGCTTTTGGAGAGGTGATGCTCCTCCTGCACCATGTCATGCATGCAGCTCTGCTCTGCAAGGGCTGCAAGAGAGATCACCTCCAGCACCGGGACACCCACACCTCCGGGGGGTCCCTCGCACCCGGGACAGGAGGAGGCACATCGGGCTGCACACCCCAAGCCACTGCCACACCAGGCTGCACAGCTCAACCACACACGAGCTCAGCCATCCCACGATACCCATCCCGCAACCCAGCAGCCACATTCCCGGGCACGGGCAGAGGCATCCTCCTGATGGCAGCTCTCATTCACCTTCCCGCATCTCTCCAGAATAAACACGAACCTTCCCGCTCCGTCTGGCTGCCTCCTCCCCAAAGCGCTGGCGGTTTGGCAGGGCTTTGGCGAGCGAGGAGCTCAGACGCAGGAGACACCGCTCCGCAGCACCAGACATACCGCCTGCCATCCAAGCACATACCCCGCCAGCCGAGGCCAAAAGAAATGCAGGAAAAAAAAGAGAAAACAAATCACAAAATGAGTCGGGGCCATCTCCCGATACGCTGGAGCTGCTCCAGCTGTGCAAGAGTCGGCGCAGGAGAGCTGCTCGGCAGCTCTGCCTTTACTTTCTCATAGCAATAATCCTTGTGGGTGATTGAAAAATGAAACCCAAATGCCCTCTAACGGCCTCGCACAAGTGCGCAGGGACCGCGCAGCCCACGGCGGGGTGAGAAGGGCGACTGGGAAGGAGCAGTGGTTTAGGTGACGTGTCCCAGCGAGATCTGGGCAGTTTAGGTGTGTATTTGTGAAACTGAGTATGAAGATGTGCTCGTCTAGGTCTGGAGCTTGCCTGAGTGTGGCTGTGCGGGGTGAGCCCGGCTCCGGTGTGCCCTGGGGAGCCCCGCTGCCCACGGCCAGCTCGGCTCCTGCAGGAAAGGCCTGACCCAGGACGGGACAGCTTGGAGGCACCTCAATTCAGGCTGCTTAGAATAAGAAAATTTTAAAAAAGAAAAATATGTTAATTAAAGCACTGAAAACATTATTACAGTATATTACATCCTGGATTAAATTCTGCCCCTTTGCTTTTACCCAGCCATGAGCTCCATCTGCTCTGCCGATGGGACCGACCCTGGCCGTGGCAGTGCCCGGGTACCCACTCACTGCTGGGACGTGCGGGAGAGCACAGCACGGCACTGGCTGCGTTACTGCTGGGTCTGCAGCCCCAGGCACAGACCGGGCCGTGCCTCTTCTCAGCCTCCCAAAAACCAAAGCCCAAATTCTCCCCCTGCAACTCATGCCTCCCTCTGCCAGCCCCACACCAGGATTTCCCCAGCATCACGCTACCATCGTCACCAGCTGACTGTCCTCCCCACCCAGGCCAGTGCGATACCGGGGCTGATTTGGGGGTGCAGGTGCAAAAGGGTGAATGGCAGAGGGAGCTCGTCTCTCCTGCCTGGGGCAAAGCCTCCCCACAGGCAGCAGGAAAGGCAGCAGGGCCAAGGCAGCCACTCATCCGCTCCCCTGGCCCCTGCAAGTGCTGAAAATAAAAGTCAAAGATGCTTTTCCGTCACCTCTTGGGGTGGGAAAAAGAAAAAATAAATCTCACCGCTCACGCAGTAAAACATTGCTTACAAAGAGAATTATTTACTGTGATCATCTGGTGCCCGAATTGAAATCATTATTCGGTTTGACACGGGGGACGTGGTGAACCTCTGGCAGGCAGCAAATGAATGTGCCCTGGTCTGCAGCTTTTGTTGGCTTTTTTCATCTCTGCAATGGCTGTGCCAAAAAAGCCACGACACGAGGCTCATGTAGACTTTAAAACTACAATGTTCCTCGATTGACACGGATAAGACGTGTTCTGTATACTGAAAATCCTGGGGTTTAAGCCAGTTCTTGTTTCAGCATGTTGGGACACAGCCGCCAAGGCTGGGTGAGCTGCCGGTGGGGAGCACTGCCAGGGCTCTCGCCCCCTCCCAGATCCTGCCCAGCTGCCTCTGGGTGATGGCAAAAATCAAAAGGTCACTTTTTTAAGCAGCAACCTGCAATTCTCATCTCAAACAGAAATGACTCAACGCACCTCTGCTATAATTTTCTTTCTTTTTTTTCCCCTGCCAAATGTCATTTCTCCCTGATTCACTAAGCAGAAAATATCTAAATAATGAATTAATGAATCCAAATAAATCAGAGTTATTTTTCCCTAAGAATACAGGGAAATCAACTCTTGCAATTTGATTGCCAGTCTCACAGTATTTGCTGTTCCCTCTAAAGCCCTGCTACCCTGGAAACATGAGGATCACATTTATTGCAGCCCCTGATGCAGAGGGTCCTGGGCTTTGCCTGCTCTTGTGGGGCAGTAGAGAAACACTCTGCTGTCCACAATTATGGTCACCTGTAAAGATAATAAACCCCCGAAACCAGAAGACAACTCACCCCTGTCCTCACGGCATACTGCCGCATCTGCACACATAAACGCTGTGTGATTTGACAACCATATTCCCAAAGCAGCGGTGAGCAACAGATCACAGCTCATTTCAGCGCAAGCACATGCAGCAGCTGAAGGAGAAACCGTGCAGTAATGTGTGAGCAAACAATATGCACCAGAATTCTTTTTTCCAAGCCATTCTCATGACTGATGATTTTTAAAAGCATGGAGCTGGCTGAGAAAGGGCTGGAGGAGCCCCTGATTAAAGCTAAACGTTTTCAGATACCTCCCTGAGAACAAGAGGACTCAATAAAAAAAAAAGTAGATCAAGACCCTTTTTTCGCTGTTGCTGAAGAGCCTTGAATCGGTTGCCCGAAAGCCCATCGCTGAGGTTATGTGTTTGACACCTGCAGGAGCCATCCCAGCCCCGAGCTCTCGCACTGCCCTGGACGCCCTGGCAGCAGCATCACTGCCCTGCTGGAGCCGGGATCCGGGGGGACACCCCAATACAGGGTGCTCGGGCAGAGCTGGGCGGTAGCACCTCTATTGTGAGTGAGATCACGGGTGAAGTGAACCCCTTAAACACACCCGAGGCAGGCAGGAGAGAGGAGCCGGCAGGTCCGGGGAGCAGGGGATGTGGAGGGCAGTGCTCCCCGTGCCCTGCCCTGCTCCTCCCTCCCCATGGCAGGAGCCACCAGCCCCAAGCCTTCATTTTGGGAACAGAGAAAGTTTTCCCTACAGTGCCGAGAGCAGCTTGTGACCCGTCCCATGATTACAGCAGCCCTCCCAGCCAGCTGCTCTCTCTGCCTCAGTTTCCCCAATGGTTGATGCTCTCGGACAAAGGGGACCTCTCCCAGTTTGTTCCTCTCATCTCGCTGCACTTCTGCACCTCCATAATGTTGCTCTGCAAGTGCCAGCCCAACCCCGGGCTGCAGGAGCAGCTGAAATGCATGGAGGCAAAGGGGGCAGGAGCAGGGCAGGGTAGAGGAATGCTTTCCTGAGGGGTGAACACCCATGGACCCCCTCCTCTGCTCCTCCAGGAGCACAGTTCCACTAGAGCCTCCGCAAACCTCAGAAAAGCCATACTCTCACCCCACAGAAACAGCTTTTAAGCTTCACCTCTCATGGTCCGCCTGTAGCGGTTAGATTTTATCACGTAGGCAGGAAATCACGTACAGCCTCTCCCATCGTCTACCCGCTCCAGCAAGCACTTTTTGGAGTCAACACACTGATACTCACAACAAGCAACTACCACCACCTTGGGCTCCCCTACGCTGGCACCAACCTGCCATGCCTGAGTATAGCCCAGCGGGGATGTTTGGTGGCTCCCAAGTAGGGAAGGGCAGTCAGGATGGACTCACCTCACCTCCTTCTCTGTTGGTGGGTGAGATAACAGCCTTTTCCCACCCCCTGCCCGAGATTAAGTTCCAGGAAAGCAGGTGGCCATGGCCCTTCCCGGGCCCAGCCCTTCACCTGAACTTGTTTTGCCAAGGTCGTTTCCCTATGGCTTGCCAGGGTAAACCTTCTCCCTTCTGATTGCCTTTACTTCTGTACCCAGAGATAAAGTTATTTCTGGTCTTATGCTGCTCAGCAATGCAAAGAGGGGCTGGCTTTCCTTGGGGGTCCTCTTTGGGGTTGCTGGTTTTAGCTCTTGCCCCAGCCTCACAGTATCTCGTTGTCTTCTGCATGACATCCCCTGCGACAGGGAAGGCAGGAGAGGAAGGTCACACCACGCATTTCATCCCTGCATGGGTCAAAGCCACTCAAAGGAGGGGGGGAAGAGGGTTTAGTGTTTGGGGAGGGATGTAGAAGTAGGCAGCAAGAGCAGGGGGTTTCTGTGGGCTGCAGGGAAGGTGCAGGCAGCCTGGCACTGCCTGCAGCACCAGCTGCCTGCTCCAGCGGGGCTGGCGGCACGAGCTCCCAGTCAGCTGGAACTTCTCCAGTTAACCAGGACTGCCGGTAGATAATAGAGTGTGGTTTGGCAAGTAGAAGCAGGCTAAAGCTTTGTCCCCCGCCATCAGCCATCTCCCACCCGCTCCAGGGCAGAGCCACCCTCCCGCCTCCCTCCCGCTCCCTCCAGGCATGCACAGCGTCCAAAATAGCCGGGGCCTGCGCGCCCCCGCCGCCCGGCTCAAAATATCTCAAGTGGGCTGGCGGCGGGCGCCGGGAGAGCGGCGGAAGCCACCCGACACCCGGGCTCGCCCTCGCCACATCCTCCCCACGCTGCCGGGGAGAGCCCAGGCCCACAGGAGCCGGGGCACATCGCGCCGCCAGGGCTGGCTCTGGGCACGGCGCTGCTGGTGCTGCCCCACCCCTGCCACGGGACACCACTTCGCTGGCCACCGGCACCTTGGAGCACCGCCGCAACCAGCACCGCCCCGGAGCAGCCACCCACCGCGGTGCCCGATGGCCACGGAGGCTCCCACACTGCGGGCCAGCAATGGCAGCGGAGCCCTGTGCCCCGTGGACGCCGCCTTCGCCCAGCACTTCTTGCCTGCCGTGTACCTGGCGGTGATCCCCCTGGGGCTGGTGGGGAATGGGCTGGGGCTGTGGCACCTCTGCACCGGGCCCCGGCACGGCGGCCGCCCTCCCCTCAGCCTGCTGGTGGGCAACCTGGGCCTCGCCGACCTGCTGTACGTCAGCACGCTGCCCTTCCTCGTCAGCTACTACCTGCGGGGCAGAGTGTGGCTCTTCGGGCACGGCTGGTGCCGGGTCACCCGGGGCCTCTTCCACCTCAACCTGTACGCCAGCATCGGCTTCCTCACCTGCATCAGCGTCCACCGCTACCTGGGCATCGTGCACCCGCTGAAGACGCGGGGCAGGTGCCAAGGGGCAACCTCTTCAGTGTGGCTCAGCGCGACGGTCTGGGTGTGGGTCGTCGCGCAGGTAGCTCCCGATTTCGCCTTTAGCAAGATGGAAGGCTGGGGGATGCGGTGCCATGACACGACGGGGCATGAGAACCTGGGTGTTTACTTACCGTACACCGTGGCCGTCACCGTGACTGGGTTTGTCATCCCCTTCCTCATCATCATCGGGTGTTACTGCCACGTGGTGGTGGTGCTCTGCAGGAACGACACTGTGGACCCCAGCCTCAGGAGAAGAAGCATCAGACTGGTGATTCTCGTGATGGTCCTCTTCTCCATCTGCTTCCTCCCCTACCACATCTTCAGAAACCTCAACTTGTTGTCACGAGGCTGGCAGCTGCAAGGGTCCTGCACGCAGGCTTTAAAGAACATCTACGTTTCCTACCAGGTGACTCGGGGCCTGGCCAGCTTCAACAGCGCCCTCAACCCCCTGCTCTACGTGATGACCAGCGAAGACTGCATGTCACGCATGAGGAGCATCCGCCAAAGAGCCAGCCAGTCCCTGGGGAGGAACACTTCTTGCCAGGTGGATGAGAAAAAGAAGAGCATCATTCTTTGTGAGGAGGAGGCTTCTGAGGAGCTCTGAAGCACCCAACACCCCCTCCAAAGGATGCACCACTTCAGTTTGCGCTTGGCCCCTTCTCAGGAGCAGCCCCCACACCTTGACGCCTGTTTTGCAGTGAGATGGTGACTGCAGCATCACTGGCTCCAGTCTCACACAAGGGATAGACATCAGAGAGCAAACTGGGACCAGGTTTTAGAGCAAAGCTACTCAACCCATCTTTGCCTACAGTACGCCTGGAGATGGAAAGGTAAATGTTGTGTTTACTCCAGTCCTGAAGTATTTCTCAGTCCAGCCTCCAACGCAGCGGTCCGAGCTGGTTAACGTCCCCCTGGCTCCCCGGCCACTCATTGTGCTCCTCGGTGAGTGAGGGATGGGGATGAACGATGTCTTGTCCCCCCGCTGCATCCCCTTTCCCCAACTGGACATGGGTTTGAGACAGGATTCCCTCCTTCACCTAAGGAGAGGGCACCGGTAATTGACTACCTGCATCGCAAGACAGCTGAGAGGGTGATTTTTTGCACGGGGGAAGTGCTTTGGAAATGGAAATATTCATTAAAATATCAGGTTTTAAATATATGATTCAGCCGTGCCTGTTCCCGAGTTAGCTGTTCCTGGGTGACTGAGCTGCTTCAGGATCTGTGTTATCCTCTACTGCCCACCTCCTTCGCAGAAGAAAAAAGAATTTTAGCATTACTCACTCTCTTTTGGAAGAGCATGCAGCAGATAACAGCAAATTGGCATTTTAAAGTTTCTGGAGGCTGTTGGTTGGTGGGTTTGTTTTTTTTTTGCAAGGCAAATGACTGCAGTAGCCTGAACATCTGCTGTCAGCAGGCAAATCCCAGGGAGTTTTGAAATCTTCAGGTGGGTGACCGCACCTCACTCTTGCATCCAGCCTTGCGAGGGGATTAGACATGACTGTTAAAAGTTAGATGTGCAAAAAAAAAGCGAGGCAACGCTGGTTTGAAGGCATGTGAAGGCACGATTCGATGGCGAGGGCAGCCCACGTGTCATTGCCGGGGGGGCCGTGGGGATCTCTGCTTCGGGGGGAGCAGAGGCTCCCAAGCGGCTTTTCAGTTTTTGCTCTTGATGTAAAAGCTGCTCCACAAACAGCTTGAGCGTTTCAGTCCTTGTGAAAGGAGTAACGTGATTTGCAGCAGCAGATCTTGCAGCTCGGCTGAAGGAAGTGGGTTGTGAGTCAAAAATCAGCCTGTGCTGGGAAAGTACCGACCCACGGACGCTGCGGTCTTTGGACCAAAGCCCGACATCTATCACGGTCGGCTGCTCCTCGCATGCACCCACCTTCACTGCCGTGCAAAGGCAGCCGCTGCCGGCTTTCATACGGAGTTAATATGTCTAAAGTGCAAATAAACACCTAACGCTTTCAGTCGTGGGTCACCTGGCTTCTTTTAAAGCTTTATAGGGACACAGGAGCCAGCTGGCCTGCGGGCTGGAGCAGGGGCCTGCCTGCTGCTGGGAGCGGTGACGAGTTTCCCAGGTCTCTGCAGACAGGGAGCTGCTGGGAGCGGTGACGAGTTGCCCAGGTCTCTGCAGACAGGGAGCTGCTGGGAGCGGTGACGAGTTGCCCAGGTCTCTGCAGACAGGGAGCTGCTGGGAGCGGTGATGAGTTTCCCAGGGCTCTGCAGACTGGGAGCGGTGATGAGTTTCCCAGGGCTCTGCAGACAGGGAGCTGCCGGGAGCTGTGACGAGTTTCCCAGGTCTCTGCAGACAGGGAGCTGCCTGCCTGTGCGGTGAGACTTCAGGCAGCCAGCGGAGAGCAGTGCTGGGCCAGGCATGTGCTGAGGGAGGTCTCCAGAGTTTGTTCAGCATCTGGCAGGGGTCCAGCAAAGCCCTGAAACTTTCAGCTCCCACTTCACCCAGAGGAAACCCAAAGACGAAGCTTAAATCCCCAAATGAGATGTTCTTCTGTCTCTGCAGTAGGGAAGATCTTTGGGACATTAAGACCAGGTCTGGCCTCTGTTGCTCGCACGCACTTCCCAGATCTGGGCTTCTCCAGAGCTCTGAACTCTTCTCCTCCTTTCCTGAAAAAATACCCACACCTCCAAAAGCTGTCCAGCTCTTCCACCTTCGCACACGGATCCCATCCGAGGTGCTACAGCTCCCCACAGAACCAGCCTCGGCTCCCTGCAGCCCATAGGAGCTGCAGCACCCTGTCACTGCACCCACTTCGCACATAATTCATTGAAATAAAGCATCACCACATCCCCAGGGAGGAAGAGCTGCACAGGGCATGCCAGCAGACTCTGCTCTCACCCCCTGCACCACTGTGCCCAACTCTGTCTTCTCCAGTGCCTCTCATGTCGTTGTTAATGATGATTTAAAGATCTGCTTCCCAAGAAGCATCTCTGAGCCCTAGAGACAGTTGCAGCTGTAAATCTGCTCATTTTTCTGTGTCCCACATCTGTCAAAGCAGCAAAACCCATTAAGGATCCATGTGTTGGGCTGATGCCCCTGAGATACTGGGGTGTGGTGGGTGTTTTGTTTTTTTTTTTTGTATCTCTTGCCTTGCAGCCCCCTCAGTTCCCAGACAATGCTTCTTCCCCCGTGAACTGAAGGGATGAGCTTCTTCCCTTTATTAGCTGTAGGTGTAATTAAGGGCCAACTGCTGGCACATGAGACTGCATGGCCGGCTTTTGCAGCTGGTGATGGAGCAGCAAAGCAGCCCTCCTTCCTGCAGCCCTCGCCGTCAAGGGAGGCTGCTTTCCGCGGGACACTGCAGGTGCACGGTCACCGCTGGGGACCTGCCCAAAATGTGGTGGCACTGCTGACCCCTCAAAACCTCCCCAGTGCTCTTTATCCCCTGGGAGCTGAGGGGTGGGATTGTCCCTGGAGCAACTGGAACGGGCAGCTCTTGCTCTGTGCCAGTCCCCACTCATGGCATGGGGAGGCAAGGATGTAGTGCATGTTTTGGCAGTGGGTGAGGGCACAGGGAAGGTGGGGAGCTGCCATATTCCTCCTCCCCCTTCTCCCAGCGGCTCTGCCAGCCATTGGCAGGGCCACGCACAAGCATTTGCTGCTGGCAGGAGGGGGTCAGAGCCCACCAGAGCTGCTGTGCCGTGGCTGCATCCTGAACCAGGCATCACCCTGGGTTCCTGGCTGGCACCCACCTGCTCAGGGGCTGGCTTTGAGCGAGGTCCTTTCCCCTCTGCTGTAGGGACCTTCCAGCGCTGTCGGGTTCCTTCACACGAGCTGCACATCCTCATGGGGTGAGATGGCTCTGCAGGAAGAAATTAATTCATTTCACCTCTTTTGGTCTCCTGCCTCAAGATGATCTGAATGTTCCTCTTTCCCTCCCGTGGCTATCTGTGCTGGACTTGAAAATACCTAAAATCAGGCTAGAGGAATCCTGCCTGTTTTGTCTGCTTTTCCCACAGACCCTGGCACAGCGAAGTGGAGCAATGAACTTGTCTGCAAATCCAACCCGAACGCAGATTTTTAACTCCCTTACCCAGATTAGGCCCAACCAAACGTGGTGGGAACTCTCCTGACATTAATGGAATTGGGATCAAGTCTGGAAATTTGGCAGCATTTCTTGCTTCATTAAATAAACCCCTCTTGGTTGAGGATTTGTTGCAAACACAGTCAAGATTTGTTACGTTAAAGAGAACTTTTGAGCTGACAGCCCCGGGAAGCCGTTCAGGCTGAATTGACAGGCACACGCATAGATGTACAACCGTTTTCTTTCCCTAAAATGCAAAACTGTTTTTCTTGGCATCCAAAACACTCTACAAGAAGAAAATACCGCTATCAGCAGCAGCTAAATGCATAGGACTCAACTCTGTTTAATTCTTTATTTCACTTTGCAGAGATTTCTAAAAATCCTGTTTCCAGGGTCGTCGTGTCTCCGGAGGCACCGGCAAAGCGAGGGGCGAGCGGCTCTGGCGTGCGAGCGGTGGGGAGGGGAGCGAGCAGCGAGCGCTGCTGGAGCTGCAGAGGCTCCGTCCATTTAGCAAAACATTTGCCAGGCCTTGTTTAACAGCTGCTGGCTGCGGAGGTACAAGGCAGTAGCCCGCTGGAGTAGGAGGATTTGCCCCCGCTGATGAATACAGAGTTCCCGGTGTGTGATACATGGTGAAATCGGGCCCACCTCACCTCAGGGGGGCTGGTATGGACAGTAAAGCCCTCTTTGTTAAACAAACGTGGGTTGAAAACATGGATTTATGCATTTGTCTCCCTGTCAGAGATTTCCCCAGCCTGAGGGAGCAGGAGCTGGTGCTCGGACAGAGGCTGGAGGTGCCAGGGGGGTTGGAAGCAGATGATCTTTAAGGTCCCTTCCAGCCCAAACCATTCTATGCCAGGGTCATCGCTGCAGGACTGAGATGTTCAGCCCCGGGATGCTGCACCACGGGGTTCCCCACCATGCAAACAGGGCATCTCCATAACGTGAGAGCCCCCAGACCCAGGCGGAGGTGTGAAGACCACGTGCGAAGACAGAGAAGTGGCATGAGCAGGAAGGTCCTGCCAGTCTCAGCTCACCATTACGCCGGGCACCAGCCAGCGGGACTTTGTGGTGCATCTTTCACGGCGTGGTGTGAGGCTGCAGCGCGCACACCAGAAGGGGTGAGTCACTGAGGTCACTAATGAAAGGTCACAGCATCCTCAGATTCAGCAAGAGGCATTTATTTCTTCAGCAAAACCATTTCATTGCTCAAGTACCTTTGGCTACAGGGACAACAGACCTGACAGGTTATCTTATTTACCAAGGGTATCGATCAGACTGGGGAAGGAATAGTAGATGCAATTACTCCAGGTGACCTGGGAAAAAATGGTAAATATATCTGGGACTTGGTGCCATTGGTGAAGATTTTAATAAAAGGGAAAAATCCAAGTCTTTTTCTATGCTATACAGAGTGTTTTGTCATCTGTGAGACCAACAGCTTGTGAAGAAGAGCAAATCACATAAATAGAACAACACTCAGCGTGACTGCATGAGGCCATCAGTCTAATATTATTCCTGCAGCGCACGCAGTTATAAATAGGTGATGCCATGTAGCGTGGGACCTGGGCAGAGCGAGAGCTGAGGAATGCACTCGCGGCTTGCAGCTGTGACACGCATTTGTATGGGCGTTACACAGCGACTGCGGCTGCGCCCCGCAGGCAGGGCTCGGGCCTGGAGGACTTGGTGAGCCCAGGCTTAAGAGAGATGTGCCATTTTTCAGACCATCCCTCTAAACAGCCCCCAGCAGCAAGCCCTCCGTGCCCCTCGCCGTCAGTGCTGCTCGTTGCTTGAGGCGGGGGTCAGCCCAGGGAGTGGGGCACTCAGAAACCCCCGGGAGCTGCTCTGTGTGCCACGACCTGCGCTGCCCTCTCAGCAACCTGGGAGGAGATTGAATCTCCCTCAACATGTCCACTCTGGACCAGGAGATGCTCAGGTTGGAGCTGGCTCCCTGAAGAGCCCATCGTGCCAGGGCACAGCCCAGCCAGCGTGAAATTCTTCTGCTTGTTTGGGCTCATGGGCAAAAACGTTACCCTAAGGAGCATCAGAAAGCTCCCAGGCTTCTCAGTAGCACCACAGCTCCTCCTCGAGAGGCTGCTTCCATGCTGTGCAGAGGATGTCCAAGGACAGGAGACAGATTAACTCTGTCCTGGCTGCCTTTGCTCTGATGAGGAGGCGCCGCTCAGCAGAGGTGGGGAAGAATCGCACACTACAGTGCCCAGTCAGCCTGGGATCCACCCCACCCTGAAGCACTGCTGGGCCTCCAGTCCAGGCCATTTAGAGTGAGAAGGTCCCATGGAAACGGAAAGCTGCTGGCATGGAGGAGAGCTCAGGGGTAGGTTTGGTGGTGGTGATGCTAGGAGCCAGGCACTCTCACTGAATGAAGAGTTATTTGGTTGTGGAGGCAAAAATCCCGCTATAAAAGAGTGTGCAATGCTGGGATGGCAACACAGTGCCATGCTGAGAGCCCAGAGGAGCCGGGGATGCAGAGAGCCCTTGGGATGCAGCCCATCTGGGTGCCTGGGGCTGTCCAAGACCCCACTGGGTCTTCAGTACCCAGCAGGAGATGCTGCAGCCTCCCCAGCGCTCTGCAAAGCAGAAACAACAGTCCCATCACCATAGTCACTATCACACTGCGTTGAGCTGGGAGGTGAGGAGGAGCTCTGGCAGGTTTTCCCCAGAGCCAGCTGCAGAACCGAGACACCATGGTGCCCCGTGAAGCAGAGAGGCCCCATGAGCTGAAATATTAGGGAGAAGTCTGTGTTTTAACACATCCATCCATAGGGATGAGCATGAGTCACTTCTGCATGGCTGGATTTTATGGCCACAGCTGGTGGTGGAGGAGCCAGTCTCTGGGTGGGTCAGTGCCTCTTCCCCCTCCTTGCCAAGTCTCCATCTCATAACTCCTCATCCCCAGATCTACTGTCAGTAGCTCTGGGTAGTCCCAACAGGAGCAGTCCCAGCAGCACGGAAGGCGAGAGGAGGGTTTATTTTCCTTTCCAGTGCCGCATGGGTGAGGAGCAGAGGGTGGTTCATGGGTGAGGAGCAGAGGGTGGTTCGTGGATGAACCCAAGTAGCAGCCTCAGCCTGGGAGGATGAGCAGCATCCCCTCCCAAAGGCACAGCACAGGAGTGAGCGATGGACTTGGAGCTGCTCCTGCAGATCCCGGGCTGGGTGACAGCTGGTGGCTCTCAGTCCTCCTACATAAAGGAGACCATTCAAACGCAGTTCTCAAGCCAGAAATCCAAAAATGGCCACAGCCCGACTCTGTCCCTTGGCCCTCTGTGGAGGTGCCCTGGGGAGATACCCAAAGGAGCATCATCTTCAGTCACTGCTCAGCACCTCAGCTCCCACCCCAACGGACACTCAAACAAGGGACCTAAAAGTGAGCTGAATATTTCAGAACCTGGAGAAGCCTCTGGTTTCTTTTCCCACTTAGCTCACGGGGTTTGCCTGCCTCCAGAAAAGCCAAGTGTTAATTTGATTCCCTATAACTGATTCACGGCAGATCTGGCGTCCTGATGCAGTGACTCCTGCACTGCTGTTTGCTCTGCCCCAGGGACACCGCACAGCCCCTGAGCGTGGCTGGAAAGAAAGGACCAGGGCTGGAGCAGGACACAAACAGCTGGGCCAGGCGGGAACATCTTTGCATTTGCAATTCAAAGAGGATGTGTCTCATCTCCCCAGTTAATCCTTCCAGAGCAAAGCCTGGAGAGAAGCAGCTGGAAAATCTCTGCATACAAACAAGACTTAGCAAAATCTGCAATTTGGAGGTAGAGGAAGAAATGTGGCCCCAATGCGGTGCTTTCACCACAAAAGAAAACAAGTAATTCATTTTGTTGTATTCATTCCCCACGGGGAACCTGCTGTGCTCTCAGGCACAGCGCAGCTGGGAGCATTTTCACAGGGTAATTCACTGCTCCCTCGGCTGGGAAATCGCTGGTGGCCCCAAAGCTGGAGATGCTTCTGGCCAGCAGAGGCTGGCGGCTGGGACCAGCCTGTGCAGCATCGCTCACAGGGAAACAAAAAATGCATCTTGGTGGAATCAAACACGCCACAGAAATAAGCTGGTGCCTGGCCGGGAAGCGCAGTCAGCATCTCGGTGCCGGTTCCCGGAGCTGCGGAGGCAGAACAGGAAAGGACGTCTTGAGCGTTACAAATAAACGCATTTTTCCCCAGTTGAAGTGCTGGGGCCAATTTGTTTCCTGCCGGGTTATTTTTAGCATCGAAACAAGCCATTTGCTGTAAACTGTCTGCCTGGGAAGCGAAGCCCTGGGCCGGCAGCCGGGGCTGCCACAGCTCCCACACCGCGAGGTCACCGTCCTGCTGCCAGAGCGCGGCTCAGCTCGCCGGTGGGACGGGAGCCACCGCCGTTGCTCCTTCCAGCACACCCGCACACGGACCCCAGCCAGGCACACGCCTCCTGCCCCAGCCAGCCTGGGTGCCCTGCGGCCACGGGCAGGAGGGTGCCATGGGACCAGGGAACCCTGTTAATGAACTGACCCTGTGGGCAGGCACCTTCGGCACTGAAGCCACCCGCGGGGCTCCTGGCAGGGGCTGCGGCGCTCACCGGGTGCCATGTGGGTTACAACGTGGCACACAGCACGCTGGAGCCCATCGCTCACCCAGGGTGCCCCACAGGAACCCTACGGTGGTTCAGGACCTTTCCCATCCCCGCGGTGCAGTCTGCCTTGCAGGATAGGGGCGAAGCTGTCACAGGGCACCCTCTGAAGGAGCCTCACATATTTGCAATTCATTTCCGGATCCTTTGCCGCCCCCCCCCCTTGACCTTCCCGGCAACCTCGCGGGCTGCAGTGCAGGACAGTAATTTATAGCATCGCGACGCTGCCGTGGTGGGAGCAGAGGCACGCTTGGGATCAGGCCCTGCTCTGCTCTTGGCCAAGGGTTTGACATGGCTGTGTTTGTATGCTGAGTCTGCGGTCGTGGCCGTGGCAGCTCACGTCCAGATTAACCTTCCCAGGAGCGGGACCCTTCTCCAGACACACTCCCAAAGCCTCTCTCCTTCGTCACTGGGGTCTGGTGGCTCCTCGCAGGGACCAGCCCACCCCGGCGCCGGCAGCAGCACCACAGATCCTCCCACCCCTGAGCCCCAATCCAAATTGGTTGCCAGTTCTCATTTAACAGTCTCTCAGGAAATATTTCCACAAACTATTAAGCAGCAGCATTATTATTTTATCTTATTTTATTGTTAAAGCAAAGATCCTCAAACCAAATAAATTAACCAACTAAAGCAGCTGAGATTAAGAACTTGCTAAAGCAGAGCAGCACCTTTCCCTTTTGGTTGTGGTCCAAGCAGTTTATGGCAGGTACTTTGTGCCTGGCTGAGGTTCAACTGACAGCTTTCCAAGCATATAAAAAACTTATTAGGCTGAAAATAGAGTTTGTGACCATAAACTGTCAAGAGCACTGTCAGCATTTCCAGCCCAGGTTTGCTTCGGGTACAACCACTGGCAGATCAGGCTGCCAGGGGAAGCAGGGGTGGGGAGGATGGGGCTGTGCGGCCCATTGCAGGACCCATTTTGGGTAGGAAGGGTAACTGGGGAAGGGTCACTAATGGGCTGGGGGTGTCAGGACATCTGAAGGAGGTACGGCCGAGGTTTAGCATGGCTGGTACTAGGCAAGGTGGTTGAAGACAGTCATATGTGGAGCTGTGTCCACCTGCCCTGGGGTTTGAAACCTGCAAGCCACATCCATGGTGATCATGCAGAGACAATCTGCATTGTAATGGTTTATATGCTCAGAGGGCTGGAGCCCCTCTGCTATGGAGACAGGCTGAGAGAGCTGGGGCTGTTCAGCCTGGAGAAGAGAAGGATCCAGGGAGACCTTCTAGCACCTTCCAGTACCTGAAGGGGCTACAGGAAAGCTGGAGAGGGGCTTTTTACAAGGGCATGGAGTCATAGGATGAGGGGAACAGTTTTAAACTGAAAGAGGGGAGATTTAGATGAGATATTAGGAAGAAATTCTTTCCTGTGAGGGTGGTGAGACCCTGGCCCAGGTTGCCCAGAGAAGCTGTGGCTGCCCCCTCCCTGGCAGTGTTCAAGGCCAGGTTGGATGGGGCTGGGAACAACCTGGTCTGGTGGAAGGTGTCCCTGCCTGTAGCAGGGGGTTGGAACTAGATGATCTTTAAGCTCCCTTCCAACCCAAACCATTCTGTGATTCTATAATATCCAACACTTCATTAATTCCCTTGCTGAGTTTCCAGATTACAACCCAGAGCAAAGCGCTCGCAGCTACAAAGAGTCAGGGAGGAAGGCAGTGGGGAAATCCCAGAGCCAACGGGAAGCCATGAGGCTCCTGAGCCTCCAATAACCCAGTGCATGGCCCGTAGGACAGAGCCGAGTTAGCTCTGGCTAGCAGGAGGATATTTTACAGGAAGATTTATGGAGTCATGGGGCAGAAGCAAACTTTGCTATGTCCAGCCCGGATCCAGTCAGGCACGCTGCGTCTGCAGAAGAAGGCATCTCCATGCCCCTCGCGCGGAGAGGAGGGATGGCTCCCTGCACCCGGCTCACGGCAGCCTGGCTGGGGCAGCCCGGCAGTGCTCCGAGTCCCACACCCGCCTGGGCAGCTGCAGCTGGTTGTTATGCGTATCTCGGTATCTAATCCTTTTTAGAAATGAACTAATCCATTGCTTTAAAAATATCCCGTGGCACTGCGAGGCTGTAATCTTGGTATTAAATGGCATTACAGCCAGAATAGCTGATGCTTTTACTAAGGCAAAAGAAAACATCTATTTGTTCTCTAAAAATAACTGAAAGAAGCTGAGCACGCCAGGAGGGTCCCCAGGCTCCTGGAGAGCACATTGTGGCTAAAACCCGGGAGGGGGCTGACGCCTGCCAGACCCCGTCCTCAGCCCTGCTGCCACCCATGAGTACGTGGGCAGCGCAGGTGGAGGTGCCATGGCAGCCGGGACCATACGTCCCGCTAACATCAACCCCTTTGCTCGGGGACCAGGAGCTGTTGGGCCAGGCCAGCGCAGAGCGAGGCAGCGTCGGTGCCCGAAGCAGCTCGGGCAAAGCTGGTGGGATGCTCCCACCTCTCCCCATGCACGCTGGGCCATGGGACCATCTCAAACAGACCCACGCTGCTCGGCCCTATTTAACTTCTTTTGTCGGAGATGGTTAAGCAGCTTTGCTTATTTCAATCCATCAAAACTAGAAAAGCCTGTTAATAAATTCCCCGCCAGCCTGGAATTAGTAGACGTGAGCCAATGAGACACATTAATTAGGCACTGGTTTAAACACAGATGAGGTTTGACTTTGTTTACCAACCTCGGAAGGAAGCAGCTTCTCAAATTCACCTCCAAAGGACTGAACAAACAAACAAGGTATGTTCGTTCCAGGTCACAAGCACCTTTACAGCAGAAACACATCACTTCGACTTCTATTTCATTTTCAGCGCTCTTGCTTTCTCTCTGCCTCCCCATGCAATAAAAATGAGACATTTAATCTCATAATGCAACTTCTCACTGGAAATCAATGATAAAGTACATTATCCTGCCTGGCCTGATCCTGTGGCTCCCACCTGACCTTTCTCAAGCAAAGTCGTCACCGCTGCATTTGTTACCGGGGGGTTTCATATTAGGAGGTGGATCCTGCTACCCTTGTTCCTTCTAGGCAGCATTTACTCCACAGGAGCCCATGACCTGCATGAGGTCAAACCAAACCCCAAAAGGAGAAACCAGTGACATCCCCAACCCTGGTGAGAGTGATCAGCAGCCGTTTCGTTGTGCCTGTAGCTGAATGAGACCCTCTTCCAACGCTGCTCCATCAATGGCATCCCCTTTTCCGGACAAAAGATTTGCCTGAATGTCTGTAACTCCCAGCGTAGCAGGGAAAGGCCGTGCCGAGGGAAGACCTGTTCCACAAGACGTTGCCAGGTGAGGATTTCTGGTCAGGAGAAGACCTTGGAGTCAGCCAAGGTCGACCCACCACAAGACCCAAGGAGGACAGGGCTAGCAGAAATCACACTGAGGAAATGCCAAGAGCTGTTCTTACTGCAGGGGCAGAGATGGCTCCCCCTGGCCCAAACGGTCCCAGACACAAGGAGGGTGAGATCCCACTCACAGACCCCCTCCCTACGTAGGTAGTGCTTTGAGAAGGCTGTGCTCTACCATCTCTGCCCAAGCACTGCTGGCTGTCATGACAGATACATGTTTGGAAACAAACTGTGGAGGATTTAGGTAGTCCATGACTATCTAGGGTTGACGCTGCTGCTGCTAAAGGAAACTCTGCATGTAGCTTCTGCCTATCTTCTCCCACGGCTGGAGAGCTTCTCCCAGGGTTTTGCATGCTTGAACCTGCCCTGGTGTGTTGGCCCAACGTCTGCACAGAGCAGCAGAAAACATGCTACAGCATCAGCTTAATGCTCCAGTTATTACCTGGGGATCCCAGAATTTGGCCTGCCAGGCACTGGAGGCCCCAAAACCCTCCTAAAAGATGTGTGACAGGTACACAGTGATGTAATCACTGTGAGATCTGCTTCTTCTGTAATGGAACCAACAGGAGCTCAATTAGCAGCACTGTGTCCTGTCTTCAAGGTGGGATGTCATCGCTGACCAGTGGAAAAAATCCCCAGCAGCTGGACGGTGGCAGGTGAAGCGTATCTTCACTAGCACGTGGCCCCCACATTGCTCTGGGTCCCGAGGCTTGACAGCATCCCAGACCCCGTCAGCAGGGCTGCAAATGACACCATGGAGAACACAAACCAGACACGCTCCGCCAGCGGAGTCTTTGCCACGTGATTTAGGAGGCTGCAAGCGCTACGATGTCAAACAGCGATCCACCGACAGCTTGTGCTGCTGGTGATGGATGCTGGAGCCTGTATTTTTTCTTCAGTAACAACTTTCACTAATGGTGCTGGCACGGAGGCTCGGCAAGGAGGAGGGAAGTGGCAAGTGGCCAGGGTGAAAAAGAGTTCACAATTACAGCGGGAAAGGGCACCGTGTCCCTCGTGTTGGCCATGGGAATGCAGAGGACAGGGCTGGGAGGGACTCCAGGAGGACAGCGAGTCATCCCCTGCTCCAGGAGAGCATCAGCTGTACTCAGTGCACTTTCAGCAGACATCCACATATCTGCTTATCTTATTTTTAAACTCCTCCAGTCATGGGCCTGCCACAATCTCCCCAAGCAATCTGTTCCAGTGTTTCACTGTCTTCATGGTTAAAAAGTTCTTCTTATGTCCAATTCAAACCTCCTTTACTGCAATTAAAGCCCTGAACATCTTGTCCTCTCCAGAGAAGCGAGATGGATGAAGAAGGCTGTAAGCCTGCTCGTTGGTTTGTTTTCCTTGTTTTATTTGCTGTCAAAAGAAGGAGAGTTTATTTCTTGAAAGAGATGCTATCTCCTGCAACATACAACTCAGAGAAGTCTTTCTATTTTTAAAAGTGAAACAGAAGGGTTATATAAAAGCTCAGGAAACCCGTAATGAGAAACAGGGGCTTCACTTTGTGGGCTCTGCCTCCTACCACAGCTAATTTCCCCGCACCTCCGAGCCGACCGGGGCTGTCCGCAGCGCATCAGTACGGGAAGGGTCTGCTCGCTGTCCCCCACGCCAGCACAGGGCTGGTGGGCCCTCCGTCCCCCTGCGCCTGAAGCATCTGGGGAATAGGCCAGAGAAAGCGTCAGAAACACTGAACCTGGTTATTTTGTTCCTTTCTGCTCCCTTAAAACAGCACAGGACATAACGGGCCAGGCCGGCTGGAAAAAGCAGAGATAACACAGATAACACACACCACTGCACGTTCCTCGCTGCCAGGGGTGTGAGGTGGCACCTCCCTGCCCAGAGCTGGACGGAGCAGCAGGGGCGAGGGCTGCCCGTGACGGCAGCGCAGGGCTGCAGAGCAGTGGTGGTCCGCACAGCCCTGAAGGCCCCTGCTTTCAGGCAGGGCAGGCGGCGAGGGCGCTGGCACAAGGAACTCCTCCAGCGTGGGAGCACGCAGCCAGGTGCAGCTTTGGGGAAAGGGGCCGTTATTAATGTCACCGGCACAGGATGAAGCGCGGCCTTCTCGGGCTCGCCGGTTGTGCAGGGGCCAGTCTTGGCGCGAACAGGAACCGGTGCTGGTGCCTGCAGGAGCTGGTTGGAGCAGTGGGTGCCCGGGGAGTTGGTGCCTGGTGCGTGCAGGAGCCGGTGTGTGGTGCAGGCGGTGCCCGGTGCACAGGGGCTGGTGCCTGGGGAGCAGCTGGTGCCCATTGCAGCCGGTGCCCGGTGCATGCAGGAGCCAGTGTGCAGTGCAGCCGGTACCCAGCGCCCGCAGGAGCCGGTGCCCAGAGCGCAGCCGGTGCCCGGTACCCACAGGAGGCGGTGCACGGTGCAGGTGGCGCCCGGTGCGCAGGGGCCGGTGCCCCGTGCATGCAGGAGGCGGTGCCCGGAGCAGCCGGTGCCCGGTGCGCAGGGGCCGGTGCCCGGAGCAGCCGGTGCCCGGTGCACGCAGGAGGCGGTGCGCGGTGCACGGGCCCTCGCTGCGCGGAGCGGGCGCTGCGCGGGGCGCGCAGGGGGCGGGGCGCGGGCGCGCGGGGGGCGGTGCGGCGGGCGCGGGGGCTGCGCGGCGGGGGCGCGGCGGGGCCCGCGGGGGGCGGCGGCGGGGCCATGCGGAGCCCGGGCTGAGGCGCCGCGGCCGCCCCTCGCCATGAAGCGGCAGAACCTGCGCACGGCCGCGCTCATCCTCTGCATCTTCTCCTACCTGCTGGTGGGCGCCGCCGTGTTCGATGCGCTGGAGTCGGAGGCGGAGAGCGGGCGCAAGCGGCTGCTGGAGCAGAAGCGCGGGGAGCTGCGGAGGAAGTACCGCTTCTCCGCCGACGACTACCGGGAGCTGGAGCGGCTGGTGCTGCAGGCCGAGCCGCACCGCGCCGGGCGGCAGTGGAAGTTCGCCGGCTCCTTCTACTTCGCCATCACGGTCATCACCACCATCGGTGAGTGCTGGCATCCCAGCGCGCGTCCTGCGCCCCGCCGGCCCCGGGTCCCGGCACCCCTCCATCCCCGCATCCCCCACACCCCTCCATCCCCGCATCCCTCCATCCCCACACCCCTCCATCCCCACCCTCCCACACCTCCACCACCTCTGGGTGCCCCACCGCAGCCCGGGGTGGGGTTTGCCTGCACAGGAGAGGCAGCTCTCACCCTTGCAAGGCTGGGACATCTCTTCAGGCCACCCCCCCGAGCTGACCCTGTGGGACCCCCAGTGCCCTGGGGGGAAGAGAGGTAACTCATGGGCAAGCTGGGGGCCACTCAGTTCTGGGGGATGTCGGGGGGCTGCAATGGCTGGGGCCACGAAACGTGACACACACGTTGTCCCAGGGAGGCGGCAGCACGTGGAGCTTCTGCAGGCACCTTTGGGGTAGCAGCTGTAGAAGGTGGCAGGGGTGTAGGAGGGCAGAGGTGGGAGCCACGTCCGTCCTCTGTGCAGCGTTGTAGCCAGCGAGCCAGGCTGAAGAGCTGGGCAAGGACTGTTGGCACCTTTGGCGGCTCAAAACTCTGGATGTTTGGCTGTAGGAGACCTGCTTCAGGGAGCCAAGAGCCACCAGCTGCTGAACCGCGCTCTGCCTGCACGGGAACCTGCACAGAGATGGGTGTGAATTAGCTTGGAGGGGGACAAATCACATTACGTCCCTATGTAGACACAGTCACCCATACTAGACCCCAGTGCCTTGGCTTGCCCTCTTCAATTTTGCAAGAGAATGAAACTAAATTGAATGAGGATTGTCTTAATTCTAGGGAACGTTAGCCACAGAGGAGTTTAGCATTGTTTAATTAATCCAGTTTTATCAATCCATGCACCCTGAGCATGCTCGTGCTGGGATGTCAATCAGCAGCCGTGTTTCGGAGGCAGGAACCTGCCACAGCCAGCAGCCACCTCCTCACCCGTAGGACGGGGCTCAGCCTTACCGAGGGGCTTGGAGTGGGTGAATACATCTGGTAGCTGAAAGCACCATCCCTCAGGACAAGGGCTGGGGGGGATCAGCTGTGCTGTGGTACCAGGGGACAAGAAGTGGTGGAGGGGCAGGTACCCCTCAGGCCCTGCCCCGGGGGCTCCGGGTGCCCCCACGAAAGGGGCTGTGGGGTTTGTGCAGCCGGGAACACAGCGGGCCGGCAAACAGCGACGGGTTCAGGGCACGGTTAGTGTCAGGCCCCAGCAGGGGGGCAGGATGAATGGCTTCAGTGAGAACCTCCATCATCCCGTGACAGGTTATAGCTTCATTTACATGAGTTTTCTGTTGGCTGTGACAAACAATTGCTACGTTTATCACACGCCCCGTGGGATAAATCATTTCAGCCCAAGTGCCATATTTCTAAAATGCTGGCACATCAGATCTCTTTGTATTGGGCTGTGCCCCAAGTCGCAGTTTTAACGTTAATGTAGCTGTGTTTACTCTTTCAAATTCCCTTTGTCGTTTTGAAAGCATCAGTCAGATGCTCTTTCAGCAGTCTCTCAGGGTACAACAACTGTTTTTCCACTTACCTCTCTTCTGGATCATTGTATTTACCTCCTCATTGCTGTCCTTGTATTATCTTATAGCCTAGGACCTGGTAATTGCACTCAGTTATTAAGCTTGGATCTGACTGGGGTTTTTGCCACCACAGCCTCACGGCTGCTCTGTGTTCTGTGACGTGTGGCATACAGGCATTAAATTTATCATTTTTGATTGCGTGGGTTTACGAACAGACAGAGCCATTAGAAACCAACCGGTCCCTTCCTGCCTGCTTGCAGTCGTGGTTGAGGATAACACTGTCCTCGGCCTCCCAGCCCTGTCCCATTGCAGGAGTTTCCTGGAGCGGGAGGTGTGCTCGGGAGCCTGGGACAACGTGGTTATCACCCTCTGCTCTTCCCATCGCTGCGTGCTAACGGCTTCCCTCAGAGTCCTGGAAATCCGTTGGCAGCAGAGACAGGGGTGAAGCCAAGTCACAGCTTTGAACGGGACTGAGAAATGAAAAAGGTCTTTTTTTTCCCCCCCATCTTTATGCAAAATCACGTGGTTACCTGGAAAAAGTGAAAATATAAACAGGTGTTTGGCACAGGCCCCGCAGCAGCGCGGGGAGGAGCCGGTGCTGGTCTGCAGCGCCTTCAGAAGGGACGTCACTCAAGAGAAAGGCTCGGGTGCCTCCAGACGCCGTTCCTCCCCGTGCCGCGTGACTCCCTTGCACTGAGTTAGTTGCTCACCCCCTTGGGTCAGAGGCTGCGGTTCCTGTTAAGCTCATATGATTGAGGTGGGCACAGGATCACTGAAGTCTGGAAGAGCGCAGTGAGTAGCTCATTACTACTCACGGTGTAACTGCGTGTGTCCTTGAGTCACAGCTCTGAAACTTGGAGCAAGGTGGGGAAATTAAATCTCAGGCGGCGTTCAAGGAGAACCTTGTCCTCCTTGAGCTCCTTGTCCCCGGGACAAGGGCTGACAGGGCTGCGGTGGCGCAAATACTTCCCTGCATTTCAAACAGCACAACCCCTCCTCCCCAATGGTCCAGCAGTGCTTTAGGTCCGAGTCTTAGTGATACTGGAATAAACCCGAAGTTGCTCTGCAGAAGTTCTCCCATACTTAGCTGCTCCCGCAGGGACTGACCCTATAGCGCAGGGGCCCTGTAGCTCCCGTCCAACCGGCCACGCAGCAAACGAGCACACAGTGGAGAGTCAAGGATGCATGTGACACCGGAGGGCTCAGGGGACAGGAGGGGCAGGAGCGGATGCCGAGGGGAGGAGACAATGGCCCTGCAAGGGCAGTTGTGGACGGGACTGGCTGGGTGCCCGCAGGGTGACCAGCGCTGTTGGTCTCAGCATCCTGCAGAAGCTCCGTCCTCCCCCGCTGTGGGGATTCAGGTCACCCCGCAGACCCAGCGCTGGCATGGCATCATTGCCCCTAAATTGCTCGTGAGCTGCAGAAGGCCTGAGACCCCAGTGCAGCTCTAGAGATCCTCTTGGCCTCCTCATACAAGCTCAGGGGTTATCAGGAGGGTACCTTCTCTCTTTAGGGCCAAACGAGATTCTGCTCACATGATACTGCAATGTGCCATCATCCCAAAGGACGAGGCATCCCATGGCCCCATTAGCATTGCCTGCAGATCTGTCACTGATTCATTTTCCATTTCCCCCCCGTTCACCTTCTCCATTTCTCCTACTTGGTCCCAGGGCAGCCTTGCTGGAGACCCCAGTGAGGCCCTGACGCCTGCCTTTCCTCTTGCCTTCGCAGGCTATGGACACGCCGCCCCGGGCACGGACGCCGGCAAAGTTTTCTGCATGTTCTACGCCATCCTGGGCATCCCCCTGACGCTGGTGATGTTCCAGAGCCTGGGGGAGCGCATGAACACCGTTGTGCGGCTACTGCTCAAGAAGATCAAGAAGTGTCTGGGCATGAGGACAACCAACGTCTCCATGGAGAACATGGTCCTAGTTGGCTTTCTGTCCTGCATGGGGACCCTGTGCATCGGCGCAGCAGCCTTCTCTTATTTTGAGGGCTGGACTTTCTTTCACGCCTATTACTACTGCTTCATAACCTTGACCACTATCGGCTTTGGAGACTTTGTGGCTCTGCAGAAGAACGAGGCTTTGCAAAAGAAGCCCCCGTACGTGGCTTTCAGCTTCATGTACATCCTGGTGGGCCTGACCGTCATCGGCGCCTTCCTCAACCTGGTGGTGCTGCGGTTCCTGACCATGAACTCGGAGGACGAGCGGCGGGACGCTGAAGAGCGAGCCTCGCTGAGGAGAGCCCGCAACAACATCCACCTCAAGCCGAAAGAGGACAGCCGGAGCAGCAATGCCATTTTTCTCCCCGTGGAGGACAGGACGAGCCAGATGAACCTCATCCCGCTGGTCCCGGAGGACGCGGAGAGGCAGCGGCGCCGGTCGGCCAACTCGGCGGCCGCCGTCCCCTCCTTCTGCACGTGCCTGTGCTACAGACCTCAGCTGTGCGGCAGCCCGGCGCCCTCCCACCCCGAGACCCTGAGCTGCCACACCAACCCTGTGTATTACAACTCCATTTCCTACAAAATCGACGAGGTCTCCCTGAGCACGCGGGGTCAGACCGGCTCTTCCCCGGGGAGCACTTTATCATCCAACAGCCCTCGCTGCCGGCAACACCCCCGCCTGCGGAGGAAATCCATCTAGGAGCGGGTTCTGAGCCGTACTTGGTGCTCGAGTCTTACTATGATGATAAATTAAGAACAGAGATGTCAGGTCCTTCTTTCTGCTCTCATTTCTTCTGTTCCTCTCCCCTTTCAGCTGGCAGCCAGCCCCACGCAGGGTCCAGCCTTTCAACCCTGTTGAGAAACAATCATTCCTTTTGGCAGGCACTGAATGACATTGTTGGTTTTTCTTTACTTTTTTCCTCCCAAGTAGGTTCAAGCATTTGGGTCTGGCAAGAGCCCCCCGCGATGTGAAGCCCAGCAAGCTGTAGGTGTGCTGTCCCTCCTCCCTGCTCCCGAAGCGGAGGTGTTGCTGCCTCCCACCCTGCCCAGCCTTGGCCGTGGCTGCTGCCAGGACGTGCCTCTGGCTACGTGGGCTGGATTGCACTTGCTGGGAGCGTATCAAAAGCAAAGCCCGTGTTAGTGAGCCCTGCAGGGTTGGGGATCTTTAAGTTGTCCCGACACCGGGCGCAGGTAAGTCGAGGCCACACGGCAGATTTGCAGCTGGGGGGTGGGCAGGGAGAGGTGGGCAGGAGGGGCTGGGCTGCAGCCCTACTGCCCAGCACATGGGGACGGTGGCATGGCACTGCGTGTCCCGTGACCTGCCCTCCAGGCCTGAGCTCTGGCTTGGGGCAGGCTCAGCACTTTTGGAAGCTGGAGGTCCATGCGCTCACCCGCCAGCACACCTTACCTCGCTACTGGTAGGTCCTCCAGGCTGGTGGGATGCTGTGTCCTGTTCGCAGGGGAAGCTGAACACCCCCAGCCCAGCCACAGCCCTCCTCTGCGATGAGCCCAGACTGTGCTAAGGGCGCAGCCCCACGGAGAGCCTCCCTGGGCCATACAGGGCCACCTGTGAAGGGTTTGGCCCTGATGAGACCATTAGCTAAAATCACCCTTCCCTTCACCTCCTTTGCTCCAGCTGGCAGCCCACAGCTCCTCCTCCTAGTCCCCATGAGTTTGTGCTCATGGCTGCTGGGGTTATCGGAGGCGGGGTGATCCCATCCCAGTGTGCGTCCCCAGGTGGGATGTGGTACCCGCACAGCCCTACCTGGGGGGCTGTTTCCAGATGGGGCCCCCCGACGTGACCCGTGTCCATCCTGCCTCATCTGCAAGAAAGCAGGACTGGGCTCTGACAGCGGTAGGAGCTCTGTTTCACTTTTTTTCCCCAATAAAGGGACATTTTCACTCTTGGTTCTATATAAAACACCCTCTGAGGGGGTTTTCCTGGAGAAAAATCCCCTTTTCCTGGTGGGGAAGGCATGCAGAGCACCAGCGTTGGGAAGGCCTCATGGCAGGCTTTGCTCTCTCCTCTTTTTGTTCTAGGCAGTTTAATAAAAGGTGAATCCAGCTGGTGGTGGTTGGTTATTTGTCACAAGGGGGAGCAGAGGGATGTGTCCGAGCCCCAAACCCCAGCCCTGCTCAGCTGCAGGGGTATGCCAGGGCTGGCTCCCGTGCCACGGGGCTGTGGGCAGTGTTTGTATCCAGGGATGTTATCCCTGTGGATGTTTGGGCATCGGAGCGGGGCAGAGTGGCTGTCCCAGAGATGCTGCCTGTTGTGGCATGGTGTCTTTGCCCCCTGCATGGGGATGCCCTGGGCTCCTCCACCCTCCCTGGCCAGTGACCTTCACGTTTCCAATCTTTCCTGGTGTTTGGGGCTTCCCTGGAGGTGGCTTTGGGCTTTGATGTCACCCCATATATGTGCAGGCTTGTTACGACTGGGGCTTTCTTGTTCCCGTCTCTAAAATAGCAGGGATTTGGGCTTCGAGACAGGTGATGCCCAAGCAGGCAAGCACAGGGATGTGCAGGAGCGCTGATTGCTGGGGCTGGCAGAGCAGAGCAGTGCCACAGGGCAGGTCTGCGGGGGGACTGCTGGGCTGCCCAGGTGGGTGAGGGGGGTTCCTCCCCTGGTGCCTTTATCTGGGGGATGCTCTGTGGCACGGCTGCCTGCTCCCTGCCAGGTTCTCCATCCTACTGGAGGCAGAGGTAGGACTTCACACCATGCTCGGGGTGCGACATGGCCACAACACATCCATCCTTCCAGCGCAGCAGGACTCTCCTGTGAGCTGCTTCCTGGCCTCAGCCTGTCCCCTCGTCCCACGTGGGGCAGGGAAGGGACAGTGACGGAGCCCAGAGCACAGCCTGGGGCACGCGGGCGGGGAGGGTGCTGCAGGTGCTTCTGGGCTGGCACGAGGGGCTGGTTTGTGAGACCTTCGCCTGGATGCTCCCCAGGGCCCTTTGGGGTGCGTGGCATCGCGCAGGCAGGAGGGCAGGGGGGTGGAGAGCCTCCCACCACCACAATGGGTGCGCTTCCCCCAGGTGCTCAGCAGCTGCATCGCTCTGCACCAGTGGCCCCAATCCGGACCAGGTGTGTCAGCCTTGGTTTAAACAGAAAGGGGGAGGAGCGGGGGAGCAAGCTGTGAGCATATGGTGGAGGCAACAGAGAGGGCAGAGACACCACAAAAAAACCTCCAGCACACAGCAGGAAAAAAAAAAGGTTTTTATTATCACCATTATCAACGTTTTCATTAGCTTAACACGGAATTGTAAATCACTCAATCATTACATATTGTCTGAATAAAACCTACAGACAGGAAAAAAGTACAGCAGAATCCTCCCCCGCCTACAGCCGAGCGGCCACCGGTGCTGCCGGGACGGCTCCCACCTTCCACCCAAGGCAGCCCTCGCACCTCGCCCGCGACTCGCCATGGCGGCACGCAGGCTGCCCGGCCCCATTGCCTGTGCTCCCTCTGGCTCCACGGAGGTTACATCTCACCGCATGACATTAAAAACCTCCAAAAAGTTTTGGAGAGCGTTACAGAGGCCAAAAAGAGCAGATCAGCTGCCCCCACTCCTACGGAAAGGCAAGAGGAGAGGTAGCAACCGTGCAGTGCCCTGCAAAGCCACCGGGCATCGTGGAGCAATTAATGAAGTAAAAAGGTTTAACCCCGTGACAGCAGATTTCCCTACCGTGGCCAGGCCCTGGGCAGCGGGGGTACGAGGCGGAGTGCGGGCACGCTGGGAGGTGAGAGCGGGGATGGGCCGGGGGTGGCTCCATCCCCGGGCAGAGGCCAGCTCTGCTGCACCGCCCCGGGGCTCCCCACGGGCAGCGCGGGATGGAGGCGTCAGTGCAAAGAGATGTTGCGGGCAGCCTCGGTCCCCTCGGGATGGAATAAGGCCTCGTATCGAGAGGGAAGGGAGAACCCACGTAGGGGGAAGCAAAGGGAACCTGGAGGAGAGCTCGCGGGGAGCTCCCCTTCTCCCTGGCCAGCACAGAGGCAGCTCCCTCCCTGTCCCTGCCTTCTCCTGGCCGTCCACACGGCACATCTGGGCTGCGGAGCCCCTGCAGAAGACTCCTAGCTCCTACCAAGAATGGGAAAGGAAGGACCCACTGTGGCCTGAATTCAGGAGTGCCACAAATCGTGGGCAGGACACCGGCACCCCAGGTGGGTGGCAAGCCACGGCAGTGCTGCGGGAGGGGGTCTCGGGTGAGGCACGGCATCCCCAGGACGCCCTCTCCACCCAGCAAGCCAGCAAGGTGGGGCTGGGGGAACGTGCCTTGGGTTCACTCTCCAAGCCTCACTCTTCCTTGCTCCAAACAAAGCCAAAACCAGCTCCAGGTCGAGGAGATGAAATCACCAAAGCAGACACCAGTGAGCAGCTCTGGGTAAGGAGCAACAGCCCCAAAGAAAAAACGGCTGCGGGATTTAAAGTTCCAGGCTGGTGTTTAATGGGATCTGGAGCCCCGGTGGGCAGCCATCCCTGTCTGTGGTGCCCAAGCAACTACAAACACCCAGCTCCTGGAAAGCTCGTGGGCATGGCTTCAGCAGCGTGCGTCGGTTCTGCCCTGGGGTTGCTGTGCCCCCATGCCCGCTCACTGCTGCCCACGCCTGCGTGTCCCTGCACGGCCCCTCTGCAGGACAAAGCCCTTTCCTTCCCCTGCGAGGGGGTCCCAAGCCCACCGGAGATGCCCAGCGTGCAGTGTAAATGCAAAGGCTGTCACTGACCTGGCGGAGTGGGGCTTAACGCTATAGCTTTGGTTGCCATTTTAGCTACTGGAAAGTCACGAAGGGAAAATCGTTAGGTCGTAGCCTCTGTTTGCTGGTGCTCTGTAAAGGGCTGGTGCTGGCTCCTTCTCAGTTTCAGCTGCTAAAGTGCAAAGAACCAAATGCTACAAGAAACTCTCCCCGGTTCCTATCCTCTACCAGGATGAGAGCAGCTACCACGGGAAAGGGAGGGCAGAAGGGTGTCTACACCACGAGAAGAGCCTGAGGTTCCCCCGGAACGAGCCCGATGCTGCTGTCGTGGGCGAGCGGCTGGGGCCAGGGATGGACGTGCGGCTGCTCGGTCACTGGGACGTCGGCCACTGAGCAGAGAGGAGTCTGGCAGTGTGAGTTTAAGACTCTCTAGCCCCATTTTGAGAATACCTAATCACCTGCGAACTCCCTGGGGCATTACCACGTCCACAGCCGCACGCTGGAAAGCCAGGCAGACCGTGAGATACGGCCAGGGCGCAGCTCTGGTCTCTGCCACGCCGGGTTTCACGAGCGTCCCACAGACATGGGCAAAGGGCTCGCAGAAGGGAATGAGACCCTGGTCGCACAACCAGCCAGCCCCTCCAGAGGGGTTTCGCCTCCCTAAGGGAACCTGGCATTTTCCAAAGGTTTCTGGAAGGTTTTTCCAGGCATTACTGAGCGCCGTACGCCTGTATACATTCGTACAGGCACACACATATGGACACCCACAAACATACACGCATTGGCAGGTGTGCACTTTCACTCATCATCCTCTTCTCTAAATGTTTGGCTCAAATTTGGTAGCTGCAATTTCATTTTAGATGCTCGCTCCAGGTCTCAGGATGCCCCTTGGCACTATTAAAGGTGCTATAACGTGTCGTTTCCTGGACCTCTCCGCTGACGGCCCTTTGCATTTACACGGCTCTTTTTATTCTCAAAGCATTTCACAAAAAAAACGTGCATTATTTCATCATTCACTGGGGCTCCCAGTATCACCGGGCCAGTGACCTGCTGCATGCCTGGCAATCTTGAGAACAAGGTGAAGATTTTTCCTATGGGAAATGCTGCAAGAAATCCACAGGCAATGAACTGGGATGCTGGTTGGAAGCTGTTTCATTTTATGCACTGCAGCAATGATAGAGCTGACTTAAAATCCAATATCCCGATCCTGCCACTTTGGAAAAATCTGTAGATGAGCCCAGCATTAGCGAACTTCTGAAGGATGGCACAGAACAGCCTGCTCCTGTTTGACACGTTAGTGCCCCGCGATCCTCTGCGAAGGTGCAACCTCTCTGCCTTGGGTGGAATTTGCTAACAAAACGGACAAATACCATCTATGAAACGGACAAAATAACCCACGACGCCTTTAAAGACGAGCAGCTCAACCTGCTGCTCTGTAAAAGCACCCTCCCTTTAGCTTGCCCCCGGCATCTCGAGGGAAACAGGCAGCTGCCAGGCAGAACTCGTGGCCCCAGAGAGCAAAGGCTTTTTTGCTTTGTCAGGGCTACAGTGGCAGTGGGAACCATTCGCGTTTGAGTTACAAACACTAGATAGCCTAAGAAAAACAGGGAGATCGAAACAGTCAGGAAGTTTATATTGAAACTATTTTTAACCTCTGTAGTATAAAGTCACCTACAGCTGTTCCATCCTTCACCTAAGAGAGATTTCATGTCGATGGGCACATACACTCACAGAGAAGTCTATAGGATGAATATATCTCACAAGGCAACAGCCCAGTCTTCGGGGGTTTTTTTTTACAATCAAAGTTAATTAATATGGATCTTTTTCAAAAGTGATGTCATTGAGATTGAAGACAATTATAAACTGTATCAACAATATGTACTACAGCCTGCAAGTCACAATCTGTGCACACCAAATGGAATATATTATTGCTTGTTAGCCTATTAGACTTTCTTTATAAAAAGATTTTTATACAGAGTACAGGATTATGACAAAACTAGCTAAGTAGTCCTCATCTTGAAAATACAACATCAATTCTTTCAACAAAGGCTTGAATAGTAGCTGAGAGTTCATGAACGATAACAAATACTTACTAATAATTTTATGGCCAGTTTGAACAGAATTTCTTATAGGACTCTTTTCTGGTGTTTATTTACATATGTCTCTTTTTCTTTTGGAAAAAAGTTGATAAAATATAACAAGGAACATAGAAATCAAAAGAATGAGTAAACTTCATACCAAGAACATTAAACATTTTTGAAAACACTAAATTATATTTATCTGTTAAAAAACATACATCATTTTGTCTTTAAAGAAAAATATTTTTCCTGTTTTAAAATATTACCAACAGCATGTAATAAACTAACTTAAAATGAGTTTCATAAAAAAGTTGTCTTGCTGTCTAAACATTACTAAACATGCTTAGGTTGAGATTCTGTCAACTGCCTCAACATCTTTAAAACAGCTCCTTTACAGGAACTTGTGATATTTGTACTCCAGAAGACCTGCAAATTTAGAACAGTACATTGATAAAGGATCCGGTAGCTAGAAACTTTAAATATATATTTTCATTCAAAGCAAATAATTCTGCAATGTCCCTTGAAACAATCTATGGCCAAGAAGTGGGGATGTACTTGGCTAAACAATAAAGTCACCCGGCCCTTACCCTGCCCGCGCACACAAAGGCCCTGGCGCAGCGCAGAAGGGACCCGTGGATTGAACTGCAGAGCGAGGACCTTGTGTTGGCTCTGCGGCACCCCAGCTGTGTCGGGGCAAAGGGAAAGCAACACCAGGAGACTGGGAAAATATCACATTTTTTGCCTGAACAAACCAGGACTAACCACGGACACGGCTGCTTTTTGCTCAGACCACGGAGAGGACAGAGCCGTGTGTGAGGCACGGTTTCCGTGCTCTGCTCTCCCTGTGTGCGGGGGATGCAGCATCAGGATTGCTTTGTTTTCAATGGTAATAGTAATGGAGGTGACATTTAGGGACTGGCTCTCCTTTTTTGGCAAGCAATCCTCCCATTACTATTAAAATGTAGTATTTCATGCACAAGGAACAGGGAATCAGCCCTGAGCGGGGCAGGTATTTCCCTCTCCTCAGTCTCAACCCTCACCATCGCTCACAGACCAAAAATACTACGATGCCTTTTTTAAAGTCTCCTGCTCTTCCTCTCCCTGCCCATCCCTGACAATAACTAACAGCTAGACTCAGACACAGGAAAAAACTCAGTCAGGGCTTGCAAAGGGGACCACCGTTTAGTTGTCAGCTGCTCATCACCGTAGCAAACCGCTACTTTTTACATGGCCACACTGGTAACCCCAACTGTTATATCACATCACCTTCGACAGAAACTGGCAAGTCAAATTTGGAGGGGAAAAAAAACAGTTAGGCTTTATAAAAACAAGCTATTCCAAGCCTGAGACTTGCCTTGGATGCTGTAGTGAGAGTCTTTAAATGGATGGATAACTAGAAGATTTCTTTTTTAACTACAACACGCCACGGTCAGCGCAGGAATCACGGGCACGAGCGAAGCAAGAATTTAGACCGTAGGGTACCGTGCACCCCTCCTGCCTCAGTCTGCGCCCGCGGGCACGCTCCCAGGGGCTCCCGCCAGCCTGCTCTAGGAAGGACCATCATCTGCGCTTGCCGGTTCGCGTGACTTTGCTGTGCGTGGCAGCCAGGGGTTGCGACGTTCGCTTACTAGGGAGAAACAGGACTTGGAAGTGAGTAGAAACAAAAGCGAGAACCACTGGACTACAATCAACCACGTAAAAAAATGCAGAAGAAAACAGGACGGAGCAGACTGTTAAAACTGCCTCCAAATTCCAGAATCTGAGACATTAACAAAAATAACACAAGTAGAAGTGTAACTTTTTATTTACCCTGACAGTGACCTTTTAGCGTGATTAAAACCAGACGGAAGATAGTCCTCAGTCCTACTGCAACTAAACCAATCACCTCTGAGCTTGCAGAGCTTTTGGAGGGGTAGGAGAGAGACACGTTGCATTTGCCAGGCGTACAGGAACTGAGCTTTTCAACAGACGGTCATTAAACAAAGTTTTCTGGGGGAATATTTTTGGCATATATAGTCTCCTACTCCCCACTAAAGACTCCAAAAATGCTGCATTCATCTTATTGGACGCAGGAAACCCACGATTAACTAGCTGTTACTGGTAGATAACGTCCAAACTAAGTACCAACATAAAGTATTCGTCATACCTTAAGACAGAAGCCCTGTTACTCAGCCGCCAGGTCTGGCACGTACCTGGAGCTGCCCACCGTCCTTTTAAAGACATAGTTATTAAAAGATCCAGTGCTACAAACCACTAAATCTACCTAATCTATTCTAGTTCATACACATATTGTACAATATTGCCTAGTACTCACTACATACCAAGAGGAAAAGATGCCAACTTGAATTACAGTAAATGTGCTTTTTTAAAAAAAATAAAAGAGAGAGCCACAACATAGTTTGACCAGCATGCAACAGCTTTCTTCGGCTAATATATAGAAATCGTCTAATACGATTAGAAAAAATAATTAGTGAGAGGCCAGAGACGTATTTGATCAAGGAAATTAAGAGATTTATCTGAAATGTTGAGGCTTTTGCCACTGAAGACTCAAAAACCTATTCATTCTATGTCCCTTATCCTCCTTCCCTCTCCTTTATATTATATAATTTTTACAGAGATTATTGTAAGGCCTATTATCTTTGCATCTGTCCTGTAATTTATGTCAAAATAATTTAAAATGCCATTGACAAGCTAGGACCAAAAGCAACTGCTTTCACCATCACTCAACACTCATGCTTTTATTCTAACAAAGCTGAGGTCCACATGCAGAAATAAACGTTCAGTATGCCTCTACGACAGGTCAAGGATCTGCTCATTCCTAAACGTGACGTGGGACCTTCACTTTTAAATCACAAAGTAAAACATCTCCAAGAGCTTATTCTGAGACAGCAGCCATCAAACCCTCATTAGGAACTAAGACAAAACCCAGCCAGAACAGGTCTATCAACAGAAAATCTTTGGAGATTCTCTGTGATTTTGGATAATTTTTTAATTGTCTGAAGGATCTAGTGCACTTACTCCAGCACGTGACTGCTGACAACAGCCGCTGTAGCTCGGCAGCTCAGAGAACGTGCTTTACTGGCTTAATCTCCAAGACTCATTTACAGTCAGTGTTGCACTTTAATTAACAAAATATACATGCTGTGACCACTGCGTCTTCAACTCCTCACCCACTACCTCTCCATACTTCGGGGATTGCACGTCCTCTTGCAGGACACTGGACAACGTTTGTGCACTACCGAGACTGCCTAAAGCACCCTTCTCTCCACAAGGAAGGTTACACACTCTCCAGCACCTTCTTGTCAGGTGACAAACTGAGGTTGCTTTCTTCTGCACCCCCAGAAACCTCCATCTCCTCTCCCGTGGCAGAATAAAACAGTCCTGTTTCAGGTCAGTCCATAGCACAACAGGAAGGGCAGCATCTCCAGCAGATATGTACCAGTACAAAGGAGATGGAAGAAAAGCAGGAGATAGAGGACATCGTGACTGAAGGATGCACAGCAACAAGTAAGGGAGTCAGCAAATTGCAGAACATTGTATCTGACAATATAAAACATATCTCAAGCTGCAAGCCTGATGTTCAGCTCCCACTTCTAGTGTGTTGGTTTTTTTTTTCTGAGCGAAATTGCAGTTAATTAGCCTGCTAAACTCTGTTCAAACTGCCTGGTGTAAGTAGGCGCTACTTACTCTCCCACCAAGTATGCTTCATCAGCAGTGTTAGACAAGTAATGCAGTAAAGACACTTGCTGGTAATTTGGCACAGTTTGAAAACACAGCGACGACAGTGTTACAGTTACCATGACTCAGTGACAGGGAACTGATTCTAAAGAGAGAGTTGCAGGTTTCTTTCTTTTTCTTCCTTTTTAAGAAGAAAGGCCTTATAAAAATCCTAATGCTTCCTCTGAAACTTTCTGCTCCTGCTGTTTTTAGGTCAGATATCAGCCTCTGAATTTTTCAGGTACTTTCTCATGAAAGAATCCGTATTAGAGATTTCTAAGACACACAGTTAAGAAGAATACCTTCCTCACTCCCCGCCAATGCTTTCAAATGCTGCAACTTTCCAGGGTTAATGCTGATCTGAAACAAGGGTCCAAGAATGACAGCGAGAGAAGTGAAACAAGAGGTGTATGTCTAATTTGACAACTAGGACTCATGCCCCACGGCACCTCCTCCTCGGACGGAGAGGGCACAGCGCCCTCCCCCTCGTCTTCTGTCTAAGGTCACTGGTTTATCCTCCTCTTCCAGCTCCACAAGAACTGACTGAACATGCATCGCGCTTGAGGTCAGAGTTCCAGCAAACAAAACCTTGACAGCATGTTTAAAAAACAAAAGCAGTTCCCCCTTCCTTACTCACTAAGACCTGTCACAGCAGGGTCCCACTGTGCTCTCCAGGGAAAGCTGTGAGGACTGACGCAGGAGCGGGCCTGTAGTGGGATCTACCATCGAGGAGGTTGGGAAGAGCTTGTACCAGCCGATCGCTAAAGTTGACAAATCCAGTTCTTCCAGGAGGACCCTGGCGACTCCCATGAAGTGCTTGCGCTCCATGCGTCCATAGTTTCCCCAGACTATCACCTTAGGAACAAGAGAGGGGAGCACAGTTAATCCTCCAACTTGCACACTTGCTCGGGAAGCACAAGTCTGATCAATCCTTCTTTCTACTCATCCAACTTCCCAGGGCTTTACTACAGTTCAAGAAGAGTAGAAAGGTTTACTCTAGCACCAGGTGATGTGAAGCTCTGCCTGATGATTTTACATTTTTTTTAAGCACAGTTTTACAAATCCTGATGTTATCAGACTTTTTTTTTTCCTCCATGGAAAAGAGGGGAATGCGCACATGGATGAGACACCATCCTGCTGTTCTACCTGCTGGGCAGGGCCAGCGTGTGTACAAGGTATCCCTGGAACTGGCTCCAGCATCTGCAGGTAAAACTGGTCCTGGCACAGTAATGGGCCTTGGACACAACAAAAGGTGTCCTGAGGGAAAAGAGCAGGAAGGATTCCTAATCTGGAAAAACAAACTAACAAAAAAAAAAGGTGGGCAATAGCTTGGGTCAAAAGGCAACGGTCTGAGAAAAAAAGCATGTCTTAACTTCTGCACTTGGTGCTTGTGACACAGGGCAGATGGAGACGAGGCACGGCTACTCACCTGGAGAAAGGGCAGGAGCCAAGCGCTGGCAAGCGGGACCGGTGACGCAAGGGGCACACATGGAGTGGCATGCAGGGGAGGCAGAACAGACTGCCGAGAAAGGCTTGGAGACACCGAGGAAGGTCTGATGAAAGAGAGCTGGCAGACGAGCAGGGAAAGCTGAATCACACTTACGACACGATGGAGACCAGTGGGTGGAACAACAGATGTAGTGAGGGTCATGGGCTTGGGCATGCTGGAGGTCTGCACGTGACCAAGTGGCCCTATGAGGCTCAAGACAAAGGTGACAACTGACTCCAGAGCAAGTCCGTGTGCTGAAGAGGAGAGGATGAGCACGATGGGTTATGATGGTGACTAGTGACCTCTGGCTAATCCCGACAGTGTCTTTCCCTAGGCTCCAAATAACCAGAACATTAAAAATTTCTGTAAAGTGAGGTAGGAGAGACAACGAATGTCAATTAAAAGACAAAAATTAACACTCTAGGTCAACATGAGATGGAGCAAGCCACTGCAGAAAATTGGTTTGGTGGCACGGCTGCTGGTAGAAAGCCAAACTCCTCATTTTATTCTCTTTGAATAAGTACCTTTCCTGGCAGCAAGGCAGCAGGTAAGGAAACCCGTGCAAGGGAGGAGCAGACCAAGCCAGGTCCCACCCCATTTTGAAAATGCGAAGTCTCATTGCAACAGGGTACAATGCTTCTAATCGAGGTAAATGAGGAAGAGCTCACTAATGAGAAGCATCCAGCAGGTCAGCTGGCAATTCATATGCCAGTGGAGGTAAGCAATAGAAACTTGCAGATTAATTACGTCAGTATTACCAGTGGATTTTAGCCAGACTTTATTGGATGGAAATGATATAGGTATGAATTAACAATGCAAATCACTCTTTGCTCTGGAAACATAGGTGCAGAATTGAAAATATGAGTATGGCAGACAATGTATGGCAGTAAAAGAAAAGAGGTAGAAAAAGGTAGGATACGTGACTGGGTGATGACCAAAGCAGAGTGCTCTGAATATGTATAAATACAGAAGACAACCTATGCTGCAAGATTGTTTAGCATCTACAGGTACTACCTATCTCCTAACTGGGTGGGGAAAAAAAGAATTAAAAAAATAAAAATAAACCTTTTCCTGGTAGGCACTCATGTTACTTAGCAGGGTGTCAAATAATAATCAGTTTTGAGTATGAAAAAAAGGTTTTCCTTTCCATTTGTTACATTCAGATCGAGTGCATTTGGTTTAATGAAAACACTGACTTTTTCTCATCTATGTTAATTATCCAGGTCCCTTGCCAGACTTAATATCTTCCAGCAGAGGTGGAAGAGAGAGATGGGCAGACCTGAGACTGGCTTGTCTTACCTGTAATACTTTGCCCTGGGGGCTCTCAGCAAACAGTAACACCTGATTGTACAAAGGGTCTAACGATTTGCGAGCCACTTTTGTCTTCTTTTTCGCAATGCACACGCCGTTCTCTAGCAGGTAAGCTTTGATGTAAGCAGCTGGAAAAAATAAATATGGTCACATATGAAAAAATCCTCATGCTCACTTTAGAAAAGCAGAGTGCCACGTCTCAGGTATTTCTAAAGAAGGCATTTACAGCAGTGAAAAGATTTGCTCGACCAGCCTTATTTTCAATACCACATACAGACAGCCTATTCCTGCAGAAGCCAAGCAGAATTACAATTTTTCCTATTCACAAGCATCGCAGGAGGCTGGGCTCCGTGTGTTACTTTAGGAGGTCAAAGCATACTACCTGGCAGTGTTTTGGAGCCGGGTTTTGGTGTCAGTCCTCGAGCCTGAATGATATCCACTTCTAGCTGCCCATTTCGCTCTTGCAAGCCAATTTCCACATCCCCTAAACCAAAATGTCAAAACAGACAGAAGACTTTCAAAACCATGTATCTGTGGGCTACTAAAATGTTACAATCAATCAATCCTCATGTCATGCCTGCTACCAGCTGTAACAAACTGTAGGCCCTGAGTGCCTGATCTCCTCCTGCGTTACTCTGGAGCAGCTCTGCACTGATTCAAGCCCACATTTTCAAAAGCAATCTCTACTTCAGGGCAGCTGGCCCCTCATCTCTCCCAAACTGGAGTACCTAGAGTTGCAGGCTGCTTTAGAAAATGCAATTATGGTGAACCATAAGAAAATCTTTAGAGCCCAGTGGGTCTTACAGAGCAAGAAAAACACGAAGACGCAGAGGATGCATTTTCAGGATTTTAGCTGCGTTTCAGTCTATGCCTTTCAGGTCTGACAGAGGAAAGCACAAAGCTGGTGCTCTCCTACTAACTCTGCATTCACAGCGATCAGCAAAACCTTTCAGCCGTGCTTACTAGCTTTAACAGAAACAGAGCAGAGGAGTGGTAGAGCCTCAGATGCTGGACACATTATTAGGTGGCTTGCAGGAGTGGTCTGTTCAAGGTTAAATTAAAGCCACCTAACATCTTAGTGTTCCTTACCCATGGAGGTGGTGGCCAAGGTCTGACGCCCAACAAATTGTGCAGGGCCCATGCTCCCCAGGAAGTCACTGAACTGCCCAGCAGATGCCAGATGGACTCCACTGAAATTCAAGCTGCAAAAGAAATTGATTTTGGCAAGTGGTTAATTTGCATTTTAAAGCAACTTGGTAACTAAAGAACCAGATCTAATATATCTTTGAAATTAATGACATCTACAGAAGCCTTTTTCCCTTGCAAAAATCACTGATTTCCAGGCAGTTTAGTTACATGGAATCCATTTAAAACCCTTTTCCTTGTACAAAAAAACCCAGTAATGGTTGCAGTCACCAGGTGGTTAATACTTGTTTAACTATAACTAATTGTCTGTAAGGGAAAATCTCTGCCATCTCAGGCTCATATGCAGTCTGTCAGCTCTTCGAGGTAGCATTATAATCCAAGCAGCTTCCCGGCATAGCTTACAGGATCTCTCTTGGTACCTGTCCCTTCCCAATCCTCATTTCTGGACAGGCAATAAAGCATCTAGAGCAGTACTTAAAAGTGAGATGAGGGGTGCTGGCATCAATCCCCTTGGGACTCAATTCCCTATTTATTTCTCACACATACACAGAGCAACGCATCTCCTTCTTGACCAGAGGGCCCCATTTCCTACCGCTCAACACCAGCAGCATCCATCACATCAACCGTGAAGTTTGCACACCTGCTTCCATGATCAGGCCTGAAGCAATCGTGAAGAGAACCTGGACACTGGTGCAAGGCTAAAGGGACAACACCCTCAAACACCAGCAATACTTCTGCCGCAGGCACTGCAGCAAAATAAAAGGTGTCAGGGGGACACAGCCCCCAAATCTATTCACCAGGCACCTGAGGCTGGTCTACAGCATGGCTACAGGTGCTGGTCACTGCACTGGACATGGGTGAAGCAACACAAAAGGGTCAAACCCCGTGGTACACCAACACAAACCAAGGTTTGCCCAGCTGTACCCTGATTTACGCAGCTGTTTCAGAGGTTGTGGGAAAACTTGGTACAAATGGGAAGGAGGAGGCTTGAAGCCATCATTCGACACCTACGTCTGTCCCACTGGCATCTGCCAAACCACGACACAGCTACTGAAACACAAGTCAGGAGCTGTGTGCCGGGGTACCCACACTACCACGCCGGGTTTTGCACTGCCTCTGGGGAAGCCACTGCACGCCGAAGTCAGGCACAATTACGAACCTCCTGCACCTTCCCAAACATCCTCGGAGGAGGACGATTACTCACGCAATGATACAGCTCCCTCTGCCCCAAATTCGTTTCTTAGAAAGGATGCTGTGAGGAGGCTGCACGTTGGGTACAAGTGAAGCCAGAGAGGAACCCTGCCTGCGGGGCGGGCTGGGGACCACAGGCTCTCACACAGCCTGAGTCAGCCACAAAGATTCAGTGATTCCCCCCCCCAAGCCAGTTACATTTAAAAGACATTTAAAAAAGGATTTTTTTTTTTAAACCCCATTCAGCCAGAAGAGTGTTAATTTCAGGTTGGGATTTCAGCTCTCATTCGCTATTTGTAGACCTAGTCTCAGCCCCATAGGAATATTTATTTCTTCAGACAAGGAATGAGGAAGCCAGCCCACACACCTCAGCATCTCGTCACGCATGGGACCGAAGAGGACGTGTCACTAGCACGTCCTTGTGGCAGGTTCATGGGGTGGCCCAGCTCATTGTGATGGGGCACCGAATTAAATGGCCAGACTTTTCCCTGGAGCACTGCACCTCCCCTCTGTGCTCACCCGGCTCCGAGAAACCTGGTTATCGCTGCCACGCAGGGAGCTGCTGAGCCTCCGGCGTGGAAAAACCTGTCCTTGAGCTCTTTACGAATGTCACCTTTGTGAAAAGGGATGAGGGAGGAGGGTGCCTGGGCACGCTGGAAGACAGGCTGAGGAGGGGCTCTGCATGGGGTGGACATTCCCTGGTCTGGTGTTTTTTCACCCTGCATCCACCGCACAAACACTCTGGGTGGTATTTTGAGATCCAGGATTTGTAACTGGCACTGACTGCAGAGAGGGCTTAAGGCTTGTCTTGGTTTGCGGTGTCACTGACTCCTCAGAGGCGCAAGGCACATCCCCAGTGCCACCATCCGTCCCGGGGGCAGAGGCAGCGTGGGGCCGCACTCAGCTCCCGGTGGGTCCAGCTCCTGCCCCATGGCCCAGCTGGCGCCCGCTGGCGCAGCCCTCTCCGGGAGCAGCGCCCCGAGCACAGGGCCAGGGCAGAGGTGCTGGCTGTGCAGCCAGGCTGTGAGGACAGACCGTGCACAGGGACAGCCCCAGGGCTGGTAAATCTGCAGCGACAGGGACATGTGACAGTGAAAGCAGGGGAAGGGGGAGCCCGGAGCCAGACGGGCTTCATCAGGCTGAGGAGTTGCCCAAACAAGGAGGGGAGCAGTGAGCCCTGGTGCACACAAGGACCAGCAAGACTCCTCGAGCCTGCTGGCTCAGGCGTTTTGAGCTGCCCATAGAGAGTCAAAAAAGGACGAAAACTAGTGCTTAGAGAACCCAAAATAGTTCAAGAAAAAGCAGACCTGACAGAGAAAGACATAAGATTCAGCAGGAGATGGATGGGCTATCAGCCAGAAGGTAAATGTTTTCTTTATTCTCCTCAACATGGAAGATAAATGGGCCGAGCTTGGGTCTCACTCCTACCCCGGGGAGTATGTGACCTGAACGAGCACGTAAATAACAAGCTGGCAAGACAACTCACAGCCGTTCAGGGAAATGTTCACTGCTGCGCTCAAAACAGATGCTTGGGCTCATTAACAAGATGCCTGGGACCGCGGAGGGAAGCCCAGGGCTGAGCGAAGCCTCGCGCTGCGAGGGCCCGCAGCACACCCAGAACCAGCTCTCGGAGCCATCCCTCTTCGGGGTGAAGTCCGGCTGCGTTACTGCAGTGGGGACAGACAGCTGGGAGATCACCCACAGAAACTCCACTTGCTGCAGGACAGCAAAGAAGAGAGACCCTTCTGGCCCCTGAACACTCAAAATAATTCACAAAACCTTCCCCAGGAGACCATTTCCCCTTACCTGCTGGGGACAGAATGATGTCAAAGGCTGATACCAAGTATTTGTCCGCGCTGGATATGTGCATGGAGAGAAACCACCCATGCTCACACACCAGCTCACCTCTCCTTTGGGTAGCACTGCTTCCAAAGGCTCTGCCCAGCAGCTGGGGCACCAAGGAGCAAATAAAAGCACCTGCTGATGGAGCAGCTGGTGCTGCAGCCTACATCAATGACATGGAGCAAAACAGGAGAGCCTGGAGAGAGGGGTTAAAAAGCACAAGAACAAGAGCTGTTGGGCTAAAGGTGAACCAACGGCAAGTGGGAGTGTTTACAGCAAAGCAAACGTTGCTGTTATCTCCACACAGACTCAGAAGTCAGAGGGTGCGGGGTGACCTCAAAACAACGAACGCTCCCTCAGTGCAAATCACAGCGAGAGGGCAGGATGTTGCTGCAGGGACACCGGGGCTGTGCCGCCAGCACGGACCCTCGCAAGCAGAGCAGTCGAGCTGCTGCTTGAGTGAAGCTGCTGCTGCTTTGTAACACCGAGGCTGATCTCAAGAGGAATGGCAAAGCCCACTTAGAAACACACGCCAAGGTCAAGACTCCATCAGTTTGGATAACAGCCTCAGTTAGCAGGTTACTAGCACTATAGGGAACTCAGTATTAGGTTAGACAGTTAGTGTTCCCAGTTGTTGTTATACTTGACTAGGAAGGGAAGACATAGGGAATTAATTCTTTAATAGATTATGCCATTAGCTTGTGGGGCTGGCTGCTGCGTTGCACAGAGGCTGACCTTTTGCAGTGCTGCTTTATTAGACATTAGAAGCAGCAGCTCTAAATCAGGCTCCTTGGCTTTGACCAATTCCTGGACATATAGTTGGGTATTGCCAATAACTCTGGAATGGAAACAATTTCTGTCTGGAAAAATCATAAGCCACCTCCAAGAAAGCCATTGCTTCTCCCTGGAGAGGAGAGGGAAGGGGAAAATAAAACTGCAGAAATTTAGTATGCATGTGAATTAAAAACAGCAGGAACCACTTAGCAGCATTGGCTAAATTTAGGATGCTTAAATCCAGCTCAGTGAGCTCTGTCTGTCAAGTGCCTGGAGAGAAGCTGGGATGCCGAGGTGAGGGGGCCGTGTACGGTGTGGTTCTGAGATCGGTGGGACAGACCTTCTCCATTCACTCACTTGCTTTTCCTGCAGCTGAAGCAGGGAGGAAAAGAGCTCCAGGGACCACCGTGACTTCTTTCAGGTCTTTAAAGACAGCCTTGGTGCTCCCAAGAGCCCTCCCCTGCCACTCTGCCACATGCTGCACACTCAGCAGACTTTTCCTGCCTGACCTCTGCAGAAACCGAGTCGGTCCTCACCTGCCCTTGATTCAGCAACCAGCTCTCCAGCTGAACGACCACATGCTGGACATGCTGGCAGGGGATGCGCTCCCAAAGGGATCTGCCGCAGGTGATGGTGCCGGTTTCACCTCGGGTGACAGCAGCAGATGCATTTCACACCCCGGAAAGCCCTTCCCCTCCCATCGCCAAACACGCCTCTCCCTTAAGGGAAGAAATCACTACAACCTGGTTATCACCAATACGAGATTTTTTTTTTTTTTTAATTGCAATCTAAAAAGAAGCGCTAAAAATAGCTGGAGGAATAAAGAGGGAGCATTTTGCAGCTGACTTGCACACAGCAGCTGTCATAACCAGCAGTGCCCTGGGGACTGGGGCTGCAGCAGGACCATCTCGTGCTGACAAACAGCCACACGCAGAGAAGATTAACAGGTGACACTTGTCAGCCTGTCGTCTAAAGGGCACAAACCCTCCACCGAGCGAGGGCAGTGCAGCCTTTTGAACAGGAAAGCAATTAATTATCTCTTCTGTGGCCCTCTGCTTTTACTAATCATGATCCACAGGCTCTGCTTTGCCACAGCTGAATGAGAATGATTTTAATGAAGCTAAAGATTATGGGGTTTGCTGTGGCATTGGTTGCAAGTCGAATGTCACTCTGTTATTGACCTGAAGGCACAGGGAGAGCACAGGGAGGTCAGTGACACCTCCAGGGTGTCAAGGACAAATGAAGGACATTTTGCTGGAGAACCCGCAGAACATGGCCCTCGGCTGTAGCAGGGAGGCAGAGCAGGGGCAGCAGCAGGACAACACTCTGGATACTATTGATCCTGGGGTCTCTGAGCCCACCAACGCAGAGTAGCATCAGCAGAAACCTGCACAAACATTAATTTTATTTACATAGGTACCGGCTCCACCCCAAGGCTCAGCACAGGCTGCAAACCCCATTTCAGAAACACGGATAAAATAGCCATTTCCAAGCCCAAGCTGTCACGGACACACCTTGGGACAGGAGGGGACAACTGCTCTTGTTGCAGTCGTTTGGACACCCACGAGAGGGAGACAAGACCACGCCGAGAGCGGGCTGCGAGGCCACAGCTGGCAGGCAGAGCCCCCAGCTCCAAGCAATGCCCGTATGCCATCCCCACGCAGAGCACGCACCTAATTACCACCCCCAACTTGATGAAAAAGGTGACTGCATAAACAATTTATTTCTTTTGTGACACGTTTATATGCAGAATAAAACTGAGTTCACTCAATCTCGGGAACCGTGTGCTCAAACTGGGGCTGAGATTGCCTAGATGTTCTTCTTTTTAAACCCAACATGCATAATCCTGATTATTTAGGAAATCTGTGCAGCAGTCTCTGAAGACTGTGCTCCTGCGTTGCACACTGTAGGTCAGGGCATATGAAATCTGTCCCCTGTAGTGTAATTTAAGAGTGGCTTAAAGGCTCTTTGCCAGCTGCTTGCTTCTCTGCTCTTTCAGGGCAGCAGCATTTCCTGACCTACCCACGGCAAGGATCTGTGCCCTTCCTCTCCACATGCAAAGCATCACGCAGCTGGGTCCTTCACAGCAAGGATGCTGCTCTTCATACATATTTGGATGCAGAACTATCAAAGTTTGCTTGTAAACTGATCAGAATTTAAATACCTAGATAGACAATGCTGATTTCAATAAAAAATGGTATAAAGAAAACTCAGAGCACCTGTGCTGATCCCTCTCATGCCACATATGTGACTCTGCTCAGCCTCTTCCGCACCCCCACCCATCGTTCGCTGCACATTAGCATGCGGAGCGTGTAACGGCACAGACACATTTAGGGAAAATGTATCATTAATTTCTTTTCCTGTCCATGTGGAGTTTGTCTGACCTCTTTTCTAAATCTATTTTTAAATTGCTTCTGGGACTCTGTATGCCAGGTATACCATTAAGCTGCTGCAAGTGTCTGCAGAATCAGCTTGTCAAAACCTTGCAAAACTCGCAGGAAATATGGTAAGGCGGCGTCTCCACAGTTCACCCAGTCCACACCCAGGTCCCAAGGCTAGAACAGCTTTATTTACATCATTTGTGACAGCTGCTTGTCTAACCTGTTCTTAAAATCCCTCCCTAGAGAATTTATTCCTGTGCTTTGCTCTACTTTTTTCTTCCACATCTTCTTCCAGTCCTTCCTCTTTGCACATCAGTCCTCAACACCATTTGTGAGTTTCCAGTTCGAAGCACACACCAGCATCCTTCCTTTCTTTTGCCCTTGATACAGTACTTCTTAATTCTATCTTACAAGGTCTTGGGACTGGTCTCGATTGTACCAACTTGTAATGGCACACACTGGCTGCTATGTCTGAGCAGAAGAAACGCAGAGCGAGGTATTCATCACCTGCTCCCTTCCCAGGCTGGGTTAACACCCTTTTGTCGAGGAGCTCTGTCAAGAGCAGGGGTATTCTGAGAAGACTTTGTGTCCTCCCCCTTGGCCCGAATCCCCATTACTGCCTCTCTATTACACTTGTGCATCTTCTCTTCCGCAGAGCTGCACTGCTCCACTGCTGGGGGTCCAGGCAGGGTGGTGGTGAAGTCAGACAGCTTCAACGCAGCCACCCCCCAGGAACAGCCAGAGAACAGCTATTTTCAGAAGATAACATTTTGTCTTGTGCGTCTCATGGATTTATTCACACTATCCACACAACTGCCTATCTGCCATCAACTCAAGCCTTCAGAAGCGATACACTCAAAGAGGTATGTACTAGGCACAGTGGAGCACATGGGATGTGTTTGGGCCAGGGCTCAGAAATCATTGTTCTGTTCTCGTAAATATTTTCTAAAAGACTTTTTTGTGCCCTCTTAGCACACAAAGTTGCAATTAATAAGCAAGTTGCCTAAACACAGCCACAGGACTGAATGGTTTGACTTGCACAGCTGAACTAACAAATTTGCTATAGGTCTACATCTAATGCATAGCTACGTTCTCCAGCTCCGTCTTTAAAAAACAGGGACAGCAACACGTACTTCCTTCATCCAGAAGAAAGGCAGAGAAGTCTCCTCTGAGACTGACAAAATATTTGATAGTTATTTTATCTAAGCATAAAAAAAAAAAAGCCATCAGAGCTCCAATTTCAGGGAGCAGGAATGTACTGTGTAACAATTGCTCTCATCCATATTGCACATTAAGGTCTTTTAAACTGCATCTTACACGCAGAAGCCAAGTAGGTATCTATCAGCTAAGGAGGAAGGCAGAACTGCTTAATTTAATGTCCGCTGCTCCTATCTTTATAATATTTATGGTGCACATCAGGAATTATTAATGCAATACACATCTGACTATATTGTCAGGGGACTGGGCACACAGCCCCTTACCCTGTCACAGTCAATGTGAATGCTGCAGGAGCCTTCGCTTTGGTTGGGAAGTTTTCCCATGAGCACCTATCCCTGCAGGACCCAAACCCAACCTAACCCCACTGACCGCACACCTCTCCTCTGCCAGGCAATATGCCCATCTCTGCCTCTCAACAAGCTCCGCTTCTCTTCTCCCCACTCCACTTTCTGCAACATTTTTAGCACTGTGACGTGCTGTCTTATGTGCTGTAACACACTGTACTCTGCTCGTGTATCTGATTCCTTCTGCTGTATGAATTCTGCCACCTAAACGGAGCTATAAAAACTATGCAGTGAATTCTGTACGAAGACCTCCCCCACTCTCTTCCCCACCTTACCAGGCTAGCTCCATGTTTAGCAATCACAAGTCATCTCAGATGTACTGAATAAAAGATAGCTACCTGCCTTCAGAGAGCAATTCTGCCTGTTCCCAAGAGGTTGCTGAAGGTGGGATTCAGTGTATTTCCTGCTGTAACGACAGCTCTCAAGGTCGCATCCTCTCTGAGTTGTGCTGGTCAAGCTCAACAGCACAAAAGGATGTGCTGCTGCTGAACAGGCTAATTTCTTCGCATATTATAGAAACAATCTCCATGCCTTTCCCAGTTCTATCTCAAAAGGCCTTGATTTCTTGTAGCCTGAACTGTATTAACACATTTCATTACATTTTTTAAAAGGACTTGAATCAAAGAAGAGTCCTAAAGATACTTTGCTATAAAAGAGTCTAGAAGTCCCCTGGCTTTGGATACTGAAAAAGAGACATTCAGTGAATAGCTACAACATGAATCTCCTGAATGGTGCGTTTAGGAACCAAGTCTTTTGGTAATTCTCGAATGACAATGGATCATTTTTGGTGAAGGAAAGTGAATTTTCACACGTCACAAGCCAGGCCAGTATTTTCTCCAGCTTCCTTTCAGTTCCTGCTCCACAGTGAAGCAGAGAAGGGCAGGGAGCTCTCCTAGCCTCAGTCCCAGCACTGGTTCACATCAGCCCTGCACGTACAGATGGGAAAACTGGTACAAGCCATAGCTTGCAGAAACAGCACGAGACAAACCAAAGCTGAGAGGCGTGAGATGCCCGTGCCAGCAGCACGTGTGCCAGGCTGCATTCTGTCTCCAGCCCTTGTCACAACGGTGGCTTCAGGCAGGGCTCAGGCTCTGCTGCCCTCACAATGGGAAAAGAGAAATTACATGGCTAACGACAAGATGCTTCCTTGCTGGACAGGCAGATTCACCTCAGATAATACAAGAACAATCCTCTAAGTCTTTGCTAGTCATCACCTGCTGTGGTTTTCTAAGGTTAAAATCACCTTAGCTCTCCAGAACTTAATAATCTCAGCAGTAGCCAGCAAGAACAAGAAAGCCAACGAGTACCACTTATTAGGGACTATGGCAGCTAGCAGTCTTTTGTTCCAGGTCCATTATTGTCTTTCTGCTCCATTTTCAGAAAGAAAAGTGGTTGGCAGAAGTAAGTTACACATCAGTCCAGAATCTATTGCCTTCTGAATGTTGTACATGGTCTCGTGCAGCTGCAGCAAAACTCAGCCAAAACAAGGTGTAGGTTGTACAAGAGCCAGGATGGAGCTGGAAATCTCTGTTGAATCTCAGGGCTTTGTTTGTGAGTTATTCCTATATTCAGAATTTTATCCTTGCAGCAATCTTGGTGTCCTGAAAATACCCAGTAGGCACTTGCTACAGTGGCTAACTATCCTCTCATGCAGATTTTTAAGCACACACATAGAAGAAAATACCCACTGCTGTAGAGATTTGTAACCAGCACTAAGATTGGTCTGGATGAATTACGAATGGAAACATCTGTGTGTGTGAAAGCACAACCAACCTGTCAGCAGCAGACCTGTCCTCTGATAGCACGAGGAGGACAATAACGTTAGAGAGCACATCCCTTCCATAGCCTGTCTGAAGGCAGGCTATAGCCATGAAGAGTCCCCAAACAAGGAAACAAAAAGGTAGCAGCACCGCTTAAGATCCATGGAAGCCAAAGACAGGAAGACCCTGAGGTGAAAGATCACCCCATAATAACAGGTAAATCCTAGAAAACATAAAAAACAGTCCAAGAGCCAGTCTGCTGTGAAGAACAACTCAGAAGACATAGCGAAGGCTTGACAGATGGTGTCCCTGGTCCTCCCTGCAGCACACAACCAAGCCTGGCTACAGCACCTGGATCCACAGGGCTTGGCATCTGCACGGGGCGGCGAGAGCGCGAGTGAGTGAAACCTAGAAGCATGAATGACTGAAAACAGTTTTGTTTAGAATAAATATCACCTTTCCCTTCTATAAGGTCTCACATTGAGTTTTATTATATTAATTTCCTACGCCGGTGCACAACCACTGTGCTGTATAAAAGCTGAGTAATGTAGCTGGGAGACTTTTTGTACAGCAAAAAATTAAACGAGGCAGTGTGTTGACGTTGTCAGCACTTACTGGCATGCACAGGAGCTTTAATTCCAGGAGACACACTCTTTAGACCAGCTAATCTTCTGTGTACTTCATCTTCAGGTAAAACCCTAAAGGGAATATTTTCTTGAAGGAGGGTCTAGCATATCTGAGGAGCAGTATATCCCTACGTAATAAGCCTCTGCATAAAAAAACCCTGGGTTTCATGCACTCTGGTATTCACATGAAAAGCAGCACTGCTCAAAATCATGCACTACAGAAAATTCTTCAACTGCGATGCTTTGCACTGGCACTGAGCAGCTGTAGCTAGCTGCAGCCAGCTCGCCACAACAAACACAAAAGCAGTCGATCAGCATCACTTTAAAAGCACATCTGTATGACCGAGAAGGCATTTTAAGACCTTCTGCAGCGAAGTTTCACTGAATCTTTGATCATTTCAGTGTGCCACTTTCAGAAGCTATCCTTTTAGTCCTTAAACTGAAAAGGATTATAAAAACATATGTAACTTGGGAAAGCAAACCCTCTTGGAAGATGAGGTTTTGAATCCATTTTCTTCCCTGTGTGAACATACCGAAGAGATGCATGGGTAGGAAGAACTAGGGCAACCTCGTCTTGCTGAAAACTGGGTTTTTGACAGCCACTGGTGAAAACTCTCTCTGTCCTAGCAGTATCTGCATCAGTTAGAAAACCAGCATACAAAGGAAATAAATCTGCCACAGCTAACACAGTCATATGAATCTTCATTTTACCTTCCTGGGAACACAGCTACAGCAAACGAGAGCAGTCAAGAGAAATCTGATTTAGGAAAATAGATTTCTGTCCCTCAAAGCTATTCCCCAAACAATTCCTTTCTTTGCCGCAGGAAAAGAAAGTGAAGAAACTGCCATGTTTCAAGAGAATAGAGCCCTCTTTGTACTCTCAGCCCTGTTTGCTTATCACTTGTAGCTCAGACAGCTGCAATTCCCACCGGCTTTCCAGAGGAGATCAATTATCCCACCTAGGAACAAAGCGTCCAGGAACCACTTAATCACACTTTTCAGAGAAGGAAGAGGAGAAATCGTCCCATCCCTGGCAGAGGGGCTGGCAAGGATGTTCTGGCAGCGCTCGAGGTTGCAGTACCAAATGTTAGACTTGTTCTAATAAAGACATTTGGATTGCAAGACAGGATTTTTCTTTCTTTGTTGAGCTGATAGCTACATGCCGCCTGCCTTCAGGGTAACACAGCACTTGTATGGGCGCAATATTTTGTTGGCAGAAATATTCTCTCTCCAGGAAAGCGCAGTCAAAGCGGCCAGCGTATGCAATGATAGGACACAGACCTTTCAGAGAATTATACCCCTTCCCAGGAAGGTAAGCTATGTAAATACAAGAAGGAAAGAACTCTACTCTGCACGAAAGCAGATTCTTGCCCCGCATTGCCAAGGGACTGAACTTAATCACTAATCCCCTGCATCGCGTAGCGGAGGCAGAACTCCAAGCCACAGGACTGTGATGGTGTAGCAGGAATATTTCCCTGGAGACAGCAGCTCACAGAAGAGATAAGGTACACCACAGCTCCGGAGTGGCGAGATTGCTATCACAGCCTGCGCCTCGTTACTATTTCCAACCTTCAGCACAGGTCTATGATGCCTTTCCAGGATTAGCCTACTTCTAAAGCTAAAGAAAGTCTCTCTTAATTTACAGTCTGTTACTTATTTAACACCAGCATCACATTAATTGTGAGCAGCTGTGGACTATCCTAACATTTTAGCAGTACGGTGTACTTGGCATAACACGTAAGACTAGAGGGCGTACAGAGCGATGCCAAGCACGATACTTGGCTTAAACAGAGCACGTTTTAGGTATACAAACATTTTGCCCTCATACCTAGAAGCATGGAATCTGATAGTATATATTGCCCCCTTTTTTAAATACTGGGATTTTTTGGCCTCCAAAGATTCCCATGAATGGTCATCTTAATAAAATGATGATAATCTCCATATATGGCTTCAAATAATGGAAATACAGAAACAAGAATTGGAGACAAGTGCCAAAGTTCTGGCCTAAGAATCCCCTACTTTGCATTCTAGTATAAAGCCTAAGTGCAGCAAAGTGTGTTATAACTTTCCTTGGGATCAAAAAACATTTCTAAAATACATTCTTTTAGGACACTGTAACTCAGATGAAACAAAAGAAGGCTTGTTACCAGAAATATACACAGGCTTCTAAATATGTATTTTGATAACAGAATTATTATTTTGCTCTTTGCATCCTTTTCATCACGGTGGGACTTTTCTTTTTCCCCAAACCAAAAGGCTGTCTTGAAATAGGGAAGATGGACAGCTATTGTGCAACGTTAAAGACTACTGGCTTATAATTTATTACCGGTAATGAGCCTCAGCTATTCACCCTGAATTATTCTTCTAAAGGCAAAGCGGTTCAAAGTAATGGGTATCTGCTTCAGCTCAGAATAATGAGGACACTAAAAAAAGTATATAAACAGCTAGAGTATGTGCCAGCTATGCAGGCAGAGAAATCCGCTCCACCCTAATTGAATGGGCTGTGCACCTGCAGCACAGGCAAGTCATGCAAACACATCACCTATCATGCTGGAGGAAAATTAATAGGTGTAAGAAGAACAGTGCCTCCCACAAGCGATTACCCAGCTCCCTTTCAACAACTTACTTTCCCTCTGAGCCATAGCTGTTCATGCTGTCCTCGATGGACTCATGGCTGGCTTGACGGATGGTCCGGCTGGGCATTTCAACTGCCAGCCCAGTTTCTGTGCTCCTTTGGATGGCTCCTTTCAGTCTCCGACCATCCCCATCTAGGAACAAAAGGGGAAAAAAGACAGTCAGCTACTGTTCCCAGAGCCTTTTGCAAGGACAGAGTCAAGGAGAAGCAGAGAAGGTCTTTCAGGAGATCAGCCTGGCATCTGGCAGCCAGGCAGTATTTTGCACTCACGCAGCGTTTCGTTACTCAGCCCTGCTTCATCAGCAGCTCCCAGTCATCTCTGGAACAAATCCACTGCTCCAGCAAGCCAAGGCCCAGCAGAAACTCAAACCATACATACCACCCTACCTCCTCCAACCATTAGTACAATTAATGATGCACCGAGCGCAGGTGCAGGCAGGCACACAAGCTGCCTGCACGTGGAGCTACCCAGCTGGGGACCACAGCAGCAGCAGCCACAGGCAGAGCTCAGGTGTACAGCCTGACCGTGCCTCAAAACATTTCCTAAATCCCATGTTGCTGCCTCAGATCGTGCAGAACAAAGAGCCACAGCTCCTGGTGAGCATCAAGGGAGTAGAGGGGAGGAAAAGGCCAGGCAGCACCAGAGGTGCTGTGAGGCAGGAGCCCTCCCAGATGCGCCATAAGGGAATAAGCTGGACACGGCCAAAACGTTCCCTTGGTGGCACCTGGAACGGCACCAGCAGTAGAAAGCCCCAGAGAGCACTATTCCCCTTCGTACACGCCCTCGGCCAGAACGCAAAGGGAATTAAGTAGGTTCTGGTTCCTCCTGGGTGCAGCCTTCAGAGGCTCAGCCCTTGGAAATTAACAGATGCTATTTCCATCCTCCATCTCGAGCAGTCTGTTTCTCAGAACCATGTTATGTAATGAAGATGTAATGAATACCATTACTATTAATTGCTTTAGCTAGTGTTAGGAAGCTCCAGATTTCATCCCACATACAGCACTCATCCTGAAACACAGCTGCTACAAGTTTTCTGAACAAAGCAGAATTAGCTAAATCCTTTAAAGGTGCCCGTCCATTAACCTGGATTCAGGCAACAAACCTCCGACTCACAGTGCTCTCAAAAACCCATCAGCTTTTTGAGTACCACCTTGGAGAAGAAATGCCCCAGCTACTGAGTCTAAAGAACCCAGGATCCCCAAATATCAAAGAAAACAAGTCTTTCCCAACTACTGTGGAAATATAAGGATAACTGTAAGAAGCTGTCTAAAATATGCAGAACATTATTTGTATAGAAAGCTGCTTGACCTAAAACACTTTTCTTTGGATCTTGGTGTGAGCAGGCACTTTAAAAAAATAAAAAAAATAAAATCAGTAAGATATCAGAAATGCTTCCTATCCTACTTCTCAAATTATACCTACAGTGAAATGCAAAGGCAAAAATTCTTCTGTAAACTCAGTTATAAAGCGCCTTTTCCTCTGGTATCATGAGCTTTCCAACTGGGCAAACGTGTTGGCCCCAGGGCTCTGTACCAGCTGCCGTCCCCACATATGGTGCAGTGTGTACGCACGTCCCCATGGGCTAAGAGGATAGAATATGCATGTTCTGGGTTAACATTAACTACAGTTTGTATTGTTTGTGTGCCTAGAGCAATGTATGAAACATATTGTATAAATCAGGAAGTCACACAAATGTAAAACACAATTTTAACATGCTTTCAAAATCCAAACCTTCAGGCCAGAATAACAACATAGGCATCAAAAAAGCAGAGCCTTGTGAAATGGCCTCACCCACTTCCCCAACCACTACCGCACAGCTCCCTTTGACAAGCCTTGTACAGCTCGCTGGATCCTCTGACGAGGTTCCAGAGAGATCCCCCAGCCTTGCGGGCAGACTTGATGGTCCATTTAACTTGCCTCACATTCACCTCCACAAGCAATCTCTTCGACATCTGCATCCATCAATGTCCATCCCTCCTTCCTGTGTCCACTCTCAGAACACTCATCCTTCTGCGCTTTTTAGGTTAGTCCTTACAAGAGCCTTGGTAGGCAACCACAGCCAAAGCAGCAAATTGACATATATGTAGAAAACGAATTTAAAACGCCCAGTTGCCCAACTGTGCAACAGCTGTTTAGAAAAATCTCTCATTTCCCCAGTCTAATGAGACATGCTTGGAGACGTTCATACTTAGAACATCTGGCAAGGAACCAGAGGCTTGGGACAGAGCAAGGCCGTAGAGCAACCCAAGGTGCTTACTGCTTCCTATCAGCCATCTCCTGATTCAAAGCTAAGGACACAAAGACAGGGAAAGGCAGCGCCGTGGAAGACGGGCAGTACCAGAGCACTGTACCAGAGACGATTCAGCTGGCATGGGGCAAGTTCAGCCACAGCACCGCAGGCACAGCTTTGCACTGCTGGCTTGCTATGAGTGGGTAGTTTTCTAGTATTCCTGACTGCTTTTACAGCTATGACACATGAATATTCTTACTTTAACAAAAAAAAATATAATGGAGAAATTCTAGAAAACAAGACGACAGGAATAGATGACAAGAATCCTTCGCTCCTCCCTCCTCTTCCAGACAGAGACACACAGCGACTCCTGCATCTCACAAACCATCTCCCATTATTCTGGAGAAAGGTTTCTCCAGCCTTTTCCCCCTCCAGTGTCTTTTTGCCAGAAGTTTCCCTTGAGCAGAAGGGGAGGAACATGTTTTGCCAAAAAGGCAAGCTCCCAAACCACCGCAGCCAGAGTCAAGACTGAAACGGGATAAGAGATTGGCATAAGCACCCGAGATACCACCAGAAATGGGACATGCGTTCCTAAATCACTCACTCAAACCCTTTAGTCAAACTTTACCCATAGTCAGCACATTAGAAAAGGACAGTGTTTTAATCCCTCAGCTGGGAGAGAAAGGCAGATCAGGAGTAGCACACCTGGAAAGGGTCAGAGCAGAAAAGAAACAAATATGGACAAAGCTGCACTGCACCAACAACATTTCACGAGCAACGGTCACCTACTAGCAACCTTCTCTGGCCAGCATGGAGCATCTCATAGGGGCTGTGCCTCCTCCCTTACCTGAAATCCTGTGCTTCAACACCTTTACAAATCAAGAAGGTAAATGATACGTGTCTATGTGGGTGTTGCCTGGCAAAACCATTTGTCTTAATTTAATTGTTAGCGGTATCTGGAACAAGTAAGAGCAGTATTGACGTTTTCTGCAGTGTCACCGAATTTATTCCCTGCACCTCTTCCACTTAAGCAGTACATGACAAAGGTTAAGCAGCTGGTCAAACTCTGCAGTACAACATGCAGCTAAGAGCAGATTCTGCCTCAGAATGACCTTGGGAAGAAGAAATTTTTTTCCCAAATATCCAGTCGACACCCAGCACCTTGCAGACGCCAGGAACCAGAAGGGCCCAGCAGACACTTTGCCAGGTTTTCTGGGTCGACAGGCACTTAGATTTCGCTCTGTTCAGCCAAACAATTTACGTTTGGCTAAAGACTATCTTCTAAAAAGCTATCCACTCTGGATTTGAAGATATCGAGAGATGAAGAATCTGCCATTTGCCTGTGCAGTTTATTTTACTACCTGACATTTAGAGATGTGACTTAAGTTTGTCTGGTTTCAGCTTTCAGCCATCACTTTTTTTAATGCCCTTCTCCACCGTGAGGGCTGCTTTGTGTTCTCGCCATAAAGACTCTTCTGCAGCGTAATCAAGTCATCTCTCGATCTTTTTTGATGAGTTGAACAGATTGAGCTCTTTATGTTTCTCATGCTCTGGCATTTTTTTCTCCGACACTTCAATCTTTTTAATGACCTCCCCAGGTTTTAAATGCCCTTTCAGAACATGCACACCAAAACTGAAGACTGCATTTTAGTACAAAAACATGTAGAGAGGTAAAAATCAGCTTGTACTCTCATCTTCACCGCTTTTGCTTGCATCTCCCAAGACCACAGTAAGCTCTTGGTATAGCATCACACCTCACCTGGACACTGCGCAGTCCCTGCCTGTCCTGCTGGTATTACCTTGTAGAACATTATATTAAGAAATATGTAAGAAAACATATTTTAAGGGAGAATAAGCCACCTGCCTTTGAGGCTTTTCCTTGACAACTGCTTTTGGAGATGCACAGTAAGTTTTAATCTATTTATCACTATGAGATTTTTTAGGGTCACGTTGTTCTAGGACAAAACCCTTACACACTTACCACATTTACCCAGATACCTGCTTCTACTAAAACTTGGAGGAAAAAAAATGTCTGACAAGACCCATTTTCCCTAAATCCTTCTTGACTAGTATTAATTATATTCCCATAATTTTGTTCTTTATTAATTGGATCTCATTATAATGCTTCCCCTAATTCTGTCTAAGAGTGACACCATCAGACCAACTAACCAGAAGTTCCCTCCAGACAACCCAGTAACGGACAAAGGGGAGTAAAGTGGTAGTGCAGGACCTGCGCAGAGCAAAGCATCCCTTGGAGAGTTCCCTTCCTTAAATCTAGTTTCAGCTGTCAACCACATCAAGAGGCAGCTCTTCTCAAGGATGATGCCACTCCTGTGGCAGAACTGCCTGCCACCAAAAATTGTATTTGCATTGATCTTAGTGGTGGGATGTAAATAAGTAAGAGTGGCATTGTCCCTTTCTCTCCCCCCAAGGAAAGAGCCACCATTTCTCTTCTGTGTCAGTCTAACGCACGACTCTTCAAAGACGTTCCTCTCTGCTACTGACAGGTCTCTCCACACTCAGAAGACATCAAGTCTTGAAAAAAATCTGAGTTCTGCAATAACTCATCACAAGGTCATGATTATGTAATTATTACTACTATGCAGAATTACTCTACAATAGATGATTATCGAGTTGATGTTTCTGAGTGACAAAGCATGCCCCTTTCACTACCTCCTCCCTTGTTGCTTCCTCTTCCCCCACCCAGGTGCTTAGGATCTTCCTCCTATTTTCCAATTTGGTTTCAGTTTTCTCCTCCATGTTCACTCAGTTTGCTGGATGCTACCGACACAAAAAGAAACCAGCATGATACATGTGCTACAGACCCTCCCATACTTTAGAACTAATTGATATTGATTTAACCCTGAGATTAGGAATTGACGAATTTCAACTCAATCAGCCTTGCTTCTAAATTAACCAACTGCTTCCAAGCACAGAACATGTTGGTACCCAAAGCACGTGGCCGGGCAGCACCAACACAGGCCATCCAAGACACACCAAGGGTCCAGCAGAACAGCCTGGTTAGCTTTTTTCCCTTCCCAAATTTCACCTTGGGGTGCAAGGGGAAAATCAGGAAGGGACATTGGCTGGACGCTTACTTTCAGGTTGCGTTTGTTCCTATTGCAAATCTCTGGAAAAAATAACATTTTGTATTTTCCAGGAAAAAACTAGTCCAAGCTTAAACAAAGAGACTGCATTTCTACTGCTTTTCTTCCCCTGGCCAAGCAGCATGCATCGATTTGCATCCACACATGCTGCCGGGTATCGACCTGGGCACACTCTGCTCCCTGGCTTTACGCCTGGGTTCCTCAGCAAGTGAATTATCTGCTGCTCCAAAATGAGGCCCAGGTACAAACCAGCACTTCTGAAGCATGGAGAATTGACAAACCCAGCAGGGAAACAGAGAAATACCCATCTGACAGAGTCGATACACCCTTCAGAGCATGCTGTAGATCATGCAGAAGCAGAAATGAGCAGAGACGAGTGGTATGAACACCCACGACAGCAGAGTGCATCCGCAGGGGCCACCTGGCCGGGTGGGACAGGACCCGACTGCCTCCAAAGGAGATATGCCCCGAGCTATGCAGCAGTTTATGCCAAATCTGCCTGCATCCTTGGCTCAAACATGGTCTCGCAAGCCTTTTCATTTCCCACAGCCACAAACTTCACTCTTAAGGTCAAAAACAAAGAGCTGATTCTTGCTGTATTCTCCATGAAATTTTGCCCCAGGAAAAAAGACGATGCAAGTCAGTTTGGGGCTGAAAGTGAACAAGGAAAACAGCAAGCACCCATCTGGATATTACCACCTGCTGAGATCAGTAAGAGAGTCTCCAAGTCCAACAACTGGTCTTCAGCACGTCTGTGGGCATACAGTAGAAGCAGCAGCAGGAGCCTCAGCTCAGCACCCTGTGAGACTTCTCAGAGTATTTGAAAATAAGAAGTAGGTGAAATGGTCAGCGCTGCAGCAAAGAGACACCTTGTTAGCTTCTCTGCTTCAAACTTTGCCACTGCATTGTTGTTCCTAATGGGCTTAAAAATAAAAGATTTCTTTCTGTTTAGTCAGATGCCGAATCCCTACAGACACGTGCTAAGATTCATATGCCACGAATCAATTCTGAGATGAATAAAAGAATTCCATTGTTCAGCTTCAAACAGAAAAAAGAAAAGTCTTCCCACAGCCTTGCATGAATATCCAACACCTGCAACAGCCTGGCACATGCTGAGCAGAGCGGCTGTCGGGGTGGGCATCGCAGACCCTTTTACATGGGTGTCTGTGTTTGGAGCAAGCCATGCTGCTCTCCTAAGGGGATGCTACTGCTGAGGAAAAAAAAAAATATATATAAATACTGGATTGTCATTTCAGAATGCAGTTTAACGAGATGAACTCAATCTCATCATGCCTGGCAAGCTCTGACATCCTGCCAAGTATTCCCTACATCGACATCCTAATGGAGTGTGAATTATGAGCACCTAAAGAGAGGCAGTTTGTACTGTGCTCCAGAACATGCCAGGCTATCATCACAGCCTGAATAATCCACCAGAAATGATGGAAAATGGCTGGGGATGAACAGGGGCACTAATCAGGCCGTTTGCTTCCTTCCCCTTGTCCTAGATTCAGAAGCTAATAAAATCACACCTTTTCTTCCCAAATTAAGCAGAAAATCTTCTATGGGATGGAAAAAAAAAATATTTCAACATGGTTAATTCTTAATCTGTGCAGATTAAGTACATCCCCAGGGCTGGGAAAGGTCAGCCAATTCTTGTGAGAGCCAAAAAGTAGTTACATTAGCAACTATTTGTATTGCTGCGACAGCTACAGACCGCAGCTAAGGGCAGAGCGGGGCCAGGACACCCTACCTGCACAGGCAGCCTGAGGAGATGCCAGCAAGGCTCCTCCGAACTCCCACCCGTAACACAGTCATGGGCACGTCCCGCTGCTCCTGGGCCAGTATATGGTATTTTAGCACAAGAAGCTTTCTCTCGTCCTAGCGTTCAGCCCTGCCTTTCCTCGCCCGCACCAACAGGCAGCGGTTGCACCCGTGCCCAGACACGTGCACATCAAACCAGCTTCCCTCCGAACCCATAATTTTTTTTTTTCTTCCTCCTCACCGTTAAAAGAGGACCAAAAATTATTCACAGGGTTATTTTTATTAATCAGGCACCTGGCAGCAGTCTCAGAATCTGTCTCCCCTTCTTCACCCACGGAGCACGAGATGCACAACAGAAAACTTCCTCCGTCCCGCAGAAGGACAACTCGTTAGGTAGCTGGGCACGGCACAGGAGCTCTGCAAGTCTTCATAAAGCAACAGCGTTATTTTTAAAGCCTAACAGCAGCTTAATTTAGGCAGGACAAAGCTAACCACCTTCCTCTTGCTTCCTATAAACGCTAAAAATGGAACACAGATCTGACGCTCCCCTGCACAGCCCGTCCTTGCCTCCCACCCACCCCAGTGAGACAACCCTGGCAGAAGAGTATTTCACCCTTTATCCCTCTCCCACCCCACCAGCGTGGGCCGGGGAAGCACCAAACCCCACATATCGGTTTTTTAGGCTTGTCTGTAGTTCTAACCACCCCACAACCCAGCCCAGAGCCCTGACTCCTCACCCACTTTAAAGCAGCAAATGTTTTCTCCTCCAAGCTGGGCTGAGCTGCAGTTTAAGTCCAGCTATGTCTGCATTCAAGCAGGTCTCCACCCCCAGTAAGATGTTATCACCTCTTGCAGGTTGGCTGGAGCACTGGTAAAGCATTGATTTTGCTCTGGACTTTCGTGAGATCCATTTTCATATTTCAAACTTGGAAACCATGATATACTTTTTCTGCTCCTTTTGAGGTTAAAACCAAACAGTTCCCATGATACTATTTTTAATTTTGACCTTTTTGATAATTAATCTATATAAAAAAATTTTAATGGCCAAAATTTTCATTTAAAAATGTCTAACGAAAAAGTTCTGCAACTAACATGTAGCCAGGAAAATTAGTTTTGAGATTTTTTTACCTTCACTGACAAAAGAGAAAGCTAAGAAACCAAAAGGTAAACACATATATTCCACTGTCAATGACTTTTAAACAGATTTTTGACTCCCATAAAAAAATTGTTTAGCTTTTCACCATAAAAAAGTTACAGTACTACAACACTAACAAAAACGTTTGTTTCTTTCAGAGTCTTTCATGGGAACTGCTTTGCAGCTATGTCCAACTCCTCAGAATTCTTTCCATGTCTCTGTTTAGTTTGCAGCAGCAGGATCCAAATAGCTTCATCTGACGGCTGCTCCTGCATTTTTATAAGAAAAGGGAACACGCTGCCCCCTTCTCTCCCCCAATCTGCCGTGCTCTGCAGGACAGTCAGTTAAACGAAATGTCCACATGCACACAGCAAAGTCACTGCTGTAACATTTCTCCAGCAGCCCAGGAATGAAACCCCAACGCTGCCCCGTCCGCAGCCCACGGCTCCAGGGACAGACGCACGGGGCTGCTGGTGCTGCACCAGTCGTCCCTGGAAGAGCTGCACGGCTGGGACAGACACATCCCAGGGCTTTCTCCATCTTCTGCTTCTTTTGTGCTTGGGCAAGGACTGAGGACTTAAAAATATTCTTACTATGATATTGATAATGCAATAAACCACATATATATATATACACACACATTCCTATTGCACAGCATTGAGGGGATCCGATCTTGTCACTTCATGGATTTTGTGGTTTAAGCCTCTCTAAGAGTTTAACTCGCCCTCTTTGGCATTTGCCCACCTGGGAGGCCCCGGGGTCTGCTGTCGGGGTCTGCTGCCGGAGCACATGCCTAGCCAAGGAAAGGTTAGCTGATGGGCTCAGAGAACAGGTACATTTGGCACAGCCACAGGCGATTAATAACCGTAACGAACGGATTTTATTTAAACTACTACGTTGTCGTATTTATTCCCTAGAAAGCTGGGGGAAATGTCAGACATCGCACCAACAACAAGCGATGCTTTAAGAAAAAAATGTTCTCAGTTCAAAACTCTTAAAACTTTGCCAACTATGAAGACCTGGGCACCAGGAAAACATGAAAAGCTGAGAGGTGGGTGGCTAGTTTGTCTGCCAGAGCCATCCCAGGGCTTGCTTCTTGTGATTTCACAAGGAGGACCAGAGGTGGAGCCGACCTGTGCCCTGTGGCGCTGACCAACATAAGTTATGAAGGCAGGTCAGGATCTCTACTTAATTACAAGTGAGCTGAACTGGAGCACTCTGTCCTAATTCTGCCGTCCACCTCACACTATTAATAACTCTGAGGATGTTGTCTAAGTCCAGGATCTGAAATATGAATGAGCCTGAGCTGCAGAAAACCTCTCAATTTAGCAGAAGATCACAAAAATGAGGTGACTTTACAGAAATAAAGCAGCTAGAAAGCGTCATTGTAAAAGAAGGATGGCATGAGATGAAAGAGCTGTCCTGCCTACGCTTCGCTAAGCCAGGAAGGTTTGTCCAAGGCTGTTCTGCCCTTCCTGAGCCCGCTGAACCTGCCTGCTTGCTAACTGTCCTCCTGGAAGGGCCACCGTCCTGCTCTTCACTCAGTAGCTCCTGGGAAGAAAGCAGTGGGCAAAATAACAAAGCATCCTCAAGCTGTGTTTTCCTGTTGTAGAAGAGGACACAGAGGTCATGAGCCTCCCGAAGCAACCACAGCTTCTCAGATAAGCTGACACACCTTTCCATCCAGGGGACTTAACATGTTCAGCTCCAGGGGTTTGTTTTCCCTCAGAACATTAGTTTTAAACTGAGATTATGTATCAGACCTTTTCTTCTGGGACCACTAATTTGGGTCTTTCTCTCTGCCCGGAGCCATCATAAGGTCTTCATATCTGCCACCTCTCCACCAAATTTGGCCAAAAGTGGAAAGCATGTGCTACATTTATAGGAATGATGGAGAGAGGGGAGACGGTGAGGACAGGGCTCTGCCTTATCTACTGAAGAAATTATTACCTCCCTCATATTCACAGCTAGAATACATAAACTTTAGTTTTGGTACAGATGAAATGCAGGGGGAAAGAGCTGACAAGGCCAGATTTATTAACAAGATCTTTCCCTTTTCTTGTGTCCCACTGACACTCCTTTAGGAGCAAGCAGCTTTGTCAAGACCACATGTGTGTGAACGCAGAGTGAGCAACAGTCTTGGCACAGTGAATGAGTCATGTAACCTTTTGTTCATTTGTTATAAACCCCATTTAAAACACAGCCACACTTCTTTATCAGGCATGAAGCCACAGAACCCTGGAGTCATTCATAAACCAGAATCATGGTGCAGAATTGCGCTTAGAATAGCCTTTGATTTGTGTTTAGCTTGGGTTGTAATTACTTCATCATATTTTCCTTAAGGAAATGAATGATCAAATTCACAAGGAGTTGACTTTAATTATACACACTGCTTAATAACTTGTGTCCATTTGGAAGCAATTATTTGATCCACTGTGGAAACAGAGACGGGGAGATGATGGTCTGGCTTCCAGAAAAGTCAAACAATTTCAGGCATTCAGCTTCTAATTCCAGGCAACTTCACCAGATGATACAACCATCTGTGTCAGCCTTCTCCAAAGGTGCTTTCATGTCATACCTGCAGCAAATGCTAAGGGAAGCAAGCAAGCCAGCACACTCTTCACCTCTCATTCTACACGTTGCCTTGACTCACGCAGAGACATCCTTTGACAGGTCCATGGCCACGCAGTGCCCGTTCTGCCGGGCAACCACCATGTCCCACCATAGGTGCGCTAAAGGGAACCATTTTCTTCCCAAGTGGTACAAGGAGGAGCATGAGAAAACCTCCGCTCGCAGCACGCCGAGGTGGGGAGCACGGGGGGTGGCTGTGTTTCCCAAAAGCCTGGGGAAGAGCCCAGCGCTTTCTGGCAGGCAGAGAGAGGATCTGGCACAGCAGCAGCCTGACTTGCTCACCAGCTCTTCCAACCCACGAAGAGCTCTGCTCTTGCAAATGGATCCACTGTGCTCCTATCAGTTCTCACACAGATCCCTCCTCAGGATCTGGGATCACTTTAATACAGCCCTGATTCTGCTTGGCTGGAGTGAAAGGAGAGCACCTTCATGACTGTGATAATTTGGCTGCAGGCATCTCTGGACAGCTAGAAGAGAGGGTCAGGCTTCGGTGCTCAGAAGCAGGACAGGACCAGCCATCATGCTGCAGCATTACCTTACAACACAAAGTGATTCATGGTGACTAAGAAATCAAAGCGGTCAAAGCGCTGGGTTCCATCTCATGGCAAACAGCCCTGCCAATCATACATCATAGGTATCTTCAGCTAGTGACAACTCAAGCTGTTAAACACAGAAAACACCATCCAATACTAAAACCAGAGGCACGGAAATTTAACTAGCAGCCCCCTAACAAAAAATTAAAAAAAACCCACAACACTAAAGCAAAATTTTCACAGCCTAAACCCTGAAGAGATGCACGCAGACTCTCATCTGAGGGATAAACTCTCCCACAGACGAACATGGCAGACACATAACTGCCTCCTACATCTGTCTCCTGCATGCACAAAAGCAGCGCTCGGATATAAACACACCCCAAATTATTTGGGAAATTCAGTTCACCGTTTGTCCAAGCAGAGTACTGAGCTTCCAATAGTAGAAAAAAAACAACCACCTTTGGCCAGAGCTGGAAAATAGATATAACATCTTCATCTCTCCTGAAAGATACTGGAGAACATGGGAAACCAACCAAAATACCATGCCTGTCTGAAGGTTACTGAGGATTAGAGGAAAAAGCCATCAACGGAGCAGATTAATATGTTTTAGGAACAACACCAAGATCTAATTTTCTCAATTAACAACCATTAGATGCAGGAAGAACCAGTCCTTTGTCAAGAAGAGACACACTACGGTGTTCAAGATTAAATTGAATTCGTGTTAATCACTCACAGTGTAAAACGGCCGCGCAGCAGCCCCGCTTCACGAGCAGCAGATGGCTGTTTGTAGTGTGGCTACCCCATGACAAATACATGGCAGCGAGTTCACCAAAATCCCATGATTTGTGCTAAATATTTCTAAATATATTTTGTAGAAGGAGCAGGGATGAACAAAACGCTTCAGAGCGTGTTGTCGATTTCTCTCTCTCTACTATAAGAGCAGATGAAAAAGAAATGAGGGAGAAGTATGGACTTGTGATACAGCCAGTATCAGTCTTGCAGACAACACTGCCAGCTCAGGAAGATCAAACATGCACTACAGAGCAATGTGGATCTTTATTTAGGAGTGAAAAAATAGTTTTAACATAACTAACAAAATGCTTGATGGGAACCTCTTTATGTGCAGGCAACAACTGACCAACAGTAATGAAACAAGGTCAAGAAGAGGACACTGTGCATTAACCTTGCTCACGAAGCACCTGTATCTGCATAACCTGCTTCCTCCTCACCCCTGCAGGTAACTTTTACATTTCTAATCTCATACTGAAAAGGCCGGGCTGACATAAGGAGGGCTTGGGATTTCTTGAGATGGTCCTGGCAAGGTCAGAGAGGTTCATTTCAGATGCAGCACAATCCCCTTCCATCGCCGACTGCGCCCCGAGCGCCCCGTCTCACTCCGCTGTGTACAGTAACTGTGGTAGTGACCCGCGTGCGTACAGCCTCCTGCCCCATGGCGTCGGCACGAGGGGGGAGCGGTGCCGGCACGCTCCGGCCTTCGCGTTTATTTCAACACAGGAACAAACCTGAGCAGGCAGGACACACAATTCTGAGAGTGACCTTCAGAGAGAGACCCTCAGTCCCGACCCATTCACAGTCCCCCATCATGAGTTAAAATTACAAAGCAAGCTCAGGAGTGAAACTGTCCTTCCCTCCTCCTCCTCCTGCCTGCGGAGCCATGAGTTCAGGGCTCCGTTTCCCTGGCAACAAAAAAGAGCATCACAACAGCCTCCTCGTGAGCAAACGCATACAAAATTGTGTCATTTTATTTCTCTCTGGTATCTTTTATCCCTAGGGAAGAAGCCTGAACTCAGAACTCACCACTCAGCAAAGATGAAAATAGATATTATTGCCATTTAAAAATCTAAGTATCTGGAGCCTTTAAGCTTGTCCTGAGACAGATAGTGAGTAAGGGATTTTAATTTATTAAGTTAAAAAAAAACCCTTGCTGAAGCTCACCTTTAGAGACAAATTACAGAACTTGAGGAGTTTGGGGAAAAAAATGCAGCTCAAATTTAATATCTGTATTTTAGATTCTGTTAATATTTACTTTTGAAAAGCATTAGAAATGAAGATTACAAATTTAATAATGCAACACAGAAGAGGAATTATCCTCCCTCCCCATATAAAAAGGCAATTTGTTCTTGCCTATAAATTGACTTTCTATTACTGTCATTAAACCAGCATAACGTGCTAAAATTAGGGTCTGCCCCACCACAGCTCTGTGCCAATCCACAGCCAAGAACTCATCATGCCAACAACTTTTCTTTTTCTTTTAAACCTGTTTCACCCGTACTTTATGCAGCAGGCAGCTACAAGACTTGCTCACGTCTTAGTTACTTCTACAAGAAATCTGAGCAACTAGCACTGAGGAATGAGTTTATAGCACCTCTGATGGTTCTCAGTCATCAATATTTGCTTAAAAACTTCCTATTTACCCAACTTTTCATTTGAAGAAGCTTCATGGTTGGAATAATGGCAGAAAGTGGACACGAAGGGGACTTGTGATGACCAAAGCGAACCCATTTGTGAGTCTGACACATGCACAGAAAGCACTCTGCAGGCTCCACCAAAGCCTGGCTTTAGTCTCCCTGCTGAAGCAGTTTCTAGGTCATAACACGTGCAGATGATGTTTGGAGGTCCGAGCTTTGTCCTTGGCCTAATTTGGAGAATAACATTATGCTTTGCTTCTGCTCTGACTGCACATTTCAATCAGAGTAAACCATAAGGCCAAACGTGACTTGAAGTCGCTACTAAATTTTAGTCCTCTGGATCCACGAATGACTAGTACATCTCCCTGGTATCCTGTAAGCCATACTCCTTCTCAAAGCGTCCTCCTGGGGTATCCCTTCTCCTTAGAAATCTCACTTTACCAAGCATGAGTTGGTCCTTCTGAATGTTACACAATATTTGTCTTTTTCATGTATTTTCTGCTACAGATATGTGACCTTTCCCCCTGTATTTTACTGTTGTGTAAGACAGCTTTCCCTTTCAACAGTCCCCCCTCCTTTGCACAGCTGCTTAATGAATTCAAAGTGTGACATTTTGTTTTCCACAGTGAGGTACAAGAGAAGCTGTAAACCATCACTGTGAGATGAACTAGAAAACACAGAAGGCAGCAAGCCCTTCCCACCAGTCAGCCGCAGTTCTCTCAACAGCACCCACCACACATTGCAAGACTCTGCTTGTACTCAACTAATCAACCAACTTCACTAAACAAATCAAAATGTCAACTTGAGGGAGTACATACAAGCTTCTATACACAATACAGTTTCACAACCCCCAAAGAGATTCTCTCATTTTTGATACTCCATGTGCTATCCCTACCTGGCCACTCAGATGCTTTGCTCAAGTAACAGTTCCAGGAGCCAAGTGGATTTAAAACCTAGAAAGACTTTCCAGAGTATTGCACAAATTCCTCTGATGCCACCCACACAGGAGGCTACAAATTGGCACCAGTAGTCGTCAACATTTTGTTTTGATTTTTCAGCAAACAAATCCACCCTCTGAAATGTTTGCAGGATGCAGAGATAAAAAGCAGTAATGAATAAAGACCAAAGAAGTTTGAAGGGTTTATTTTTACCCAGTAATCAATACCTTCTGGCACTCTTCCTCCAGCTCTAATAATACCAGCGAGGACAGTAACCCTTGGCTGGTTTTGCACGCTGCTCTACAAACATTATCTAATTAACCATCACAATCCACTTCTGAAAAAAAGAAATATGACCTGAAGTTCTTCTGTAGCAAGAGACAGACAGAGGATGAGTGTTGGGAAGGGACGCTGATGGACAAAACAAGGGTAGAGTTTACGAGCTCCAGTTCTTGCACGCCCAACCCACTAACCACGCTGTCCCTCTGGGATCAGCTCCAGGGAACCGGTGTATTGTTCCCACAGTGTGTGCTCACGTCTGCAGTCTGTGCTCAGCACAACCCTTGGCTTCACTTTGCTGTGATAGAGCATTAGGGGACAGCTGTCCGAGCCAACTCATTAATAAATCAAATGACAATAAAGCAGTTGGAGGGGGACGAATTTGCATACTTTTACATGGCCATTTCTCCATCTTCACTCCACTGGAGCCAAGAGGTGGATCCATCCCCGAAGCACGCAGCAGTGGGCCATGCCGGGTTAGCGGAGCTGTATCACCCTGCCCTTGCAAAGGCACTGGTATCGCTGCCCTGGCACCCAGCCACAGAAGGGCATTTGTGGCATTTCTCTACTTCCCAAGTGTAACCTTAACACTTGCTCACAGCTCCCTAACCAGCAGGTTGGACCTCCTCCTCCTGATATGGCAGACCTGTGGTCCTCGCAGCTCATTTTTACTTTATGCTGTCCACTTCCTAGAGCACCCCAAATCAGCAGTGAACGTTCTCAAAATGGGGAGCCAAAGCCCACCTTTAATGCCGTGTGACCTCCTCTGTAGGAAAGCCAGAACATGGGAAGATAAAACTAGTAATAATTCAGAAGTCTCACTGGAGGACTCTCACTGGGCTTCTGGATATCACTCGCTGATTAACCCCTGATGCCCAGCAGATGATGGGCAGATGACAGTAACCCACTGACTGATCTTCTCCATCCAAACTCAATCTATGTGACCAGCCCGGCACAAGAGTCAGCTGAAATTTCTTATATATGATCTAGTCCTTGGGATCTAGCCTCCTTTCACAGCTGGCTATTCCCTTTAACTTCCACTGCAATGCAGCACGGGCATATGTATCCAGGAGAGAACTCTTCTAAATCCTACTTGCTAAAATCAAAAGTACCCTGCACAGACTATTATATTAGAATGGAAAAAAATTCCCATTGAAAACATAAGTAAAACAGCAGTTGCATTAAATAAAATTTTTTCTTCCACATTTGCGCTCAACAAACACAGAACTATATTCAAAGATCCCAATTATAAAGCAGTGTATAATGTAAATCCATTTCTCATAGTCATTTGAGCCCAGCGACAGAATATGTTTCATACTGACACATTTTATATAGATGGTTTTATCTTTGAAGATTAACAGATTCCTGATACACACCTCTAATAATGATTTCACTGACAAGATGAAAGTCACTGCAAACATTTTCTTGAGAGCTAATTATTTACCACAGCTTCTGATTATTTACACTTCACACCCCAGGCCTCTGGCTCTGTGAAAGGTCTGGAGCTCCCTGTGGTCCACAGCCTCCAGGAGACTTTGCAGAACCCCCAGCACGGCGAGCGAGGAGGGCTCAACCTGCCCACAGCCCCCCATGCCCCGCAGGAAGGGGTGCACTGGCTGCCTGCCCACAAAACGACACCCCTCAGCCTCTCATCACCTGCCAAAGGCCAAATTCTTAAGGATCTTTAGCCTCTTGACAACACAGATACTGGACCAGTGGGAACTGGCACATGAAGCGCTCTTTAAAGCTCTGGGGGCTCTTTAGGTGTCTAAATACCCTTGGAGATCTGACCCTTGCTCTAAGCACACAACCCAGCAGCAGTAGTTTCCCTCTGTGCAGAGCAAGGATAACCTTTTCAATGGAGCTGCCTCTGGAAACAAGACTTGTCTCTCCTCTTTTTCCATCCTCCATAACTTCTGAACCTTTGAACTACACCGGACAGAGAGGTCAGGTTTCAGAGGCAGCATATTCCCAAAGATTCATGAAAATGAGCACCCATGGACAGAAGAGAGGTGTGAATTAATGTCCCCATCAAAGGAAACATCCATTACAGTTCAGCCTCTTATCTGCCACAAGAAGCAAGAGCCAGGTGAATGGTGAGGACAGATGCTCCAGCTATGCCCACGCTGCAGCCTGCACATCCCAAGGGGCCGCGGGTGATGGCAGGAGCGGGCAGAGCCCCGGCAGGGGGTCTGGGAAGGAGAGGTGTCATTGGGGCAGCTATGCCTGCAGCAGTCCTTCAAAGGCAGGGAGGAGCGCCAGTTGAAATGTAGGCTTCCAAAAATTAGTCAAAACCAGTTTAGAGTCCTAAATCTGTTCCCTTCCCACTCACACATTACTCCAGTTTCTGTGATTTTACAGTCAGATTCACCTACTTGAAAAAGTTTTTCTCTTTTCTCCCAACACAGCATGAAAGCCCCAAAGAAACTGGGGGGGAATTTCTCACCTGCAAATTTTCTGCAGGGAAACAGAAGTGGAGTGTGCTCCTGCTAAAGAAATAAGAAACAAGAAACTTGTAACAATTACATACTATTACTTATCTCCAACTCTGTTGTCAAAAATAAGCAGTAATGAGATTTTGTTTAAAAAACAGAGCAATAAAAAAAACAGAGAAACTGCTTCCTCCAACACTGGCTATGTCCTTCGCAGCAAGGAGGAGAGCAGATGCCCTCCCTAGCTCCCTACCCTCTGGGAAGCACACACACCACCAAGCAAAGGTTACAGAATAATTCCACCGGGGCTCCATACTGCAATATTAGCAGCAAATGTTCTTCACAAGAGCCAAAACCACGCACTCCGCTGCATGCAAAATTTCCCTCTCCTGCAGCTCTGCTTCAATGTTCCCAATGGAAAAATTATGTCAACCACAAATCTCTGGTCAAAGCATCTCAATATTAGGATGGCACTTTCACTTCTGTTGGCTTTTATTGGTTTGAGACAAATCTTGAACTTTAAAACACATTAACATACAACTTTGTTTCCTCTAAGACACAAGAAAGCAGATCTGAGAATGGCTGTAGGGCCAGACTGAAGGCAAAACACGGCCAGTAACAATGCAAACACTGATCCTAGAACAGCAGAGAGACGGATACTAGAGAAAATCAGAGTTTGCTCAAAGTCCTCAATAGTACATTCACTGAACACATGGAGGAGTTCAGTACCTTGTTGAAAATTATAATTTAAGATGCAGTGATAAGACATCAGAGAAAATCCAGTCCCAGATCAGGCATTATATAAAAGACGTGACAAAGTCGGTATTAAGACAAAGAGCAACCCCACCCTACCGAGAGCAACTCCTACTTATCCCTCTAAGCACCATGGAAGTTGCACCTTCTGCAGATTCTTTTTGCGTACACAAACCAGTTTTGTAGCACTAAGAAAAACAGTTCCAGTACAGATATAATTTCCTTTAATACCAGACAAAGAGCCACCAATGGCCTAAGTGACTCCAAACAGTTTTCATACTCCCACCTGTACCAAGGTTCAGAAGAGGAATAAATTCTCTAACAGCATTTCAGTGAGGTACCTGATATTTCGATGCTCATCATTAATATTAAAGATGGAAGATGAATCTCAGGTCATCAAGTCAACCAGGAAAGCATCTCCAGGGGACGCTCACCTTGACCTAAGCCAAGTCTAAGAAACAGGTCTAAACCTGGAGTCAGCATATGTGTCAACACAAATCCACTTCTGGAGTCTTCCGAACAAACTATTTGCTATTACTTTGGGGCAGTCATTACAGAATCACAATATTTTGTCAACCTTTTACTTCTACAGTCATTAATCATGCACCATTTAACTACTGGTTTGTCATTTACCCTCCTAATCCTTTTCAGATCCTTCTGCTTATTTTCACATCTTTTTTCAATCCCATTCTACGTGTCTTCCTAATTACACTCCTTCACTGTCATAGGCTGTTTCAACACAGACACGTCAAGCCAGAGGTGGTTTGATCGCTTGCTGTGTTATATGCCCAAAGAATCATTTGCTATTGTGATATTTAAAATATAAACAGTGTTACTGGAAGATGATCAACTGTATGTAATTATCTGGGCAGTTACTTTTAACTCTAGGGGAGGAAGGGTGAATGACCGTTCGGTGGTGTACTTGAAAACAAGGTTTCTAACCTTGTAGAAAAGAACAATGATAAAGGGGAAAAAATGCTCAGGGTTTCCATCTTCTCACAATAAGGAATTTTGCTCCCTTGCCGGACAGGACTGTTTTCAAAGGACCGTTATTTGCAATTTTGCCGTGTCCTGAGCCAGCTGTTCCTGCCGGTCTCGGGAGACTCTCCGTCTCCAGAAGTCAGCACACGAGGCCAGCCTAAGAGTCACAGGTCAGCAAAAGCAAAGTCACATCCCAATGACAGATGCCAAAAACGGGTGATAGGTGAATGAGACAGAGCAGACATCACCTGAAAACTTAAAACACAATTGAATTATTCATGGCCAAAAGGAAGAGACAGTATGATGTATGTAAGAGAAAGAAGGGAAAGAACAAACTGAGATAAGTAGATAACTGACGGCTCTAAGGAGCTATGGAGCTCTCGGAGGTACCCGGAGCATTAGAGATCTCAGCCCAAACGTACAGGTCCACAGATTTACTCCCAGCGACAAGCCTGACTACACAACTCAACAGCGAGCCAACGCCATCCTGAACACTTCCTCTCTTGAATCTCAGTTTTCATTCCACTTCTACAACAACGTCTTGACCTATCATGCTGGTGATGCAAACCATAAAACCGCACATACGTAATGCAGAGATGACTTTACTAAGAGCCTGGAAGAGTAACCAACTCATCCACCTCAGAGGACAGTTAACAGAGGCTGGTGAGGACCAGTTATATGCCGCTATCGTTAGCTACTAACTCAGTATCTTCAAAGAAGATGGTGGGAAGAAACAAACACTTCCGTCTCCTCTCCAATCTCCTCACAGGTGGCTAGCAGCCTACACCGAGGAAAGCATGCAAGGCTCAAAGGAGAGCTGAACTCGAAGTACTTGGTACAGCTTGAAGAGTACCATAAGCATGGTTTGCCACAACACCACTTCCCATTGAAGCTAAAATGTTCAAGTAAAACTAGTGAAGGACCAAATACCTCCCAAAACAACACCAGCACTATGCAGGCATTGGTTGGACAGCTTCCACTTGCCAAGAAAAACGCTGTGGACACAGTAACTCCCAAATACACTCACGTCATGTAACTCCATTAGATCAGCAGCTCCTAATTAATTTAGAGTGTGGATCAGTCCTCAAACACCTTTTGCTATCAGTAAGACCTACTGAAAGTGATGAAGAGGAATCATTATGCATAACACCTGCAAGAACTTGCTGTAAACACATTTGGCAGCACAGGGAGGTTCCTTTACGGCATAATCCATTTTCATATACACCTAATATTGTCAGGTTTTCAACCGATTGTCAATGCGTTTGTAGAGGCTGTTAATGAATCTCATTGCTAAAAGCCATTACAATTCTGTAGCTATTAATACAACGTGGCATCAGTTATGTCAGCTTCCGAGTGAATCACAGTTGCAAACTTGTAGGTGTTCGATAGCTGGTTGTCAAGTCGAAATAGAACATTGTTAAATATAATCCAAGTCTGCCCTAGTTTTGCAGCTCTTCTCCCCTTTCTGCACTGCAGCCTTAGTGGACTGAATGCCTGCAGGTCTGAAGAGATAAGCACAGGAAAATCAAGGGGAAAAAACAGGTCGACTATTAGACCACTTAGATCAGCAAGTTTTAAATGTTCACTTTTGACTGCAATTTCCTCTCAAACCTGATGACTATAAGAGCTTAAGAGAGCAGGTCACTACATCTTTTACAATGTCTAAACCTTGTAAGAAGTACTCCTGTCAAGATGTTAAGCTTTTTTTTTCCCCCTTACAAACTGAAATAAAAGGCTGAGAATCTTTCCTGACATAGTAGTTTAGCGTTAGAGCAGGCAAAATCCAGTTTCCAAACCATTTACTGAACACCAGAGGCCAAATGCTGCTTTAATCTGCATTACCGACACTTGCAGATCACTTCTGTATTGGTCAACTCATACGTAAAAGCACTTTCTTCACAAAACTGACAGAAGCCTGGGAAATTACTAATTAATATTTTGATCAGTGAAACATTTTCAGGTCATCATGTTGTCACCGCTTCAGGATTCACTTCCCCAACCCAACTTTTTTTCACACAGCTAGTACCCCGTAGAGGTGATCTTTGGAAACCCAGTCTTAGGGCTCTAGGGGAAAGGTGTTTTAGGAAATAAACACCTTTCTAGATTTCAGGCAATTAAACAAAATTACAGCCCGAAATAAGACTTCTTGATTTTCACAATCTGTCCTACAAGCTTGCTGTCTCTCTGCAGCAGATGGCTGCAGTGAACAGACTGTGAAAACAAGAGAGTCAAATTCACCAACTAAAATGCACTGTGGATAATTTGCCTGGTATTATTCCTAGAGCAGCATGCCAAATTTTTGCCTCAACCAACCATGCAATATTTCATGGAGCTCTCTAGTAGGTAAGCCAGGGAATACTGAGATAGAAATAGAAAAACATTGAAACAGGGCCGACACAATGCCAAGTTGAGAGGCACTTGGCTTGGGTTGGGTCTTGGGAAAAACTGAGGTCAGGACATAGTAGCCGCCTCCTGTCCAGGAGCAGTAAGAGTGTTTCTGCAGAGACAGAGCAGGCAGGTCACAGGAACGGAACTACTCCTGCTACTAGGTGGAAGCTAGGAGTTCAGTGGAACCAGACGAAAAGCAAGTTTTTAGAAAGATAACCTGGGACTGTGGCACGACTCAAAGCAGAGCCCTGGGCAAAACGGGAGAGCTGAGAATTATTGTTGTGAAACAGTCCAGAAGTGGGTCCTGAGGGACAGATATGACCAAAAGTCAAGTTCTGCTCCTTCTCCTAGTCCTGACCTGTACTTTCTCAAGTCTCACATTTATCCTCTCAGTCCCTTCAAGTGAAATACTTTGGACCAGATGTTAAAATCACAAGCCCTGGGGTGTATCATACACGATCCCTTTACGCTACAGCACTGCTGTGTGAGAAATAGCCATGCTGTGCACCCACGTACCTAGATTGCACATCCACAGCTCATGCATATTGAGCAGGCAAATCGTGAGTTAAACGACTGTCTCTTTACCCATCCAATTTTCAGAACCTACACACGCACAATAACTAAACCAAGATCTCTCTACTGCTCTTACAAAGCACCAAGCAGATGTGAAAAACATGTGCTGGTGGAAGGCCCGTGGGCTGCATACAGAAAACATCTTTACCTTTATTATTTCTTGCCAAAGCTCCAGCTTATCAATAAAATACTGAGAAGAGCTTTCTCAGGGAAAAGAGCCAATAAACACGTGTTGCCTGCACAGTGAAAAAAAAAAAACATGATGCTAATTTTGGAATATACCACCTGGTGGAAATACAGAAAGAAAAGGGAAAAAGACCCCAGGGGGAATACTGACAATCCTAGCGGGACATTGTTACTGCAGAGGTAGTAGCAGGAGTTGAAATATTTATAGGCAGGCCAAAACCATTGATCAAGACACGAATGAAACCAGGAGCCAGCCATGGATGAGCCTCTACCCAAAGACCTCAGGCTGCTCTCCAACACCAGCCCCACGGTCAGCAGTGTCCGGAGCAGACGATGGCTCCTGCAAAGGAAGGGGAGGAGGAAGCAGACCGCTGTTGGGCTGCAGATGGACAGCAGCCATGAGCTTTCTCCAGGCTGAAGGGATCGGACCTGAAACAAGACTGGAGTGTCTTCACAAATTGGGTAATCTCGGAGTCGCCTGACGAAGAGCTGTGCGATAGGAGTGCGGGGGCCTCTGATGGCAGGAACAAACAGCTATTGCAGCGAGCTGTCTGATCACAGAGGGGAAGCTGCTTTTTAGTGCAGCAGAAAGCACAACCAGGTGCTTTTAGGCTGAATTATGTGAGAGTTGCTATGCTAAAAGAAGGAATACTTGCCTTAAGACACCCGAAAGCCCAGAGAGAGCATCTCTTCCACCCTCACCCCATAACTACAAGCAGTCACCGAAGAAATCTGTCTGATCAGTACCACGGCATGCCTAAAGGCCCCAGATGGAGGAAGAAAGTGCAGCGACGACAGCACACGCTGACACCGCAGCACAAGAACGGGTGCCACGGGATGCTAACGTTACCATGGAAATGTCCTCGTACCGCGTAACATTTTGACACCGTCACTCTTCCGTGAGGCAGCAGCGACGTGGCAGCCTGCAAAGCCTGCATGAAACGGCTGTTAAGGGTTTTGCCACGGTTATTACTGCAGCCGGCAGCCAATTCAAACTGTCTGGGCACTGGATTTTGACCAATCTGGCAGCTCCGCTTTCTAAAGAGCACGAGGAAGCTTTTAACAGAAACAGTTCCATAAATCACCCCGATTTAACACGCACTGTCTGCCAGGCTGAGCGCTGGCCTGCACGCCTACTTTCGGCATCGCTTGCCCTGCTTTCCAGACCAGCGTTTTCAATGTTCATTCTTCATCAACTTACTCGAATCGCAGAATCCAAGGGTGAGCCTGCCCCGCTGCTCGAGCTGCCTCGGCATGGGCAGCAGTCTCAGCCCCACGCTTGCAGGGCTGCGGGGTGATTTTCTGAACTGAAGGCAGGTACGGTCCCAAATCCCATTCACTGTCAACAAATACTAGAGACTAAAACTCCCAGGCGTTTTTGAAAATGCCCGACTTTTCATATTTAATACTTAAAACAAGCACAGACTCTTGTCAAAACTATGCTCATTGCAGAAAGCTTGTTTTTACGAGGCGATTACATCAGGTTATACGACCTAACCTTCTCCTCTTTGCTTATATTGAAACAAAAGTCCCAGATCTGGAGGGGATGCAACTGTGGACTACATGATTCACAAAGGCAGATGTACAGGGATCAACCCCCACAAAAATGTGTGGTTTTTCGTCAAATGTACCAAAATCACCATCAAAATGTGACACTGGGTTGTGACAGCAATTCCTTCTGGTTTTGGGGGAATTGGGGGAAAGCAGAATACTGACAAACCTCAAAAGTTAGTCTGGACCACTATGTACTTTTATTGTATATTTAATTAAAACTACTATAAAGATGAAAAGGCTCTGCAGCAGCTGTGCAGAGCAATTGCTCTAATCCCACGGGTCACTGGTGAGATTTCACAGCAGGTAGCAGGGCTTCAGCCAGAGGGACGGCAGCGTGAACTGAATGTAAGAGACAAAGAAAGCTACTGGTTCCCATTTGTCATGGTACCGCCATCCAGAAGTCAGTCGAATACAACAGCTGGAAGTCTAACAGGCATTAGAAAGAGGAAAAGCCTTCTCATTCATCTTCCTGACAATCTGATTAAAACCCAAATATGGATATTGCGTTAAGCAACCTTAAAATCTTGATTCAAATTTTCCTAACTTTTCACACACATCAAATACAAGAAAGGAAAGGTAAACAGTAAAAATAAAAGAAAAAAACACCCACCCACACAATCCTTCCAGGATGCTGAGAAGTGCTAAACAAGGAGCTGGATTTCCAACAACAACAAAAAAATCTTAATCTTCTTAGACATCTTGGCTGCAACACAATTAACATGTTTTCCATCCACGTGGCAGGACACATTCCCTGCTAACTGTAAATATGTATACTGCTGGTGGGCTGCTGGCAAAAGCCCCACACCCCTGGGAAACTGTCAGCCTCATCCATAGTGCCCGTGGAGCCAAGCGAGGGGCAGGCGGTGCCCACATTCCTGTCCACTGGTGACACTGCTGTTTCCTTGCCAAGCTGGGTCCTTCTGCAGGTCTGACCCCACCAACAGCTAAGCTGTTGCACCTAAGAGGACAGTCAGCTCCAGAGAGGGACACAATCACGTGTTCCCTGGGGAAGGGAACTATAACCTCTTAAATCAGATCTGCCACCAACGTGAAGTTCCGTTAACCACAATTATCTTTATTCTAGCTACTAACTGTGAATGACACCTCAACAGTCCCTTGAACAGAGCATTGCAAAATGAGGCGATGACAAGGTGCCTGAAAAAACAGGCTGCTCCAGATGCACTGAAAGCAAAGGTTTTCAAGGATGCTGCACTTCACCCATGGATCCTCAGTTACAGAGGATCTCCTCCAGCTGCCAAAATCATCCACCAAACAGTGCAGTATTCCTGGAGCCTGTAGGACAAAGCACCTTATCACAGCCAGTTACCCCACCTCCCAATCCCACAAAGATCCCAGCAGCACTGGTCTTGCTAAACAACAGATACAGAACTCAGATCAATATCGATGGGATAAAACAGCTCACCCCTCCCAATCAATACAAGGAAATTCAATAAAGGCACGTGTACAAAGCAGTAACTTCAGAACGTTGAAAAAATTCAATACACAAATGTGAGAAAGGGAACGAGTAGCCAGGCAGCAGTCCTGCGGAGAATGATCTGGAAAGTGGTACAGATCATACCCCAAATGTGCGGACACTCTGGCAAAGCACTATGTGTATTTACAGGAATACTGCACACAAAGGGTGGGAGACAGTTATTCCTCCCTGCTAGGAGCCAGACAGCAGCCAGAGCACTGTCCACGCTGCTCCTCCTGCAAGATCCCGAGTCCAGCAACAAGGCCAACCTGATGCTTGGAAAACTGCTCTATGCAGAAAAATGCAACCAGGCTTCTTTGGTCCAAAAAGCAAAAGAGAGAGGGAGAGCAGACAGTGATGGTTGTGATTACGGTCACTTCCTGGCTTGGGATTATTGGCACAGGGAAGAACAGCTTTGCAATGTGAAGAGTTGTTCTGAAGATAGCAGCGATCAATTGTTTCCCATGTTGCTGAGAGCAAGACAATAGTAATCTGCTTAATTTCCATGAAGATTTAAGCTAAATTTTAGGATAAACGGTCCTTCTAATTAGGAATAGGTTAGTTACTCGGGGAGCAGCCACAAGCGACTCCTCAGGATCCCTTCTACCTCTACATTTGTAAGAATAAGGACACACAGACATTAGCACGAGTTCCTCTTAACCATAAAACAGTTTCGAGAAAAATGTGACATTTACCTCTGTACATTCTGTACTCCCCAAATTGTTGAGCACTCAAACATTTTAGACTGGCTTCTGCAAGGCTGTATCTTTGTGTATTGGACAAAGGTAATATAACACCCTAATGGCATGAAGCTGAAACATTATCTGCCACAGAGATTTATCTGTGGCTGGATTTGGTTAAAAGATAGGGCTGCTGAGCTTTGCTGTATTGCTACATGAAGTTAGGCCGTACCAGGGCTTCCCAGACTTCACATGGGTGCTGTTTTGCAAAAGCAAAGCCAGAGATGTATCTCAAACACAGACCCCAAAGCAAGCATGGTTTGACAGCGAAAGCAGAGTATGCCTAATTTGTGCATGTCATCAGCAGATGACTTAAGCAATGGCACCTACTGAGGCATCATTTGTGTTGCAGGATTCCTATCACGACACATGTTCCCATACAGTACAGCGCATGGTTTTCACACCCTCTCCCAGAAAATAAAACCAAACCTCAAAGGAACGTCATTTGGATAGATGGATATTCAAATTGCATTGAATGGTTCTGCAGAAGACCAGAAATCCTTATTCAAATATGCTAACAGTGCTTCATGACAGATGTCTGTGGGGAAGAGGAGAAGATGGCAGGGCTGAGAAGCCTGTGTGAGCCAGGTCTCACTGCCTCAGTAAAACACATTAGCAACTTGCAGACCATCTCCTAAATTAAAATGTTTACATTTCTAATCTAACTGAAGGCACTCAACTAGGAGCAGATAGTGCTTCAGAAAATAATTGCACAGCTAAATTATTCCTCAAAACAACTACTCCAATCACAAAGCAGATACATCCATTCTGTCAAATAGAAATGTTGAAGCAAAGTAGTTACAGCTTTTCACAACTTGTCCTGATGTAGGAATCTGACGGAGTAAAGATAATTTTTGTAGCCTGGAGAATAGAGTGCTTTTGAATTAATAAATGTTGCATTAGAAATAACTTCACACGAAACAGAAGCAGTAAGGAAACAGTCTTTCCTAGACAGAAAGCTTTCCAGGGACAGACTCTACTATTTGGAAGTCAATTGACAGCAAAATAAGAGCAAGAGATCTCCTTCCCCTGCGGCCGGCAGGGGTCACGTATAACCAGCCCCCTACAGCTGCTGCACACATGGCTGGAACGCAACATCATCCTCCAAACACCTATAACGTATGCCAGGCCAGACACAGCCACCTTCGAGGGAAGGAGACAACACTGTGCTTTCCCACGACTGCACACTAAGGGGACAGCACAGTGTCACCATCAGGAGGCCCATGACCTCATCCACGTCCCCCCTCCCCTGTAAATCTACACCCAGATGACCACCAAGGAAATGTCCACGCAGCACATCGTGGCACAGTGCTTGAGATCCCAGGGCGAGCCGGTACCTCTCTTCTCCCCCATCCTACAGCACTGTTTAAGACAGCTCCTCAGCCTACATCCAGCATCAGGCACACGCGGATGCTCCAGGCTGGGGCGTGCTGGACGACCGCAAGCTCTTTGGGACAGAGACTGACATTGTGCTTTGCATTTCTACAGGCACAGCGTGAACTTGGCTGAGGACTACGGCTCTCACGTGTGGCCACAACACCAAGTGCAACACAAATAGGGACGAGGTTTCGAATCGCTTGTTCCTAGTGCTGACTCATTCACAGGGCTCCTGCTCTGCTCTCACATGGCCACAGGAGAAGACCAAACCCGTCCTCTGTAATTGCTGTCTAACGATCACATATGCAGGCAACAGATCCAGAGAGCACAAAGCTCCCTTTAGTGCACAGGGGATGTAAGAACAGCACGGCTTGTTCAGCTCTGCTCTGACTAGGTGCATCCGCTGTGTCAGAGTCAGTCTTTGCATTTATGATCTGGATTAACTCATGACTGGGTGTGAGATCACCAACCTCTGCAGGTATTATCCGCAGCATCTTCTTCTAGGCTGTTGGTCCGTTTCATACACTTCCCTCTGATGAAAGACTGATTTGACAGCTGCCCTTCTAAACCTGTTCTCATTTTTTATTTCATTTTAATCCATTTATGAAACAAACATCTGCTTACCTAGAGCTAGAATGCGCCCAGCAGGCAGAGAGGCATTTCTCACAATCACTAGGATAACCTACAGCCAAGGATACACCCCTTACTGCACAAGAAGAGGGAAAAGCCATGGCTTTTGCTGCCTCCTGCACCAGCCAAGAGAGCTGGCCAGGTGCGCAGCAGGGATTAGGTCACAGGCAAACTCTCTACACACCTGTATATCCCAAGACTGATTCAGATTTGTCCTGCAGCATCCCTGGGGTAATGCATTGCCAGATAAGCCCTAGAGCCTGGGTCTTTGCAGGGTTACAGGGATGAACTACCGTTTCACTCGTAAAAGATTAGTAAGAAAAATAGTTAACATTCCAGATGTGCAAATAATTTCCCTTGCCCCTGTATGTCTGCCATGTGGACATGGTTACCTGCCCAACAAACAACTGACAAAACTGGTTAGAGGCTTAAAAAACTTCTAAGGTAACTTTGGATGAAGGAAAAACAGGCTAAACACCAAAAGGACTTAACACGCTTGATACAGATACATTTAAAAAATATACAAATGGACTAGTTGGAAGACTTGAATCATCATTTTCTTTAAAAACCATATGTACCCCAATCCAATACAGTGCTGCAACTGAGAAGTACCCATGGCAATGTGAAAACACACACAGGGGCTCTCTCTATTTAATAACTTTGTGACACGTCAATGTTTAAAATTACGGAGAAGTTCAAGAGATAAAACCCAGACAAAAGAGTATTCTAAACTCCACGTTCACAGCACGTTCTTCCACCCCGTTTCAAAGGTTTTTATCAATCCATTAAATTAATATTCCAGATAGCTTCCCTTCAAAGCAATTGATCGTAACACAGTGCATCTGCCAGTACTTGATAGTGTGTGAAAGCAGCAGCCTAGGCTGAATTTTATCTCTAACTCAACTCTTTTCTGAACAAGCAGCTGACACGAGGAAGGCTTACCGTCAGTATCTAGGAGACATTTTGACTTTGGAAACCATTTTCTTTCTGACAAACCCTTGGTTCCAGCTGGCTGAGACACGATTTGATGCTGCTGTCTTGGAGCCAGGGCAGAGGTCTGCCAAGCTGGACAGTCCCTGTGCTGGGGTCCTGACCACGGGACCCTTACACGTCCCTCGCAGCTATTCTGTACCTTCTCCTGCTTCCCGATACAAGCATCGCTGTTCTTCACACTTGCATGTGTGTAAGATTCCTGTAAGGAACACGTGCATTTCCCCTTGGGCAGATGCACAAGTTGTATCTGGACTTCAGGGCAGCTGCATTTGCAATATGACCCATGGCTATAGTCTCCCAAACATCCAAATCTGCATCCCTGCCAGGGCACGCCTCCGATACCTCCTGCCAGTGCAAGTGGGTGTCCTTCCCGAGAAAACCAGGATGCAGGATGAAACAGAAAGGAGTCGGTGCATTACTGCATCTCACACACTTAAGCCACAGCACAGCCAGAGCACACACCCAGGCCCGAGAAGCGCTCCTAGATCCTGCAGTTCAGGCACAGGGGCTTAAGGAAACCCCATCCCCTTCAGCAACTTTTGGCATTCCCTACCTGCGTTTCTTTAGGTGTAGTCCTTGTCCTCTGTAGTACACAGGGTCCTCATCTGGAAGCTCTCACCTCTTCACAGCTGAGGACTGCTTCTGGCTTCTTGACTCCCAGTACATCCACTACTGTTACACTGACTGTCCCTGCTACTAAAACCACCTCCTCTCTCCTGCCCAACACTCGCTGGGTTTTGCATGTGCAGCTCCAAGTCAGTTGCTGTTGCTGTCTATCAAAACCTCACTTTCTGTTCTGCTTTAGCCAGTTTTCCAAACTTTGTGCTCCGCACATGGAGCAAGTTGGTTCTCCTCCATGCCGGCAAACACATCCCCTTTAACCTTAAGGACATCCCCCATCCTGGACTGGGCAGGGCTGTGCTAAGGCCACTGTCAGTCAAAGGTGGATTTCATACACCCCATTCCACGAGCCTGCAGTTTTAATTGCAAACTGCACCCAGGACTCACAAGCTGCCTACAAGGCAGGTCCCTACAGTCATTGTGGATCCTCAACACCCTATTATTAACCCCCATGCACTTGCCATTTGGTAGTTCAGTCCTTGGCAGTTTGGTCCCTTCTAACATGTTGCTACAGGAATACCAGCATACTGAATGGCTGATTCCAGACAAGACCAAGCGTACGGCAGATCCTCAGGACAGATAAGATCTGCCTATTTCTAACAGCGTGAACACACTGATTTAAGGCTCACATTTCTAGAGAAGCGCCCACAAAGAATGCATGATTGACTTTTATCTCTTTTTAGTCTACTAGTCTGTAACTGAAAAATCATCAGAGCTCAGGATAGATATTTGCGTAAGTTAAACCAACAATTATGATGATGATAACCACAGTTTAAAAGTCCTTAACGTCACTGACATTGCTGGGGACCTCAACGGAGCAAAGATAGTGGCACTCAGCCAGCAGGAAGGACAGCAACATTACCATGCCGAGATCAAATGAGTTACTAACCCAGAGTCCTTACATTACTGAGTACAGACAGTAATTTCTGTTCTTTCAAAGCCCCACTGCAGCTTACTGGTGAACAGAGCTCAGTGTTTGCTCAGAGCATCCTCTTTGTATACGTAGACGAGGAATGAAAAGCGTATTACAACATAGGAGTGCCAGTCCACATCCACCTCTTTGGAGAGGCAGGCACACGGCCTTATTTGCCACAGGACACATCTGAAACTCAATCACTCTTACGCTCTGGAAGTATTCAAAGTGATCCAGTTTCTTGCTCCAAGTCCTACTGCTATCCTGCCTATGCTGGCTGCCTGCTCCTGTGCACTCAGATGTAAGCAGGTATTATCTGCATCCACTTCACTGCCAAGAACTCAGTCCAGACACACCGGTGACGTGGCAAGCAGAAGAGCTGTGGAAGATGAGAAGAGTCTTCTCACCTAATGTCCAGAAGGTAGACAGCAAAGACCAAAAGGGCCGTGGCGGAAAGGCAAATATTCTAGAAGTAAAGGCATTTTTCAAAAGCAGAGACATTTTTCAAGACTAAAAGCGGGAAATACTGGAACCCAGAGGTATCATCAGCACTGGCCAGACGTGGCTAGCTGTGTTTCCACATCGCCATGGCCCTCGGCATAGGCACTCCTGCAAATTTCCTTTTGCACTCCTTTAACATGACCCACAAACGAAACACCTCAAGAATTTTTCTTCTTTGTAGATTTGAGCTCTCTTTAGGCTGTTTCCCCTTTTCAGAGGAAAACGACATGTTTCCTTTAAGCTTGGCCATTTCTCAGCTCCTCTCTTTTTTCCATTCTCTAAAGATGTGGTTCTCAGCTTCAGACAAAATGGATGGTGTGTCTGTTTGAAATAGGATTGTTTACTTTGTCAATGCTCGTGGGATCAATTTTTTTTTTTTCCTGCCATCTCCTGTGGAGAACATCTTGCCAAGTGCAGTATTCATCTCCCTGAATGAGCTATCAAGATCTATTTTTTTGACAGGAATCACGCTGCAACCCAAACTGGTCAGAATCTCTCTCAATTTCAGGAGCATGCATGGGTATGAATAATACAGAATCCTGTCTGGCACAATTTCAGCATTTCTTTTATCATTTCTCTTTCATCACATTTATTTTCTTGAGAAAATTATACGCTTGTAGTTTTAATGCAAAAAATACAAAGCAGGACACGTTCTTTCTTGCTGTTTGCTCATGTGTGTCTGAATACACATATGAACACTGCAATGTCCTCACTGTACTGAATGTTACCCCAAGCAGCTTTACTAACGAGACTAACTCAAGCAGGCAAGATCCACTAACGAGCTGCTGGAGAATGAGGTCTTAATGGTAGATTTATTTAATTCAGAGACAAGTACTTGTGCTGTATTAAGAGCAGCCCATTAACGTTCATGCATGAGCATTCAGTAAGTATGAATAAATACAATTCAGTGCAAAACCATTTTTCTAAGTGCTGGAAGAGGAAGCATTCGCTTAAACCGTCACCCTGCTCCCAAGAGGGGTTGGACACGGGGGAATGTTCAGCGGTTCAAGGCATTGTGTCAGGTTCTCGTACTCGAGCGTGTCTCACTATCAATCATTTCTGAAGCAACAGCGCCGAGACTTCCCAAAGCTCCCGTTATTGCCATGTACGCTCGCCAGCATTCGAACCAAATATGAAGTGCAAAGAAATCATCAGCAAAATTTTGAGAACTAAATTTTTAAAAAATACATCCACTGGAGGATACAATCTTCTCCCTGACACCCCTGCACGATGCTGATGACAATCCTAGGTTAATCACACAGATGATGAATTTATTCTTACGTCAATTCCTTTACAAACAACAACGTTACAGGTGTAGCAGCTAACGGGCTGATTTGCCCGTGTATTCCTGCTGGCATCTGCACATCTTGGGATGAGCCGCTAGACAAAGGAGCACGCCGGCATTTTGAGGGATGCAACCATGACAGCCAGTGCTCAAATACGCCCTAGTTACCAACTTTCATTATCTGCCACTCAAAATATTCACTTACATGTTCAGTCTCCGGTATAGCGTGTACTGTGAAAAACATCCCTCGTTTACAAGTGAGCCACCGGGAACGGACCGAGTGCTCATCCACAGCTCCCCATCCACTCCCTCGTATGCCCTCCCTCCCCACGCAGCTGCTGTGCTGCCCTCTACTCCCAGCACCTTCTCCAGCACCCAGCGCCTTTCCTTTCCCGTTCAACCCAATTTCTTTCCTACTTTTCCTTACCAATGGCCCTCTTCTTGAAGCCTGGTCTTATTTTATGACCGCTGCCAACTCTTTGAGGCCAGAAAGGTCCTTACGAAGCAGGCAAAAATCACTGGATCCATTCTGAAAGGTTTTTGTACATGTTTCGCAATCTGCTTCGCCCTCATTTAAACAGAATCCCTTTTATTCCCCTCTCGGAAAGCAGCATGGTGTATTGTGCTAACGACCTCTCAGAACAATCAGCCCGAGAGTTCATCGTGTACAAATCAGCGGCAGATGGACACAGCGTCCAGCAGAACGGCTGCCTTCTCCCGAGCACTGCCCTTCACCACCTCACGCAGCTCGGCGCTGGAGGAGGGCTGGAGCGCAAGCCGCTCCACCTGCAAACACCCCGCTTTTGCTATCGACGAGAAGGGCGAGCGCGTTTCACCGTCACTAACAAATTCTCCCCTTCAGTCTCCACAGGCACACGCTTCCTGCACAAACCCTTCAGCACCCCAGCCCCGGGCACCCCGCTGCACACACACCCCCCGCTGAAAACCCGCCGGGCAGCGGAGCGGGATCCCCGACACCCCAAACCCGCGGCGGGGTCAGGGCTAGCGCCGACACACCGCGGCCCCCCCCCTCCCCCTGCCCACACCGCCCCAGCCCGCGCCGCCCCCCTGCTCCCACGGCACCCGTGGGAGGACACACACGCACTGGAAACCGGCCCCCGGCCCCACCGACACCCCCGGGTCTCCCCCTGCTTTGGGGCGCCCTCCCCACCCCACGCACACACCCGCCCCCCCTCCACACCCCTACCGCCCCCAGCCCCACTCGCGACCGAGACCCACCGGCCCAGCTGCAGCCCCCGACCCCCGCCACACCGACCCCCCCGCATCGTACCCGCGTCCTCCTCGTCGAAGCTGTTCATGCAGGGGAAGTAGATGGCCAGGGCCTCGAAGGAGGCGGAGAGGCTGAGGCGGCTCTGCGACCGCTCCATGAAGAGCCCGGCTCCGGGGGCGCCGCCGGGGGCCTCCCCCGCCGCCGCCGCCGCCGCCGGCGGCTTGGCCAGCTTGGCCGCCCCATTCTTCACTCGGAGCACGGCCCGCGGCGTCTTGGCTGCGGCGGGGGCCGCGGTGAGGCGGCGGGGCGAGGCGAGGCGGGAGCGCGGAGCTGAGCCGTGCGGTCCGGAGCGGAGCGCAGCGCAGGCACCTGCTGCCGCCCGGCGCTCTGGGCGCCGCCCCGCCCCGCCTCACGCCCGGCAGCGCCGCCGCCAATCGCTGCCCGGAGGGGAGGGACGGGCCGCGGCGGGGCCCGGCGGCGGGAGAGGCCGGAGGGGGCTCCTCACCCCCGCGGCCATCTTCCTCACGGGGGCCGCGGAGGAGGGCTCGGGGGAGCGGGACGGGCCTTATCCCGCCCCACGCCTCCTCGCACGGCCCCGGGTCTGTGTGCCCCCCAAAAAATAATCCGGAGTCTTTCAGGAGGTTTATTTCAAAAGGGTGGAGAAGATAAATGACACTCGGGTGATTCTAAGGAGCAGCCCAGCCCCACAAACAGCCATCTCAGGGGGCAGCTGATCCCCTGAGGCAGACGTGGGGTCAGGGCATCTCCACAGCCCTACAGCGCCTGCAGGCTGGGAGCCAGCAGCAATGGGGAGACCCTCGGCTCCCACTTCTGAAAGGAGGCTTCATCCCTTAGCCGTATCAGAGGACCCTCTGTCTCCCCAGAAAAGGCTGCTGCCAACCAGGCCCTGATAGCATTTAGTTCCATGCATTAAACTCTCTCCCCTTTCCTCCTCCTTCACCCCATTGTCCTCACCACAACCATCCTCATTCCCCAGGTACATCTCTTCAGGCACACCAAAATAACCACTGTTTGGAAGTACCCAAGCTCCCAGGTAGAAAGCATAGAAACCAAGAGGTTTCCCTTGGTGGTCAATTGGAGGGTTAAATTAAATTGGAAGGCTGCTGCCTGTTCTGGCTCAGCATTTAAACCAGTCCTGCAGCACACCATGGGGTAGGTGCTGGTGGGAACTCGGGGTGCTATGTGAAAGAGTTACTTTTCAGTCCTTCCCAAAGGCTAGCTTCTTGCCTTTCTCGCCAGCATTATGGAGAATTACTGCCTCAGAAATACCAGCTGTCTGCAGGTGCTGAACACCACTTGCTCCAAAGTGGCACAGACGTAATGGATCACCCCTTCCCACTTCAGGGAAGGAAACCCAGCATATCCCGGTTTATTCAGTGCAACTAAATCTGGGATGGGGATGAGACAGCATGTTTTCTGATAGTGACTTGGTCTCCTTAGCAAGGATGCTGTCCCCTCGGGGCACAAAGGAGGATGTTCCTCATGTACTTGGTCTGTCCACCCATCACGATAACCAAATGCCATCCCGCTGAACACATGAAGCGACAGGCCTGTTTGTGCTATTCCAAAAATGCAGACTAGAGCCCAACAGCCCCATAAGGAAAAGTACAGCTAAAACTACTATATGCTGAGTGCTGCAGAACAACAGCTTCGAGTGAAAAAGTGTTTTCCTCCTCCAGTGCTGGAGCCCAGCTGCAGACAACCAGAGGATGACCAGACTGGGCATCCTGGGGTCAGTCACTCCCTGCGCTCAGCTCAACCCCACTTGAGCTTTAAGGCTGTAATAGGGCCGGAGACCTCATACTTACAAATACTGCTTTTGTTTTTATTTCCATGCACAGCAAGCAACACAAGAATTATAGCTCATAATATTACCTGTACTCTTCTCTCAAATAGTTAATAAATCAATTCATTAAGAGTCTTCCATCTACTGAAAATCCTACCAGAGCTGGAGTGTATTTGTGGCTGCCAGCATGAGGAATCAGCAAGAGGAGGGTTGCTCCCAGGGCAGGGAGCCAGGAACAGCCCCAGCACAGTGCAGGAACAACCCCACTGATTAGGCACAGTCCCATACCACAGGAGGTGGAGCAGGGTGGTGATGGCAATGGGTCGCATCATCACACCAGCTCCAAGGTCAGCCAAAAAAAGCCAAACACCTATTTGGGAACAGGTCTGAGACAAGCTCACCTACAACATGGCCCATGCAAGAACTAAAGGCCCTCAGCACTGGAGGTTAAATGGAGCTCCTGGCAGAGAGGATGAATGTGAGCCCCAGATGAGGCTAGTCAGGGCAATTAAGGCCTATTAGTGCACTCCCAGCCCTGACATCCAGAGTCTTCATTACTGGTGATGCATCCAGAATAGCAGAGGTCATCTGAATATCAGAAGCCAAGCTGAGTTTGCAGGGCTTCCCAATAGAAAACATGTTTTTTAATTCAAAAAATAATCAAAATTTGCTCTGAAGTTAGTGAGTTACACGAATTCCTTCATCACAGCTAGGCTGTGCAGGCTGCAAACCAGAAGAACAGAATAAACTTATTACAGACAATGATGACTCCAGGTCTGAGTTTTGAAAGGCAGGGACATCCGTGAGGAATGTATTACCATATGTTTAAGAAGAGCTTTCAATAGCACCAATCAAGGCATTAGCAGCAGCTATAGGGACAAATCCAAGTGCATTAAAGCTGCTAAGACAGCTCCTGTCTACCAGTCCTGGCAGCACATTTGATCGGAGGAGCAAGAGGCATCTGTGAATCAAAATCTGCTTCCAGGTTCCCAGGCACAGGAGCTACCTAGAAGTGCTGAGAGCTGCTTTCTATTCACTTAAAGCATGTGAGGAAAAATTTAAATGGGGAATAGAAATTTAATCTCAAGCATATGCTGTGGTCATCTAAATGTCTCTTGTTTCACTGCATCTCGAAAGTGTAGTGATGGCAGAGGTACCAGTGCCTAACGGACAGCACAGGCCTGTGATTTGGATAGCTGATCTCTATCCCCAACACTCTTTGTCCTTTGCTTTCTTCACTGGTGCACCGGGACTGAAGACCCTTCTGCTTTGAGATCTGCTTATGAGATGCTGCAGAAGACCGTCACCATCACCCACCTCACCATTGTGCACCTTTCCCCACGCTCCATCCATCTGCCGCCTTCCTCTCACTCTGAGGGTTCAGTTTGAAGCCCTTGTGTCTGCACAGCTTCTCAGCACCACTTGGTCACATCTTCTCAATGCTCCTTTTGTGCGTTTTTTACCATACCTGTGGGACTGACCATGCTTGAGTCCTTTCCTGCGCCCTTCTGCTATAGAGGGGCTTGGGCTGAGTGCTTTCAGCATGATCCCTTAGCTTTGGTGTCATGTGCCTCTCATTTGCCTGCTATGTTTTGCTCCTCGGGGCAGGGACGTGCCTAATTTGTGTACTGCAGGGCTCTTTGATTACTAGTTGGGCCAAAACATCCTAAACTAAAACCATCTGCCTTCAAGTGAGAAAAAATGCATTGACAGCTGGAAATCAGATGGACAGTTAAAGGCGTAATGCCCTCCAGATGCCTGGAGGAAACAGTTTGTTTTGGCTGCCTGTTTAAGGGAAATAAGGATTTGCAGTGAAGCTGGAAACTGTTAGTCCAGAAATGTTCTTCTTCACTGATCATGGACAGAAAGATCCTTGGGCAAAACTTGGAGAAGTGAGGATAAGCAAGGAGGAAGATCCCTGTGATGTTGTAAATAAGCTGACAGTGCAACTGAGAACAAATAAACTCAAAGATTTGCTACCTCCAGAATAGCATGTCTGTGGCTGCTCTAGTGGAAGCGGTTAATTGATTGTTTCCCCAGTGAAGCAGGCTCTGACTGATTGAACCATGGAAAGCTCTGATAGATTTTTCCTGCTGGCACTTTCTCTTCCCACTAGTCACGTAGCTTTTATTTTTGCCTTGAGTCTTAGGTGTCTGGGTCAGCCTAGGCAGTTAGGTTTTATATACTGGAGTGAGAGGATATGCTGCCCTCTCCCTCTTGTTCTCCCCTGCGGTTCTGTGTATGCCAGTTTGGAAATAAAACCAAACTCCCTGGTCTGTGTATGTTGCTCTCTCTGCCCTGTCTGCCCACTGCTTGGGCAAAAAAGAGTCCATGTGCTGGGAGCTCAAATGCAGTAGAGAAACAAACCCTGCTAGTGAGAACATATCATCTCGTGCATAAATCTACTCAGACTAAATACAGCATCCTGAAGGGTGAGGAGAGTTCAGCTCCTCCCTGTCTCATACTACCCCTTCCTTCCCCAGGGCGAAGTTGATGCTGGAGCCAGGCAGTTCGTAGTTGGTAGTACGCGACGTTCCCCAGCTCCCAAAAGCAAGAGCAAACATGATCATCCCTGCTTTCCAGGGCTCTAATCAATTCCCTGACCTGATTTGAGGAGTTCTTGGTCTTTCTGGACAGGCTGGAGGGCAGGAGGTGAGATGTGCTGAGCATGGATACACACAATCAGTGAATAAACACCACAGAATGGCCTGGCATTGCCACCTCTGGTCTTGTGGCATTGCATCAGTATGGGATGATGCTGAGAGATACGGACTCACGTGCCCAACTACACCAAGTACCACAGTTTCCCTGGGCTTGGTTGTTGTACGCTTGTATAACAATATGCATTTTAACTTATTTATTATTTCTTGTTATTTGTGTTGAGGGAATATTGCAGACTGATGCCCTGAAGAACCAGGCACAGTGTAAACACAGAGGGAGAGCCTTTCTCTTCCCCAAGTGCTCACTGTCTGTGTAGGCAAGACACAGAACAGAAGGCAGTATAATTTTTCTTATACAAGTTCAGGGTATGAAGCATGGGAGTTGTACTTGGCTTGCCCAAGACCACATAAGGAAAGTCTCTGTTGGAGCTAAGAATTGAATGCAGATTTCCTGCCTTAATCTCAAGACTACCTGCTGCTTTTCACTAATGCAAGCAATATTCTAACCTCAGCAAAATGACATTGAAAGCCAGACAGGCTTTTACAGCATCCCTTGCTGGCTGGGATCTAGGCAAGCCAGGAGTGCCCTGGGTTGTTGATAGCCCAACCACATCCATGCCTTGCTGTGGCATAGCACGTGCTGCCCTGAGGAGCTAGCCAGAATGCTACGCTGTGTGCACAGTGTAGTTCAAAATACGCTGCATTTAAACCCAAAACTCCATCTAGAAGCAGATTTGTTTTCAGTCTTGCTGTTATTCCACCCTTCTCTCCTAATATCCTGTTGTCTTAGCGTTGCATCTCTCGCTCCCTCTCTAGCGATCAAAACCAAGCCCACAAGGTGCTAAACCACTGGTGAGATGAGTAATGAGATGCTGAGCCATCAGCCTTGGGTCCCTTGCTAGCCCTGCTTCTTCTCACATTTGTCTAGCCAGCCTTTTCCAGAGGTTTAAGAGAACTCAAGGCTTCACAGCACATGCTGCACTCTGGTTTTACTGTTTTACTAAATCTGAACGGGTCCAGCCCATTCAGTGGCTTCCGACCCCTGGGAACAGGAGTGTGGGAATGGGTTGGGTATTTCCATGGGGTATAACTCAGCAGACCATCTTCTGCGTCACTGTGCCTTCCCAAATGTTGGGGTTTTGGTTGGGTTTCTCCAGTTCAGACAGCCAGGATGGGTAAATGGATGTTAAGTCAGGCTGATTCTTTTCTGATGACTAAAATGTGGACCCAGACTGACGAAGTGCAGGGTCGCAGTAATTTGCATACGCATGTCTTCCATTGCGATATTCAGCCACAAGCAAAAGGGAAGAGGAAACACCCGCATGGAGAAAATGCCGTCAAGAGCAGTCACTTGCTTTATCCACTTCCCTGATTTATCATAAACACACCACCTCCCCAGGGGCTGAGCTGTTCCCCAGCTCTCCGGGCTGGGAAATGCTGGGCACAGTGAGGAAAAGCTTGAGAGGCCTGGGAAAAAGAGGATGGAAGAACAAAAGCAAGAAGAAAGCCAAAAATGCTGAACTGGAGGAGGCACAAGGAGGGAAGGAAAGCACTGGGGAGTTTAACCAGTCAGAAGAAGTTTTGCAGCCATAGGCACGTTCAGGAGAGCTGGAGAAAGGGACTTGGGGCACATCCTATGGCCGGGAGCAAACATGAGACACTAAGTAGGAGCTCATGTACATGAACAGCTCATCTAGCTCCTCTAAAAAGCATCATAAGAGAAAAGCCCACCTGGAAACTCGATCAATAGTCATAGGCATCTGTGTATTAAAGTAGCAGGTTGACTGGCCACAAATGACTGAGGGCGGCAGCTCAGGCAGGTGTCTGTCTGTCCTGCATGGGTATGAAAACAAAGAAGCTGCTTTTGAAAACCTGAACGACCATGTCTTCATTCTACAAAGCATCCTGTAGAACAGACATTTTGTGGAAAATATCCCGAGGGTTTGGGAGAGAGGGGTTAGCAGATTGTGGCAGAATGAAAGCTTGGGACTGTGCAGACAAACCACTTCCTTCAGTCCTCTCATTCATACCCGCTCGTGGTGTTGGCATTGTCACAAGCGGAGGCGATGCTGGGAATGACAGGTGGGATTTAGTGCGTTTGAATTTTAATCAGCAATTATTGTAAAACACACTAATGCTTCAACTGGTGGGTAATTTAGCTCCAATTCCAAAAATATAGACTCATCCACTCTAGCTGTAAATTTCCAAGCTCTTTCCTCCAAGCAAACTAGCATATAGAAATGTATGAATGATAACCAAGCAAAGTAATGATGGCTGGAGAATTAAGATGGCTCAGAACTCTCCAGCCAAACTGCATAGCAATGGTATGGCACCCAGCCCAGCCCATGCTTGGAAAGATTCAGGCTTACTTCTCTCTCTGACATTAAATGGACTGTGACTCCGCCTGATTGCCCTGTGCACACACACAGGCACAAGTTTGTGTGTGTGAAAGGAGAGTAAATGTTTAAATACTGTTGTAACGTCAATATTCAGTGCCAAGACCGGGAAGTTCTGCTATCTGTGCAACTAGACCATTTCCTGGATGGGATATGGAAAATGGACATCTCAGCTTTCCGATATTAGCTTCTGAGTTTGAAAATGTCAGTCTAGCATTTTAGCTAAGGATGCGTTCGTGAGCTGCCCCATGTGCTGGTGTTCAGCAGCCCTCCGTGAAGGACACCTCCCAGCCACCCCCAGGGACCATCCCGTAGCGGGGACCACCCCATGCCCTGGGCAGCCCTGAGGCACCAAGCTGGATTTACAGGGCTTGGGTAGCACAGCTCCTCATTGGGAGGCCAAGAAACCCACCAGATAAGGGCATGTGAGCTCTGTGCTGCATCAAATGGCGTGCTGCTGGCACTCGAGCTAACTGGGAGCTGGTTTTGTTTGGGTTTTTCTGCAGTATGTGGCATAAACCTTCCCTTAGAGCAGATACCTCTCAGCAGCTCAGCAAATGGTAATTTAATTTCTATTTACTGTTAGGATTTGGGTCCTTTAGTTGCCAGAACATATAATCATGTGGACAAAATGTTCCTCACTGCAGCGTGCCCCATCTCGGCGTTTCTGCTCCCTCCACAGGAGAGGCACGTTGGGGTCATCAATGCTGCTGAAGCTGGTGGCTTTCAGACTACCCGCCGCTTTGCACACACGCTCTCAGCCTGGGAGGCAGCAGGTTTGTGAAATATCTTTTTTAAATGAGTCTGCTGAGACTGTAATAAGAGGAGGACAGAAATAATCCTGTGCGTGGCTTCCTACAGATGGGCTTTAGTACTTGTAAAAGTTGTAGCAAATGGATTTGCTCTGAGCTTGGAGAGACATTGACAGGTTTAGAATGAGAGGTGATGCAACGCAGTGGCTACAGCAAAAGCGCATCTTGGAGGGAGAAATCACTGCAAGTACTTGAGGGTACTTCGAATGCGTTGCCATCTTGCGCCTGCGCGCAGGCTGGTCTTGGACAAAAAGGGCTTTTGTGTCCTGCAGTGCAGGGCAAGACCCTAGAAGCCAATGGAGAAAGTGAAAAAATGCTTTTTCTTCATCTCAAAAGCCAGCAACAGTTGGGTAAAATGCGTTTGTATTTTTGTGGCACTGCCACAAAGGCTGCTTTTACCCTTTTTCTTTTTTGCCTTGCCTTTTCCCTCCCTCCCTCCTCCAGGCTGCCATAAACATGTTCCAAAATGAAAGGAAGATTCACTTGCCTGTGGTTACCAAAGGGGCTAAATTTGTTATACGTTATGCACATTTTTCACGATGCAGCATTTTGTGCTGAACTTGAAAGGAATAATGTTACATAAGGAGCCCTGAACAGATTGTTTATAGAAGACTATACAAGACCAATAATTTGAAGCTGTGACTCAAACTGTGTAACTGCAAACTGAAGGCAAGACCAGTTACGATCAACCAGGAGATAACACGTTTTATCATAATACCCTAAAACGTTGCATCAACTTGAAAATAAACAGAGAACTCAAGAACCTGCTGCAGTCCTCACCAGCAAGCTCACATTTAGCTTCACGAGTCTCTTCTGTCTTCTGACATAACCCATCCTAAAGCCAAAAATAATGTGCTCTGCCTTTCAAAATGCCTTGTCTATATATGCCACCAACAGACTGCTCTTTCAAGTGTTGTAACTCCTCTCTTAATTCTCTAGAGTATAGAAAACTATAGGAGGAAATGTAAGGGATTTTGTACTGGGAAGAATGTATATCTTCTGAAAGTTTAAAATTAAAGAAGCATACGATAAAGTTCACTACAAGCATATCTTGGAAATAATACATTTTTACATTGATTGCTTTAGTAGTCTCAGAGCTATTGTATTTCTTATTATCTGTCTATAAAGATACATTGGTTCTGGTAGTACCAGTAAAAACCCAGATAATGCTTTCATTTTTTTATGGAGACTATATTTCATATGAAGTACTTGGATATATCACTCCATTTCTTATCTCACTGGTCTTATATTTATTCCCCTCTTTACACTTAATTTCAACTTTTTTTTGTATTTGCAATCTCATCAAATCACTCACTTTTGTCGATCTTTTTGAGGGCATCGTTGTTGACATTCCTAATGCAATTCAGACCAGGTTTCACACTTTTTCCCAAGGAGAATTCTTCAAGTTCATCCAAATTTCTTCCAATCTTCAAAATATTAGGCCCATTTGTTCAAATACTCAGTGAAAGTCATGTAAAAAGAGTTCACCATATTTTTTTACTTTTGCTGTCAAAAAGACTCCCTCACTTTCAAGTTCAACTGTTAAAGTGTTTATCATTATGGCCTGAAAACCTGCCCTTTTTTTTTTACTTTGATTCTTACCATTAGAGGCTTGATGTTCCCCGTTTCACAAAGGTACCGTCTTCAGTCTCCTTGTCTCTGGTGGAAAACATCTTCAGTTTGCTTTTGACAAAATGGAGTTGCAGCAGTGATTCAGGACTGCTGGAAAACTGCTTTAATAAAATAGGACACTTGTCATATGAAAGAAAATATGGTTTGAATACATCTTAGAGGTCAATAAATCTGCTGCTGGCTGTCTGTAGAGATAACTACCTTGTCTTACAAGGTCCAAGAATTGCTTTTAGTTTATTTCAATAAAATTGTGGGGGATGTAGAAATATGGGAAGGAGGTATTCACCGCTGATTATGCATCAACATGTATTGTGCCAGCTCTTTGATGCCTTGTGGACCGGGTGGACAACACAACCCTCGTCCTAGAGGTTCAGGCTTAGGGGTGTTTTTAGTTTTGTAAATACTGTGTTTGTTTCTTTCCCTCCTGCCTGTCTAAACTTCACATCACTAAAGGAGGCAGGAATTTTGTTTAACCAGCGGCGTCTGCCCAAGGTCTTAGTAGACTGGTGACATGCTCCTCAGCATTTGTACCAGCTCACTGTGGGGATCCAGTGGCTCGAATCCACTTTCATTTTTTCATGAACAAAGTGCCTAATTAAACTTGTTTCTGTCATGATCGTATGTGTCGGCTCTGACAGAGCTGTACCCCATGCCACTCAACCCCAGGAAATCTCTTGTTGCCCAGGGCTGGTGCATTGGCTGCGCTCTGGTGCCCATGCAACACCCCTGCACCACTGACTGCTCCGGCGTGAGCTTGAGCTGATCCAGCAGATGCATTGCTGCCCTGGGGCAGCTCACTCATTGGAGCAGTTGCTTATTTTGCTTTTCAAGGCAAAATACACTCGATGCTGCAGCCCTGGATGGACTCTGGAGCAGGTACTCTCCCCATACACACTTTCCTCAGTCCCCAGCTGATGGGTCTGCAGGCATCTGCCCAGCTTCCCTGTGCTGCCAGGGGCTCTGCTCCCTAGCAAGGGCACTTTCTCTAATGCAAGTGAGAGTTAGAGTGGCCTTATACATCTAGGTGTTTGAAGGAAATGTGAAATACTGACATATGAAGAGATGAGGTGTGGGTAATTAGAGACCAGGCTTAAGCATAGAGCCCTGAATTCTGAAAACTCTCCTATAATGAACTTTGCAGCAGAAACCTGGGCACCCTGTGAGCTGTACCCCAGCCCCGTGGGGTTTGCTCCCATCGCCTGGCTGCTGGAGGAGCCGCAGGGTGCTCAGCACTCAGCTCTGTTGTCCCCACCTGGCTGGGATGGGGCCCTGGCATGGCAGTTTGGGAGCACTCCTGTCCCCGGGTATATGCCGTGGGTGTTATCTGCATTGATGCGATGGAAGAACCTGCCTGGTTTCTCCTCATGCAGGAGACAGAAGCAGAGGTTGTCTGAACACCTCTAAGACATCTGCTCTTGTCACATCATGAGTCCTCTTTGTCCCTCTTTGGTGCACAACCTTATTCTGGAGGTTGGTCCTTGAGAGGAGGATCATCGCCTCATGGACTGCAGGGTTTCCCTGATTTTGCCTGTTTTTCCCAGGTTTTAGCTAGTCCTGGGTCACCTCCCTACTCTTCTGCTGTCCCCCCAGTGCAGACACAGGGAGCCAGAGGCTACCAGTGCCGTACCGGGTGGGATGCCCGGAGTGGCACTGCCCGCCTTGGCTGCCAGTCAGATCAAAATCCGGAAACTGGATCCATCTCCAAAAGACTTTGATTTTTTAATTTGCTTTCTGCTCAATTTAGCTATTTTCTGAAACAATCTCAGCAGTGAAAAGCCTTTTCAGAATAGAACAGGAAGGTTTTCTTTCTCCTGAAAACACTGAAACAAGATGTTTTGATGGTGCCAGATCTTTTTGTTTGTTTGTTTCATTTCAAAACAAAATTCCAGTGAAATGCAGACAATTTTGTGAAGTACTTTGATTTTCATGGGTCCATGTATGCTAGCTTGAATATTTTTCTGGCTATCTTGGTTTGGGAGAAGCAAGAGGGAAGGCAGAGCAGATGTCACCCAGTGCGTTGCAGAACTGGAGAATCTGGCACCCATCTGACAAACAGCCTTCGGAAGTGTGGGAACATGGTGTGGGTGCATCCGGGGCTCAGGAAGGGACACGCTAAGGAAGTAGGAGACTCATAGAAACCTGCCTGGTGGCAGGTCCCTGGAAACCACCGATGGCCTGGCTCTGGTACCAGCCTCTGCTACTGACTTTCCGAGTGACCTCAAGCAAATGTCTGTGGCCCAGTGACCTGTAAGAAGGCAATAACAGAGTGACCCCCTCAGATCGCTGCATCTGCTGAGAATTTAGGCTTTTTAGGGCTGCGACACCCTTTTGATTTGTTGTTTTGAACAGCAGCTTGAACAACACAGCCCTCTCCTAGGTTGAGGGCTGTTTGCTCCGTGCAAAGCAAAAAAGCACAGTAATTGCCTGGACCTGTGAGTTTTTGTTACGACAGGCAGTGGCAGAAGAACGTAAATGCAGATCCCAGCATCCGGCAGACACAAAAAGAAATCCAGGCTTTGCAAAGTCAAAGAGAAGCAGTTTTGTTCTCCTGGGAGCTACAAAATAGGTTGGGATGCCAAAAATAACCTGCTACTAGTTATAGATGCTCCAGCTCTTTCACTGAGACGTGAAAACTTGAGCTGGGTTTAATACAAGACACTTGTTTAGTGTCACTGTGACCTTCTGCAGTTTTCCCACCCCAGCTCTAACAAATTACAAATGAATCCGTCCTGTCACTTCATTTCTTTATTCTGGCTCTTGTGCTGAGCTGGGCTGCTCAGTGAGATTCAACTCATTTTTGTAAGAGCTCCGTTTCCTCCGCTAATTTATTTGCATGAAAACCTGGTTCCCAAGCAGTGGGTCCATGTCGTCAGGGAATGGAGACGAATTCAGGCTCCAGCTCTCAGAAACACCCAAATGAAACAGGAGCTTCTCACAGGTGGTTTCAGGGCTTGGGGTCGCTGCCTCTATCGATTTAGGGTAGGGGACCCAGTTAGCTTAGGACATTTAACAGCTTCACACACTGCATGGACAGAGCAGCAATCACACCAGATGTCAGAGAGAAAATATTTGCCCCTCCTAAGAGAGTTACAGCCCAAGGATTTTTCTAAGGGAAATTATCTAAACTGCAAATCAAGCTGGCAAATTCCTCCTCTGGAGACCATTCTGTTGGAGACAGGGAAAATAGAGGAAATCATCTGAGCAGGGCCACAGAGGTGGCCTCACCCTGGGGGCATTCGGGTGCCCATAGTGCTGGGGCTCAGGGTGCTGGGGTGAAGTGGGGTGCGCCCACGCAGGGTCTCGCAGCCGGTTCCAAGCCCAGCTCCTCTCGCCCGATGCCCAGCCCTGCCAGCAGCAGCAGAGCATGCAAAAAGCCTGGCTCAGTCCCATCAAGAGTTGGCCTGAGCCAAGCCAGGGTGGAGCATCTGTGTGTCCCTCCATCCTAGGACACCCCTCTGGCCCTCAGCAGGAGGGTGATGCCTCCACAGCCCTGTCTGCAAGCACAGAGAAGACCGAGTTCTCGCTGTGGCAGTGGAGGAGATTAGAGGCAGGAGGTGAAGGGATGGAGGGGGTGAGACGTGGAGGTTGGTCCTTCTCCTCCCCTTTCTCATTCCAGCTATCACCTATTTCTCGTGCTCCTTTCTAGCCTCAGGAGTGCCAGACCCTGCTCTGTGTTTTGGAGGAGCCGTGAGCTGGACGGAGGCAGAGATTCAGCTGGGAACAGGATGGCTCAGAGGAAAGATGGACAGTCTGAGATTCAGGGCTGGGAGTGATCACGTCTCCTGCTCCCTCTGCCCTCAGTCCCTCCTACAGCACCCGAGCAGAGGCAGCAAAGGGGGTCACTGGAACAAAGAGAGAGAAACAAAGGATAATCTTTCGGGAAACAATTCATCGTTTCAGCCAAAGCAGAAAAACAATTTCCCAGCTAGCGCAGCATTAAACAGATGGACTAAACCACTTCAGCGGCAAGCAAGCCTCTCAGGGCTCAGAAAACCCATCGGTCCGTGGCCACGGGGAGATTATCCCGCATGGCTCAGGTGTTTCCAAGCCCAGACAGCCAAACCCCTCACTGTGGCCACTGCTTTTACAGATTTATTTATTTGCACAAAGGGCCAGCGATGCCTCTGGAGGATGCCTGCAGTGGTACAGCCCCTGCCCCAGGAACAGATGCTCTCGCGAATCACTTCCATTGGCAAGATCCCACATCAAGAGAGCAAACATGAGCCAGTCGTGCTGCCTTCGCCCCAGCATCCTCCTCTGCCCTCAGCTCGGCCCTGGCCTTGCCCTGCCTCTGCCGGAGCTGCTGCTCGGTGTCAAAGCACGCAATAACTGCGTTAGGCTCCTGCTGATCCGCCTGGTTTACTTCAGGCAGAGCCCTCGCCTCGTCCAGGTCGTGTTGGAGGTGCTTGGCGTTACAGTCTGGCACTCAGCACATTCATGAATTTTCCGAACCAGGAAGAAGCCAGAGAAGGGGCCGTGGAGCACTTTGTTAGGAACAAATCCCGGGGGGAGGTTTGGAGGCGTTTGTGCTGCACCTGGGAAGTGCTGGGCTGGCATCTGCTCTGCTCCATGGCTCCTGGGAGCAGCCCAGCTCCCCTCCACCGCTCCCTCCTGAGCTGCAGACTGCGCTGAGCTGCTGTGAAGGCCCAGCGGGAGGGCAGGGCTGGAGGGAGCACCTCGCCCTGTCTGTGACAGGATACCTCCATCACGGAGCTCCGACAGCTCCGTAGCCATGTGGCATCCAGTAAGCAGGAAAGCGTCTTTCCTCTCCTCCTCCACCCAGGAGATTTGCAGGCAGCGGGCAGGTCGATGCTGGGGCAGCCTGTTTGTCTGCGCTGAAAGGCTGGCGAGGAGGAGGAGGAGGAGGAGGGCTCCGAGCTACCCAGAGGCGGCTGATGCTGCTGTTGCCGTTGGCAAGCTGTCACTCTGACACCTCGCTGCGCAGAGCCCTGACGTCAGATGCCTCTGACAAACTTTGCTGTCAGTCAAAAGCCTTTTCACAAACAGAGGCAGTGACAGTTTGCGATGCAAACACCAGTCCTGCCTGGCTTCCTTCCCTTCTTTTCTTTTTTAAGCACACAGATTTAAATTTTAAATTGCTGGTCCGTGACTGGGCTCCTGATCCTGAGCAAAAGAACCTTCCCATGGTCTCTAGTGTTGCGTCCTCTCTCCTGCCTGCCCACTGCCACAGCCCTTGGGACTAGTCCTGGCCCCGCAGAGCCTCCCTGCAGCAAGCGAGAGCCCGAAGCCTTGGCTCCACCAACACATGAAGCTCTCAGGAGTCAGGAGTGTGGGAGATGGTGACCAGAACAAAATCCTCCATCTCCTGGGGCTGCTCACACTTAGCAGGTGGCAGAGATCCTGCAAAGGCTCATTCCCCCCTTCCGCTCCCATTCATCTTTCTTTCCCTTTTCCCTTTCCCTCCTTGCTGGAGGAGGCAAGGCTGGGCCCTGCTTTGGAGATCCTGGCTCCTCCAGTCTGAGGCTCTGGGACAAGACAGAGCTCACCAGCGTTTAGGAGCCCACGCAGGGAGGCAGGGAAGCCGGACTCGTGCCCTTTTCTCCTCGTCCTGAGCTGTGCTGGATCCCAGGAAGTGTAATATTTGCTCAAACATGTCAGTAAATCCCTGCTGTGCTACAGGCGGTCACCTTCCCTAATCTACGATGTCCAATTGCGTAACTGAGATACTGAACAAATAGCTTAAAGTTAATCTTTGTTTTCTTCCCTCTCAAGCGTGTCAAATCAATTCCTGGGCAAGCACAGCTTCAGCGCAAGGCTGGGAATACACACCGGTCATATTAACCTCCAAAAGAGCAGAAAAAAATGAGATAAATACACCAAGGGAGGATTTACTGCCTGTTGCAGCACCTCTCCCTGTCAACCATCACTCCAGGGCTGGGGTTTCGGTGCCTTCAGCAGCGGATTTGCACCCTTGCTGCTCACCACGGCACTGCAGGCGCAGGGCTGTGTCCTGGTGAGGTCCTGAGGCAAAGGCAGGAGATGTCAGCAGATGGGTGCAATTCTGAGCAACCTCGTGTCAGCGTCGTGAGGAACCAGCTCTCATCTTCCCTGAAACCGTCCTACCCCGTCCAGCACCAATGGGAGTGTGGTTCCCACCAGCACATTAAAGACAGCAGGGAAAGGCACAGGACAAGGGGCAGGAGAGCTTCAGCAGTGCTTGGAAGGTGTCCCGGTGGCAACACGGGCGACAGGAGGCAGAGAGAGGGATTCAGTTCTCTTGTTTCTCTCCCCGCTCATTTTTCTTTGGTTCATTAATGACCTTTCATACAACAGCGGGGATATTAATAGGATGCTTCAGTTCCAAATGTCCCCATCTCCCCTCCCTTCTCCCCCTCTCTCGCCGCTTTCTGGCACTCTGACAGCTTCCTTCACATTAATTAAAACAAATAACAAGCTTATACATCTCATAAGGGTAATTTGAAAACTAAACCCACCAGCCGTCTATTACCCCAGTCACTGCGGACGGAGCAACACCAGCTCTTTTCTCCCTGCCGTAGTTTTTCCCTGTCCCTGTTGGAAGAAGGATGTGCTATAAATGTCTATGCTCAGCCAGACACCACGGTGGGTAGGAAATTCTGTGCCTCTAAGCACCCGCTGGGTCCTGCCTGCTCTGCTTCCCAGCTCGCCTCTGAGCCTCTCTGCAAGACAAGCGCAGCGCGGGTCTCATCGCTGCTTGTGGCTTATTTCAGGCACCAAAATTCAGGAGCAAACTCATGTTGCCTGCTCCCTTAGTAGAGACTTAGTGTGGGCTCCCATGAGATGGCGGGAGGGGGCCAGCAAGGAGGTGTCTGGGGGCTCAGATTGCTCTCGGGGATGGGAAATAATTCTGCAGATGGATCCCCAGCAGCTGGGGTTTGCGTGGGCACGCGTGTGGCAGGGAAGTACCCCCGTGGCTCCAAACTTGGTGGTGCCAGGAGGTAACAAGAGCGGCCAGCTCTTGGGCTTCTGGAATCGGGTGAGAAGAAGCACGTACTCATCTCTCCAGGGCTGTGAGGAAGCACCAAGTCTCTGCCCCCAGAGGCAGTCAGTGAGCAGGGGGCTTCTCCCCGCCCCACAGAGCGTCTTCTGCACATGAATTAAAAGCGTTAGCCTCAAATCTCCTAATTTACCCTGAGTTTTTCTCTTTAATAGTATTCATCGTGGGAGCCATCTGGACTGGGTACTTTATTAGCTTAGAAGAATTCAGCTGCTTTGTTAATCTCATCCCATTTCATAGGGTTCGCTCCAGTTTCCTCGCAGTGCAGCCCAGGACAGGGCAGTGCTGCCGCCCTTGCCCTCCTGGCTGACAGCTGTCCCATCACCCAGGGACCCACCCCAGGGTGGCCACCTCCATGCTGGTCCTGTCCCTCCAAACACGGGCCTCACAAAGCCTCCCCAACCCCCGGCAGGGGCAGAGCTTGGCAGTCCCCAATGGCTCGGCCATCTAGTGCCACATCCCACGTAGGGGACCTTCCCCAGCCCCCCAGGAGCCCAGCAAGCCAGGCGACTCCTCGGCCACGGCAGCCGCTTGCTGCCCCAAACACTGGTGTTATTGCAAAGCCATAACTGAGCCCTTATCAGCCTAAATGATTAAATTGCCCTCTATTGAGAGAAACCAATTTGCCAGCAAATTTCCTTCCGCTCTGCCTGTGGCACTAAGTGATCTGCAGGTTGGTGCCAGGCTTCCCGAGCACGCACAGAGGGATGGCTACCATGGACATCATGTTCCTCTCTCCTCTCCCCTCCCCTCCCCTCCTCTCCTCTCCTCTCCTCTCCTCTCCTCTCCTCTCCTCTCCTCTCCTCTCCTCTCCTCTCGTCTCTCCTCTGCCTCTTCCCCGGCTCTGCCGGAGAAATAGCAGGAACCACGTGAATGAGATCATCTGCTCCAAAATTACTCACACTGAATTAATCACCCCGAACGGCAGCAGCCGCAGTGGGAGTGAGCCAGGCTCTCTGGGGAGGGAGCTGGGGACTCAGGGAGGGGGAAGCAGCCCCACGGCAGGGATGGTGCTGCAGGGGCAAAGGTGCTGGAAGGAAGGGCCCTCGCTTTTCATCGTCTGCTGCTGGGCTGGGGCTTGTGCGAGGATTTTGTGGCGTGTGCTGTGGCAGTTGTGTGCAAAGCCCAGAGGGCACAGCAGTGTGCACAGCTCATTTTCCCTCCCAGGAGGGCACAGGGAACAGGGTGTCAGTGGGATGTGCAAGGTGGTCTGGTGCTGCATCCCTGCGGGGGTCATATTGCAGTGCTGGGAAAACAGCACCTGGTACATGGGAGCAAGCACCGAGCCTGCTGTGTCTGACGGAGAGCCTGGCTGCAGCCTCGGCAGGGCCATTTCCCGGCGGGGACCCTCGTCCGGCAGCTCCCCCCGTGCAGAGCCAGCATTGCACACAACAGGGATTAAGTTATAGCTGACAGAAGAGTGCGACCACCGTAAAACATCAAATTACTTCCCTCTGTCACCATAAATTAGAAGTGCTCATGCTGCCGAGAGACTCGGGCTTCTCTCTAATATGAAGCCAGCCCTGAACTTGCTGAATATTTCCCTGCCCATTGCCTTCCTGCTGCCCGGGCAGAGCAGCGGGCAGTGGGCAGGGAGGGTGGTGATGGCCCTGGGGGGACACTGCAGGTGAACCCGGCTGGCCCGGGAGGAGCAGCCAGTGTTTGCGAAGCTGTTTGACGGAAAGGGGACTTTGGCTGTGTAGTGGCAGATGACCACGGGCACGGTGACAAGCAGGACAAGGAGGGCACTATCATAGCAGTATGTTGTCACGCTGCTCCTCGAGTAACGCTGTGCCCACGGTGCCTGCAATGCTCTCAGCAGGTGCAGCTCCCCGGTACCCACGTCAGGTCAGTGCATGCTGCTGCCCCCGCTTTTCCTGATGGAAAGCGCAAAGCAGAGAAGGTCTTTGGGACCCGGCACAAGCTGGAATTGCCCAGACTGACCCAATGTAGGAAACCATGCGAATCCCAGCAGGAGCAAAGCAATCACGCTGGGCTGGAAAGGGCAAAGCAGCAACGGAGCCGGGGAGAGCGACCCATTGAGGCAGCAGCACAGAAGCGAGAGGCGACAGGGAATGGACCATTTCTCCTGCCACCGTGCCAGCCATGCAGTGCCCGGCCCCAGCTGGGTCCCGGCAGCCTGCACAGGAGCCGTGCCTGGGTGCTGAGACGCAGCCCTCCTCCCACCGCCGCACCAAGCGCCAAATCCCACCTGGGCTCTGGCGCAGCTTCGCTCCTCGGCTAGTGGAGAGCCCCAACACCTGCAAACACACTTCGCAGCTGAGGCTGAGGTGTTTCTGGTACCATGGATTTCATCCGCAAACCCCTCAGTAAGTGTGTGCTTAGTGTTTTGTTCCCTGTCCCAGACTGCTCCTTCCTTCTCCCAACTCCTGGCCTCCGTGGTTCATTCAATCACATGCGATCTCTACCCGTGTTCGCCTGGCATAAATGTGTGTTCCCATAGTTAAAACGATGCTTGCGTGCTCAGGTCTGGTGATAGGAGTGAATTATTTCAGAGGATCTCAAAGCACTTTGCATTTGTCACCCCACTGACAGGTGCAGAGACATGAACAGGTTTGTTAAACATCATCCAGCAAGACGAGCACTCGCACTGGGGTGACTGGCACTGAGGACAGGCTGCAGGGAGCTGCTGCACGGGGGCACAGGGGCCAGCACTGCCTGCTTCAAGCCAGGGGCACTCGATTTTGCTTCCCCGAGTATTTTTGCAGGCAGTGTTGCTCTAATAACATGACATTACCCGTCACAGAGCAGGAGAGGGATGCTGAGCTGTTGCTGGGGACAACGAGCTCCATTTGGCTCTGAGCTCAGCTCCCGGTCCCGGAGCCGGCTGCCAGCTGCGTAAAGCCACAAAATCTGAGACATCAAGGGGGAAAAGTGTTTGTCCCACTCCTGCCCTCTCCGCTGCAGAGAGGGTGCTAACTCTAGATCAATGTCTTGCAGAGATATGTCTGTTGTACACCAAGACATGGCATCGGTGTGTTGGGATTCGTCAGGTGGAAGACAGGTATCTGCGGAGCCAGCAAGCCCCCGGCAGCCCCGAGCCCCCTGCTCCCCACCTCCCCGGGCTGCCACAAAGCCACCGCATGTGTCCAGTGGGGCTGCGGCCATCCGGGCACAGGCAGAGCCCTGCAAAGCACATTAATGCCCGCCCGCAGCCCACGAGAGGAGCTGGGCTTTGGTCCCTTGAGCTCTAAGATAACGAGGAGGTTGCTTCCCCAAGCATTAATACTGAGGTCAGTTCAAAACAGGGATGCTCAGAGATGCGCTTCCCAACGTGAGTGCGGGGAGGAAGGGAGGGTTCCCAGCGAGGCGTGCGTGTATGTGCTCAGGGTTTCCCTGGGGTTTTAGGAATACTAGGGAAATTAGGTATTTTTTGCCTCCTTTTGGTGCTTTCTGGAAAATCGCATGCCTTAATGAAATGCTCGTGTGTGAGCTTTAAATAGTCAGCAGCCCAGATAAGGTCCAAATCCATTCTGTTCGTGTTTTGCCTGTTTCAGAGAATCTGAACTATTTTTTGGGATTTATGCCCATCATAAAACCAAGCTCCTGTCCCAAAACAGCCATAATAAGGTATGGCTGCAAATATAAAGATTTAATAAAAACGCATGCAATAATTTGGCTCTTAATCCCAAACACAATCTCTCCCCTCAAATAACTGCAGCCCCTGCAAGATTAAATTCTCCCTACATATTGTTTGTAAGTCTGATACCTTCTATTGAGCTTAGCCGGGTTTTAAGTTCTTAAATCATGGCTCTGTAATTGCACATCTTATTCCGTTTGTGACGCAAAGAGTTCCCAAGGAAGCTTTTGTAAAGATTTCTCCGTATCTGACCGCACTGTGGGACACTTGTATGTATTTTGAAAGCTATGTGGTGCGGGGAATGCAAGAGGTCGATGCTTTCTAAAAGCACGAGGAGGCTGCGGCTCATGTTCTCATTTTACCACTGAGCAGCAGGTCCCAGAAAAATCAGGACATCTGCAAACTCTTCTTGTACTGACTGCTTCATAAACGGTGGGGAATCTGTTCCTCGGGCAGAAAGGGCTTGGGGAAAGGTAGGAATAGTCACCCCCCCTTGCCCTGGTCTTCGTTTTCTTCCAGTAATTAGAAAAATCCCAATTCACAATGGGTAACTGAAGAAATGGTTTAATTGTGGGCTACAAGGAGAAACAGGCAGTGATGAAGAGAAGCCTGAAACTCAGGAGACCTGGTGCAGTGCCAGACACATCTAGATGACCTTTGGCAAGTCCTTTGATCCTTATACACCCCCAGGAAATGACAATAAGGAGATGTCCCTCTCCCCCGCTCTCGTCAGCCCTGACTGCAGTCCCTCTGGACCAGTGCGACGATGCTCTCCGTCCAGTTGGGATGAAGGGCTCAGGGCCTGTGGGGTGTGATGCTCACACTGCCTTTTTTTTCATGGGTTTCCTCAGGCCAGGAATGCACAGTGCTCCCTTCCCAGGGCTTCGCTTGCCTTGTGCAGCGAGGGTGGCTGGCAGGAGAGGCCAGCCACAGACAGGGCTCAGCCTCAGCATCTCCTATTACTTTATCCCAGTCCTCCCTTTTCTGGGTTCTCATACAGGAGCCTTTTCCTTCCTCTGAGGGCTGTGTCAGAATCCCGAAGCACATTGCTGAGGCCCCAGGCAGAGGCACAGGGATGGGAAACTGCTGTAAGAGAAGCCTTGTGGGTGAAGCTCAATCCTAATTCCCTGTTTGGAGAAGGAGGTTTTGTCTGCATCAGCGAGAGAGTGCCTGTAACGTGGGCTCTTCTCAAAGCAGCTGCTGGAGAACAGTGAGAAAACAGCCTCAGCACTGAGAAAATATCCCTTGGCTTTATTGCACTTTGCCTGGACAAAAGCAGGATCCTGCAAATGAACAGTCGCTGCAAAGGACCAGCCACGTTGGTTTTGTTCCCCCAAAGCTCTCCAAAACACCTGCTTCCCTGGGGCTCGACGGAGAAACGCCCTGGAAACTGTGCTGCTGCAACAGGCAGGTCCTCTCTGTGTCTCGCTCACTCAGCAAAACGTCACAGCCAGGTTATATTTAATTCCTCAGCCTGAATATCGTTGTCGCAACCTCCCATGCGATCTGCCTGGGCAGTGTCATAATTAATAGTGCCCTTGCTCAGAGTACAAGTGGAACATGTGATGGCTCAGCTAGCTATAAATCACGACAGAGTTTCCATCTGGTCCAGTGTCTATTTATACCTCACCAGCCCCAATTAACTTTGAAACTTGGGGCTGGTGGTTAAGGAGAAAAATTGTTCTTGAAAAGTGTGATGGGATACGCGGTGATATGGATGGGAAGGAGGAGACGGCGGCGGCTGCTCGCTTCTCCGCAGAGGGAACCGCATAACCCGGTGCTCCAGGGGCACCAAAATGCAGCTCCCGAGACCAAGTCGGTCTTTGAATCAGTTCAACAGCAGCTGCGGGATCCCAAGGGAGACACAGAAGTTCAGGGCTGGGGGTCAGTGCCTGGATCCTCACACACATCCCCTGACGCCAGCCGGGCGCCCGCCTGCCCCGGGCAGTGCTTCCTCCCCTAGCCATGGCTCCAGTCCCACATCTCAGCCAAAGCCAGCAGCTCCACTGGGCCAAGAGGGTTGTAGATCTAGCCAGCAGCACCAAGCAGACAGAGCTCTTTGGAAAAGCATCTGCAGGGGGTGGGACCAGGTTCTGCAGGGTGAGGCTCTCCGCCATGAAGAAGCCTGGTCCACCAAGGCTGATTGCCCTTCACTGGCAGTCACACCAGGTCAGCCCCATGAGGCTGACGCCTGGGGGTGCTTCTAGGGCCAACCTCCCAGCCATGTAACTGCTGCTTTTTCAAAAATCAAGCTGCTGTCAGTATAGATTGGGGGACTGAAGCCCAGCATGAGCCAGCCGAGGGAGCCCAGCACAGTCCTGAGAAAATGGCACATCATCATCCTGGGCACATCCAGATTCCTTCAATATGGGCACAAATTCTAGCCAGGAGGGCTTGGCTCAATTTAAGAAAGTTCCTCAGCAAAGGCCTCACCACGAAGGTCTTCCTCCTGGTTTAGAGACCTGCAGTGCCACTCCCCTGATGCACACATCAAGCCTGCAGCTGCCAGCTACTGAGTGACAGAGCACAGCCTGAGCTGGTGCTTGACAGCCCTGAAGAGTCTGGAGAAGTCTGAATTCAGCAGGTTCCATCCTGCTCTGAGGAGGTCACAGATGTGAGGCTGAAACCACTGCGGGTCGGTCTCCGCAAGCACCACAGCCCTTGACACTGTTGTCCCGACACTGCTCCCATGACTGTGTGTCCTTACCACCAGCTGAAGGCTACAACTCCCTGCTTTGTCCCTGAGGTATTTAACAGTGCGTTGCTCCAACCCATCTACATCTTCCTCACCAGGTTCTGGGACTGATTTGGGCTCGAGTCCTTATGTGCCATTCCAGCAGCGTCCAGGTCTGGCTGCAAAAACTTTACCTTGGGACTGGCACGGGGTCAGTGGAGAGCTCAGCAGAGCTCCTGTGGATTCTATCATGAGGGGCTACGGCTAGGTCACAGTGGTGAGGGGTGGTACAGGGGGTACCTGGGCTGTGGCAGCCCCTGGGCAGGTCCCCCAGTCCCTCAGGGTGGGAGGGCAGCTGGGCGGCTGGGGAAGACAGGGAGCAGAGGGCATGTGGGGGACCACATCCGTCTCTCTCTCTCCATCCATGCTGGAGCAAAGCCCCAGCGAGGGGCAGAGCGCAGAGATGCTGTGCTCTTGCCTTCCTAAAAAGGAGTCAAATTTGGTGGGTACCAAAGAAACAAACTCGCCTGGTTCTTTGGGACCTGCCTCCCCCATCCCTCCCTCCTTCCTGCTTTTCAGCTCTTTTGCTCTTGCAGCAGTGTTACTCCTGGAGTCCTGGCTGGCTCCCAGCTCAGGTAATTACACGCTGTCCTCTGGTATTTGAACAGGATATTTGTTCTCCATGATTTCCTGCCCTAGGCTCCCGCGCAGTGCTGCAGGCAGCCTGTCACCCCAAGCCAGCGCTTTCCCTCGTGAAGGCGGTCATGCCCGTGTGCCCAGCTCCAGCACTAAGCGGGCATTTTGTAAACACGGGATTATGTGGATGCCTTCCCCAGGGAGCCCAAGGGGGCTGTAGGGCTGCCTGGGCTGGACACAGTGCCCTGTGTAGGTGTGGAGCTGCGGCACTATCCCTATCCCCACCTCAGCAGGACCCCATTCAGCCTGGATTAGTAGCTGAGAAAGCCCCCAGCCCCCCTGGTCCTTCTTTAAAAGACTGTTTGTGGCTCACTCACACCACGTCACCTCTTCGTGTTTGCTATAAACTTTCCCTTCTGTCTAGGTTAACTGTTTACAGAAGTGATCTCCAGCACTTACAGCACATACCTGGCAGGTGGCTAAGAGAAACAGGGTTAATGTGCATCAGCCCTGCTTTAAAACCCGCCAGGAGAGCACGAGCAGAGCAGCAGCATCGAGCCCTTTGCCTGCACTCCAGCAGCTCTGCTGAGCCGGAGCTGGGGATCAGCCTCTGGGCTCTCCTGGGCCCAGGAGCGTGGGGCATCCTCGTGCTGCAGCTCGCCCCACGGCAATAAGAACAAGCTCTAGGGAGGAAAAAGTCCTACTTTCTAGCAGATCAGATCCATTCGTGTGCTTTATTGGACTCCCCGTAAAGGAACCTCGCGGGAAGTTGGCAACAATTTGCTTTCTTCTTCAGTTTCTAGAGCGGGAATGTCCCATTAGCCAAAGGCCTGCAGCACGGCGGGGAGAAAGAAGTAAGTTCTTAGAGAAAAAGTGGAGCACAGTCCTGTTTCCTGAGGGTGGAGGGGAAAAGCCCTGGATGGTGGAACTCAACCCTACCTGCAAGCAGCCACCTTTGCCTGTGCTGCCTGACCGCTGCAGAGCCTGTTAAGCTCACCCTGCCCTCGAGCAGGAAGGAATCGGTTTTGCTGGCCAGGCTGGACTTGAGATTCCAGCTTCTTGATAAGAAGAGTCCTGGGGCTCAATGCCTTCTGCTTTGTGGCGTGCACACAAAGCAATGCAACACGTTATCAGCCTCATGCAGCTGCGCTGGAGTCTCAGTTTGCCGAGGGTCAGGCAAGGGGCAATCCTCCAGCTGCCGGCTCCTTCTGTCCAGCTCCTGCTGCCTGCGGCACGGCTCCGGGCTTTGCTGACGTTGTCACGGTGCTGTCGGGCTGCAGCTGGTTGCTGTAAAACGCTAGAGAATAAGAGCTGCGTTATAAAGCCACGCTTTCCTTCCTGGGCAGGAACTCCCTAGTAAGCATTTCGTAAGATTGGTGTTCTTTTTTTGCAAATTGTCTGAATTGGAGCTGGGTGGCAGACAGGTGCCAGCAGCCTGGGAATCAGGAAAGATGCCTGGCGCGGGTTTGCTCCATGTGCAGCAGCGATAACCCAGAGCAGCTTCTCTCCGCCGCCGGTCTCAGCCTCCCAGGCAGTGGGAGTGCTCCAAGAGGATGGTTAGGCTGGGCCTGCTGTTTTCTCACCCAGTTCCCACGAGGCTTCCTCATCCTGGTGCTTGCAGACTCCTCTGGCTCACGGCTTCCCTGTGCTTGGGGCTGCTTAGAGAGATTATTATCCCCAGGGCTGAGCCCCAGGGCAGGCAGAGCACATGGCTGTCTCCAACAGCAAGAAAACTGGGAGAGGAAAGGGAGAGGGTGGGGGAGAGTAAAATCTGTGACACCCTTAGTGTTCATCAGTAATTGTTTCCTCTTAAAATGGCAAATTCCTCTGGCTGCGGGGGAGTTGTACAGGGCAGTAAAGAAGGCAATAGACCATATGTGGGAGACCGGCCCTATAGAAAACAAACACCAATTCCAAGTTTTCTCATGCACCTGTGGGAGGGACCAGTGTGTTTCCTGGCCATGTTGTGGATGGAAGACAGGCTCAGCCCTGCGGCATCTCGCGGGGTGTCTGGGCTGCAGGAGGTGAGCAAGGTCGGCTGAGGAATCAGCAGTTTGATAGACCCCTCGCTAGCAGGAGGGTTGTGCTCCAAACCTGCTCGAGCTAACCGAGGTGTGAGGGGTCACACGTGCACATGCTCCACCAGACCAATGCAGCGTGGAGTTAATCACGTTCCTGTGAGCCAGAGCGCAGCCCTGGCTGCCTCCTCTCTTTCTGGAGGTTTCTTCAAACCTTTGGCAGTGAGAAAGCCACAGAAGATGAAGCTGTTTGGCCCCACAGAGGTGGTGGTTGTGTGAATGCTGCGTGTTGGGTAGACAGAGCAGCCCTTGGCTTCAACTGTGGGAGACACGCAGGGCCTGCAGGATGCTCTGCAGCTCGCCTGCCACATTTCAGTCGGTCCGCCTGCGTGGGGTGGCATTCGTTACCGGCCGCCTTCTCGCTGAGCTAATTTGCAGCCTTGCTTTGCAGAGCAGCTCCGCGTTCAGGCTGTGCTTGGTGACGGCTGGTGGCAGATGGTGTGCGTGTGGTGGCGAGGCAGTGCCACGTCGCAAGCTCTCTGAGACGTTTGGCCAGGCTTCCTGACAGCCGCGTCCCACCACCCAGGAGTTCAGCTTTCTGGCAAAGCCAGCTCTCCACTTCTGAGGAGCGCTCCTCTCCTTGTCACCGGGCAGAGCCGGCATCAAACTCTTTATCTTTGCTTCCTTGCAGGCGAGAGGCTTGTTGGTTGGCGGGGCTGCCTTCTGCCCAGGACCAGAGGAATCTGCCACCACGGCAAAAGCCATGCTTTGGGGAGCGATGGGCCCCTGCCACTCTGGACCACCTCCACCTGCTGCATCACACCCTAAACTGCACTGTGTGTTCCCTCTGGTGAGGAATATCTTATTTCCATGGTTTTGGATAAAACCCAGCACAACCAAGCCATAACTGATGGTAGATACGACAAACAATGATGGTCATGGGAATGCTGGCATCACAGCTTCTTCAGTGTTTCTCCCGATTTCTTCCATTACTTAGATATACGTGCAGAGAAGACCACAGAGGTATGGCCGTATAAAGAAGTGGGCATATAAAGAAGCATCAAAGAAATGTATTACAAAGGATAGTAACACCAATCCTCTGAAGACTAGAAGAGCGTAACAGCCTGGGTGGTCTGGGCTCACCTGCTCAAGAAACCCCCTCCGCGCTTTGTCTTGCTACCTTCTGTTCGTAGGACCTGTGCAGCTGCAGTGTGAACTTGCCCTTGGTGCGGTTCCCAAGACACTGCCCTGATCTATTACAATTATTACCTGTGTTAATGCCATTAACCGCAGTGCTATACGTGCCCACGGGAGGTTCCTAGGCACTGTGAGGGGGCTGTCACAGGAGCCTTGGCTGCCTTCCTGCCTACCATGGGTCTTCCCCAGGACCAAGGTGCAAAATGACGGCTTTGTTGGATAAAATGTGGTTTGCTAGTGCTGCAACAGGTCCTGGTTTGTGGCTCCCATGGTCACAGCAGGACCGCAGCCTGTCCTGCTCCTCTCCCTGCCTGCTTTTAGACAGCATGACAGCCCCCAGCTCAAAGCCTGTGCCTGGCAGTCCTGACTGCTGACGGCTCTTTCACCAGCACTGCCTGCACGCCGGGAAGAAGGCTCTATCCCTCTGTCCGTAGCTTCGGCTGCAGAAATGAGGTCTCTGTGCCCTTTCGTTAGACCAAATGAGAGGAACATTTGAGACCGGGGCCCATTTGCAGCACAGGCTCAGCACAGTCAGAGATGCAAATGGCAGGATTTGATTGAGCCCATTTCCCAGGCGGGACAGGATACGGTCCCCTGACAGTGGTGTAGATTTGTCTCTATTCTTACTCAAAGGTCATTAAATTAAGATTTCATGAGACCCCACACTGTTATAAATGTTGCTGAGCTCATTTCCCTCACTGGGCAGTGATTTATCTCACAGGCTTGATAAAATGACTAAGCTAAAAAATGTCACCCAGCGCCACTAAGTTGTAGGTAAGGTAGAAGGAACAGGAGAAGGACATGATGGATTTTCCTACCAAGGGAAGCATTAATAGATGGTTTCTTCCTGATGTTCTCATTAGTCCTCTCTCATTCATCCTCAGGACCTGCCGAGCACAAATGACACCACTCATTCTGTACCAGAACGGAGAGCAGATGCCCAAGTGCAACCCTCCTGCCTCAAAAACCCCTGTAGACACCCATTTCTACCTCACCCTGCTTAGTAGCTGATGTATTGAAGAGGAAGGAAGCAAAAGATCAGAGTACTTCAAGAACCTTATACTATCATGTCCAGCCTTGTCTCCTGAAATTGTTCATACCTTCTGGCAGCAATGGTTGGGAGGAGGCAAGTGGCAGCACCACGGCGCTAGTACATGACCCTTCCTCCCTCCTTATCCAGCAGTGCAGTAGGTAGCTTAGAAAAAAATGATGTCCTGGATTAATTTGCCATCCTTTCTGTCTGTGAGTAGGTTGCAGACTCCTCTACTTTCTTCAAATCTAATCAAGAATATGTTTTTTTCTTGAATCCTTACTCCCAGGAATGAATGCCAAAAAAATAGCTTTTTTGCTTAGTTGTGACTGATCATGAATCACATTAAATTGCTTCTGTTCCCTTATTGGACATGTTGGCTGGTTCCTGGTGTGTGTTATTGAATTACTGCTCAGACAGAGAAGAAATAGCAACTGAGTGGCAAGTGAGTCCAGAAGATCCAGGAAAGAGGCAGATTCAGGTATGTCAAGGGACCACAGCCTTCTTGGTTCCCTTAATAATCAGAAAAAAATCAGTGTTTATGTGTAGGAGGGTACTTAGAGCAGGAAGTGGAGCAGTGGGCTTTGGAAGCTTTTTTCCCAGGGTTTCTGATCACCCCAAAATCCTAACCATGTGTTAGGGGTACATTCAGAGCAGTCCCACGGTACCTATGCAGCCTGTCTGGCAGACTCCAAAAAGGAAGGACAAAGCCATTTTGCTTGGGTTGTATCAGACATACCGTGCAATGGCATAGCTCATGTGCACGAAAAAGTAGAGAAGAGAAATATGGGAGCCCTGACACTGCAGCATAGCAGAGGGCTTCATACAAGCAGAGATATGGTCTCAAGGCATCGATCAGCATAAAGATTGTTCAGAGAACAAGAGCTAGCTGAGAATGCGAGATGTAGAGGAGGTTAAACGTGGGCTGAGGGAGGCCCTGAGGGTGTCAGGATGTTGCAAAGGTGTTTGTTTCTAAAACATTTTTGTGGGAAGGACCATGAGCCATGCTTGAGCCATTTTCTCTTTCTTTCCTCTTAGCGAGCTGTGCACAACCTTCTCCTGGGTTGCATGAAGAATCACAAAACCTTCTGAACATTGTGGCAAAGCAATTAAATGAAGGGGGGAACAGTGGGCACAAAACAGTGTATGTGTGTATAGAAACTTGCATCATTGCAGCTTGCTGAGCAAAGCCACTAAACCACAAATGAGGAACAGGAAAAGAAAAGCAACTTGACATTGCACCTTTATATGACCCACCACACACAGATCCCGCGGTTACACTAGCTTGACAAGAGCAGAAATACTTCTCTTTCTTCTGCTCTTCCATATTGTTATTCTGAGGAGTTTATTAATGATGAAATTTTGTTTTTCCCATCTGTCTTGGTTTTGTGGGGATAAAATTTATGGAATTAATTTTCTGTTACATTTAGTTTCAGTTTGTGGCCAGCCATGGTGATCAAGGCCATTAGCAGTGAAAGCCGGGGCAGCTTCCCCAGGCTGGCCACAGGTGTGTGCTATAACAGTAACGTCAGGTTCACTATAAATGGTAAAGCTGCTGTGGATCTGGGACTCTTTGTTTGGCTCTCTTCTCTTCACGATAGCTGTGATCCCTGGAGGAACTTGCCACCACTCTGTGGGCTGAGTATAGCTTTGTGTCTTTTGAATTAGTATTAATATTGTTTTTCTTATTTTATTAAATCTGTTTAAATTTCAACCCATGAGTCTCCCTCCTTTTCCCAATTCCCTTTCTCAGCTGGGGAGGGGTCATGGGTGATAGAACAACTGGTTATTGTTTAGCCCTGGGTGTGGGCTAAATGGAGACACCCTCTCCCTTTGCTTTCCTGTTGTGGTAGTAGTGTTGCTGTACTCTGGTTTAAGGTAATAATAATCACAGAATTATAGAATAATTTGGGTTGGAAGGGACCTTTACAGGTCTTCTAGTCCAACCCCAGCTGCTCTTCATCTTCAACTAGACCAGTTTGCTCAGAGCCCCGTCCAACCTGACCTTGAATGTTTCTGGGGATGGGGCACCTACCACCTCTCTGGGCAACCTCTGCCAGTGTTTCACCACCCTCATTGTAAAAAAAAAAAAAATAATTGCTTCCTTATATCTAGTCTAAATCACCCTATTTTAGTTTAAAACCATTACCCCTTGTCCTATCCCAACAGGCCCTGCTAAAAAGTCTGTCCCTGTCTTGTAAGCCCCCTTCAGGTACTGGAAGGCTGCTCTAAGGTCTCCCTGGAGCCTTCTCCAGGCTGAACAACCCAACTCTCTCAGCCTGTTTTCATAGGAGAAGTGCTCCAGCTCTCTGAGCATCTTCGTGGCCTCCTCTGGACCCACTCCAACAGGTCCATGTCTTTCCTGTGCTGAGGACTCCAGAGCTGGATACAGCACTGCAGGTGGGGTACTCCACCAATAAATGAAGGAAGACCAACTTTTGGATGTAGAAGCCCTTCTTTGGATCCATCTGTCCAGATTCCTTATTTCCTCTTACCATCACAGCTACAATACTGCTAAGACTACAAGGTCTAAAGAAGGGCATATGTGCTTGAAGGCTCATCTTGATTTTCCAGCTAGATCAGTTAGTCTGTTAAAAGACATTCTCTCTCCCGCACCGCCGAGTTTGCCTTTCCTCTGCCTGCAGCTGGTGGGTTGCAGGTTTGAGCGCAGCTCTGGGACATCAAGTGGCTGGTAGCACTTGCAGTTCCAGGGCTCATGGGAATTTTGCAGTGCTTCCTGCATGAAATCTGGCAGAAAATGGATTTAAAACAAAAAGACACGCTCTGTCTCAGCTCTTGGGGCTACAACTACAGATGACTTCATTCCTTGACACATTTATGTTTGCAAACTGTTTAGGTATGTGTTCGTGATGGTTTTATTATCCCGTTGTGACTCAAACTTGCCCAGCTTGGGGAGCCATCTTCTGCTATTTTCATTTCATCATTTCTTTGCCACAGTTACTTCTTTATTAAGGGCTTTTTGTGTTCCAAGGCAGCTGGCATTAACATAGATAATTAGATAATGTTTTGGCAATCCAAGGGTAAATGCATTAACGTGTTCCCATGTACTGTCCTGGCCTTTGGCTGATCTGTGAGTATTTGATAAATGAATCAGGCCTGAAACAAAGATGTTTTGCAGAACCAGGCAGATCTTTAATATGAATAGGGAAGTCTCAGTTGGGATTTTCAAGAAGGCCTCAGGCTGTTATGGGCCCCAATCCTTACTCCTGCAGGATTCACCTTAGGCAAGAACCTAAAGGAGTCAAAAAAGAAGCCACTGTCCTAGTGTGTTTTTCTGAACCTGGACAGTCTCAGACCAGCTGTAGCATCCTGGCCAGAGATCTGGTGACAGCTGGTGGCTTTCTGAGAATCTGAGCGAAAATTCACTATGTTTTCTCTTCAGCCTTCAATTCAGCCTATTCCTTTTCATCCCTGATGATACCTATTAACCCTGGGTAAAAGAGTACAGCTCAACCAAGGAGAAATGATACAGTGCTGAAAGGGGCTATGTAACCATGGCAATCTTTTCTGATTTCATGTGTGTGTCCGCACTGCTCTGAAAAGGTGACCTGAGGCATAGCTGAAAGTCCAGGAGATGACCCACAGCAGACCCACCTGCTCTTACCCGTGCCAAAGCCTTTGGGCAGCCTGTTGGGTATCCCATCTCCTGCAGTGCATCCAGACCTGCAGCACCAAACTAATGGCATATTAAACTTCTGGGTGTCCTGTGTTCTCCAGAGTATAATCTCTGCTGGGTTATAATTTTTTCATCCATACAAATGCTAAGAAGAGGATCAATTTTCTGTGATTTATCTAGGAATCCTGCCAAGGAAGCTCAGGTGGCCCATGATCAGCCTCACTGACTTTTTTCTTGCTCTCTTCCTGGAAAGTGGGACTAACCCACAATGTTGGGAGAAGAGTGCTGATTATGTTAAGCAGTTTCAATAAAAGGCAGGTGTCAAAGATGACTCATTTGGAGAGTTCCTCCTGGGATCAAAGGGCAGTTTAAATTGTTTCTTAAAAAGCACAAGTGAATCTGCAGAATGCTGACTTGCACAGAAGACAAACGTCAGGCCACCTCAGCTGTCTGCTGTTCCTTGCAGCAAGAGGTAGCCATGGAGAAACTTTTTGGTCACATTGTTCTTCGCTTGTGCCTGGGATAAAAATATGGTCTGTGCTCAGAAATCACACCCTGGTTTCAAAATGCTTGTCACAAGGTAAGACCCAAAGCTAAACTGAATCTTGGTTTTGGATTCTCTTTCATGTTTTGCCAGATCAGACTGTCTTACAGTTTGGCAGAGAGATGACATTTTGTTTTGTAAATACCCACAGACAGAACTTGGTATTTCCCTGAAAGGCTTTACAGCTTTGTGAAAAAGTAGATCAAATCTAGTAACACATTGAATTTGGTTACTGAAATTTCAGGAAGATCAGTGTGATGAAATGTCCTTAGTTTGCCCTTGGGAGAAATGGTACCTTCATTATAACAAAACAGCTTTTTCATACGGAAATAGCAGGTGGCAGGAGTGAAAACAGACTTCCATTTTCAGAGAAACAGATGGAACAATTCCAAGAAAAGTGGAATAGCAGAGCTAGGTTGGAATTGTGTGCAGTTTTATTCTGCAAAAATATTTTACTTTTGCCGTGATGGGAGTGAGAGAAGGTGTCACCCCATACCCTCTGTGTTTTTCAGTCCTATCAGTATATCTCAAATACAAGAGTCTGCTGTAAGGACCAGAGTTTAAACAAATGAGGAAGAAATGTAGTTCAGTTTGTTTGGGAAAGCTCTAGAAAGCCTATCCCAGAGCTGTACATGGAACTTCGGGGGAGAAAAAACAATTAAGAGCACTGAATATATGAAATAATCCTCAGTGCCAGTGTCAGACAAAACTGAACTCACAGCTCTCGGTGCTGTGATTTATTAATCCTTTTATCAGACCTGTGCCATCCTCTGAATTATTTTCCAGCTCTGACTGCTCGTCAGCATTTCCTTGGAAGCTGTGGACTGTTAAACTATTAATGGTCTAGTGGTAGGTGCTTATTGAGAAAAAGACATCTTGAACCACAAACGAGAATAAAGAACAGATATCCAGTTGGGGACGTGCTACTTCAGAGCTCTCACCCTGACTTCCCTGAGAAGAGTGAAGTTTTTGAGAGTCATTTGCTCGGGAGGGTGGAGGAACAGTCATCTCCTCTTCTGCAATTCATTCATTGCACACTGGAATTTGAGATTTGGGGTAGAAATGGAAGGAAGGAAATTCTTGTCCTATTTAGGAGCAGATAAAAACTCCACCCTATGCTGTAAATTCTTTTTTGAAAGTCAGGGTTTGCACAGGATGAAGGCTAAATATTTCATTCATTTATTCTAATTATAAAGAAACTTTTCAGAGCTCTAGGCAGCTTGTATAGTTCTTTAAGCTTCAGATTTTGAGGCCTTCAGATAGTTCCTATTTAAAAGGAGCAAAGCAAACACCAAAACCCCAGGCTCAGCTTTGAAGTATGGCCTGATACAGATACATATTGCTGTGAGAGAAGCTGCCTTTCCCCAGAGACATTCAGAGAAAACATCATGCTGGGCTCCCCTATGCCTTATACCAAAGAAGGAGCTCCACCACCCCGTGTATTAGGGAGAGGTTTCTCCCATATTTGCCATAAGGGGTCCTGACTTGTCTAAGCTGATCTCATCAAACCCCAAAGGGACCTATCCTCCTGCCAAATGGAGGTTTCCACTTTGGCTGCATCTCCCCATGAAGAAGTCTAGCTGACCTGAACCTGCTGAGGACTGAAACGTTATCAAAATTTTAACAGACCTAACTCTGATTGCAACATGGAGGAATATTTCTCCCATAGCTACTTTTCTAGCAGAAATCACACTTCAAAGGCACCAGGAAGGGAGCTGGTTGTGAGGAAGCTGGAGCTCTGTGAGCCTCAGGCAGCCAAGCCTTGGAACTGACACTGGCTTGGAAGATCTGCACAGCAGACTGGTATTAAATACCAAGAGAGAAAAAGAATGAGAAATCAGGAAATGGAATAGTATTGGTATTTCCTAAAGATCAGTGTCTCCTACAAAATGAATGCTTGCCATGCAATTTCAAAATATCAAGACGTTCGCCTTTCTTTAGGGCTTTTCAGAAACAGCTAATAAATAAAGATCAGGGCTTGGGAAGTTACCTCTTCAAACCTCTCTTAACATGCTGCTTTGAAACTGGATTTCCCGAAGGTCGTTGAGTCGGCAGCTGTGAAGGGCGTGCGATGTGTTCCTTGGCTTGAAGTTTTTTTTAGGCATTACCTGGCATCAGATGTACACGACAACTCTACAGGTCTCAATGGCTACAAAATTTACAGCCATATATTCTGGTCCATTTCTGCTTGTTTTTTGCACTGCCACTATTTACGAGCTGAACATAAATTACCTGAGTTTAATTCATGACCCAGAGTTCAGTGCATTTCCCCAGAAATAGCATTCTCTGTTTGGGACACTACTGCCAAAAGTGCGTTCCAGGAACTGAATTCCTATCCCATCCAAGACATTTGTTCTACCCATATTTCCCATCATACTATTTTATACTATTTAGGTCATTTATATTTTCATACTCTCAGTTACTTCTTATATGTTGCTTTGTTGCTTTGCAATTATGCTCTTAACTGTGTTCTCGAAAGTCACCTTCAGACCTTTAAACACCTTAAAATTAAAATAGCCATTTGACTTCAGTCCAAATTGCATTTAATAGCAAAGCTGTACTAAACCACTTGCATTCCTTGGACAGAAGGAAGAACTGACAGATGCCCAAACAAAGTATTATTTAGTCTAGCATTTAGCTGGCAGGGACCATGAGGAAAACTTGCTGCTCTTTGCTTTAAATTTTGCTTTAATTAAAGTTAATAATAATGCTAATATTAATTCTAGCCTACGCAAGATGTTTATCTCTGATCCCAGTTTGGTTGTAAACTTAATTCTAACTAACCTAATTCTAGTTTTAACTTCTTCACAGCTGTCTGTAATGTCACAAGCAATTTCTGTACACAGAAAATACAAGACAGACACGAAATGTAGAAAATCTTCCCTTGGGGCTTTTTTTTTATTTCCCATTGCAGAAACATTTAAAAAATACTGATTTTTTTTCAGTTTTTGTGTTCCATGATGCTTCCTTACAAGCCTCCTTGTTATCTCCACCATGTACAATTCAAAGCAGCACCACAACCAACACTGACAAATGATGAAATTCTTAATACACTGACCAAACTTCTGCTGGACATCCCAGCCAGCAGGACCAGCAGGGCAGCTGGGATAGCTGTCATAAACCACTACGCTAATTCCCTTTGGGATCCATCACCTAACACATTATTTAGTGGTCTGTGAGATCCAGCCCTAGAACAACTGAAACGTCCAGACTGTAGACTCTCATACGTAGAGCAGAAGATAGAGAAAATAAGTAACAGAAGCAGCAAGAAATAAAATATACTTGGTAGGTAACGATTACATTTTGTGAGTGTTTTTCCTGCAGCATGAAAGTGTAACACCTTCCCTTTTCATTCAGAGAAAGACTGCTGGGTAGCCAGGGAGACATCAATTGCAGGGACAGTGATCATGCAGTGCCATCAACTGTTTGTTTCTGGTATCCACATCATCGGAGACCTATTGCTGTCAAAAAAATACCACAAAAAAATTACCAAAATTGAGCAACTCATCAGGATTTTATTTCTGAATGAAAGTTTATCAATTTAAATACAATATTTTGCTGCAAATCTCAGGTTCACTTTTCTTGTGCAAGAAATTGGACACCTGAAGGCAGGTACCTTGCTGTTGAGAGCAGCACTTGAAGCAGCTCAAGCACTTGTGCCATCTGCTGGGAACAGCTTCAGCGGTGCTGCTTGCACCGGGAGCAGACCCAGCCCTCCTTGTTCAGCAACAGACCATCTTTGACAAGGGGGTTGTTCCGCTTCTTTTAACCATCACTGATGCTAAGTAAACTTTAATGCTAGAGAAGCGTTTTGAAGACTGAAACCCTCTCTCTGAAGCGAAAGCAGTTGCAAAAGACAGAAACAAACTGTCCTTGCACACCTCGGCTGTCTGCTGAGAGGCTTCTTCTAAAGGTGAAGCCTATTGTGTAGCCAGGGAAGAGCATGGGTCTCAGTTCTTGTAATGAACTTCTCCTCTAATGAGGGGACTTCATCTTGGCCAGAGGCTGTCTCCTTTTGTGGAGCAGGATCCTGTGATTTCCTTCCTTGTGGTTTCACTCAAGCTGATCTGCACTTCCTTCTCTGAAAGGTGACACTTTGAAAGACTTGCTGCTGTTGCAACGTGTTTCAGAGCTGAGGTTTGGTGTTCATTCCAGCCTTCACCCTTCTGTGTCTGGAGAAACGGCAGGATGCATTGCTTACCTCTTCCACCCAACCAGGCATACATGGACTAGGAAGACGCCAGGGTAAGACGAGCTCACGGAGGAATGAACTGTATTATTAACACCATTGTGTCTCAGTGGCTTCTGGCCCAGCAGGGGCCCAGCCGCAGGAGAGGCAGCATGCTCTGAAAAAGCAGAGTGTGGTGTTTTCCCCTCTGTGACTACACAGTGCTGAATTGCTCTACCTGCATAGTGTGATGGAGGATGAATGGTTCAAAAATACCAGCTAAGAAGTGCTGCAAGCACTTCAGAGGTGATGATGGGAAATTGATCTGGACAAATTGGAGGAGCGGCGTGAAGGGAGCTGGGTGCATCTCGCTGGAAGTAGGAGGAATGAGCTGTGACAACATGGGCAGAGCAGTGACGAGCTGGAGTAGGCAGCAAGGTGAGAAGGTTGTGGGCGGTACAGTGGGTGACTAAACAAACAGGTGTCGACAGTACACTTCTACAAACCAAGTATTATATGGGGATAAACATGAAAGGTGTGTTGAATATAAGCAATTCTGCCATGAATTAGCACTCCCAAGGCCTCAGCAAGAACACTGGGAACGGCCTAGATGGAAGCCTGGAAAATGGGGGCTAAGGAGAAGACTGGGGGAAAAAAAGCTTCACCTAGAAAAGAAAAGAACAAGAGAGAGAGATGACAATAACTGATTTAGCTGAATCAGTGTTTGCAGCTTAAGATAGCTCACGGGTGCCAAGTAATTTTCCTCCTGACTTTCCAAAGTAATTAACCTTTGGACCAGGACTAAGCAGGAAGCTAATGAAGTCCTTCCATCACTGAAAAGGAATCTGACAGTGACTTTGACAGGACCAGGATTGTATCTGAAAGCACAAGAGAAAATTGGGCTCCAGGATACTGTAATTGAACAGTGTCTTTCAGTCCCAATAATAATGCTTTGACAAGTGGTGCTGCTATAAACTTGAAACTTGGGAGCGGGGCGGGGGTTGTGTGTTTAGTCATTTCTTATCCAAAAGGATTACATGCGTTATAAAACAACTCTTTTCCTTGGATTCCTTCTTGGAGACCAAGCTAGACTTTTCCTCATGCCCCAAAAATGCTCTCTGTCGCCATTTCTTTAGTAGATGTCATTTATTACAGATTGCTGCCACAACAAAGGTGCCAGCCCTCTAGGCTATTCCTGCCTGCAATCGTCCCAGGTCAGCCGGCGTCGACCAGAGACCCACCGGGGACTGCCCTCCGTGCGTGAAACGAGCTCAGACGAGACAAAGAGCTCACAGTCTCAAGCGTGCCACGGCGCGACAGACGGGCCTTGTTCTGGGTGGGTTTATGCAGCAGGCGGGGGCCCGCAGGCCCTCGGCCTCCCCGCACGCCAACGCCTCGGGGCGCTGGGGAGAGGCGCCATCCCTGCGGCCCGGCCGAGCGCCCAGCCTCGGGCCACGATGGGCGCTCCGGGGCCGGTGGGGCCGGGCGGGCCGGCGGCGGGAGGGGGAGCTCCGCCACGGCGGGGCTCCCCCTCCCGTCGCTATAGCAACCGCGACCGGCTGGCGCCCGCCGGCCCAATGGGGAGGCGGGAGGGGCGGTGGCGCCCCCTGGCGCCGGAAGGGGCGTGGCGGCGGCGGCGGAAGCGGGGCCGCAGCGCCGCAGGGTGTGTGTGCGTGCGCCGAGCGGCCGCCGCGCTCGCAGTCGCCTCGCCCGCCGGGATCCAGGCCGCCGCGCCGCCGCCCCCGACAGGTGAGGGTCCCGGGCCCCTCCCCGCGGCGCCGCCCGCCGCCCGGGCTCCCCTCCTCGCCTTCCACCCGCCGCTGGGGTTGGGCCGCTGCGGCCCCTGCGGGAGTGTGCGGGGGAGGCCTCCCCGGCCTGGCCCCCGCCTCCCCGCCGGCCGGGCCCGCTCCTCCCCGCCAGCGGGGAGGGGCGTCGGAGGCCGCAGCAGGCCGCGGGGGGGTCCCCGCGCGGAGGGTGGGGGGCGGCGGCGGGTCTTGCCTCCCTCCTCCCCGCTCCGAGTAACGGTGTGACCCTCCCTCGGCTGCCGTGGAGCCCGGGCGGGCGGTGCCGCCTCCTCCCGGAGCGCCCGGTCCTGCCCCGCCCCGGGTGAGTCACTTGCTCCCCGGAGGGCGAGGCCGGCCGCGCACACCTGTACCGGGCGGCGGGGACGGGCTCCCCTGCCCGGCGGGCGGGGGAGGAAGGGAAGCGAGCGCCGCCGCGCCAGGGTCAGTGTCGGTCACAGCCCTCCTGCGTTCACGACCCCAGACCGGGAGCGGGGTTGGCTGGGGCGGCCTCGCAGCCCCCCCACACCAGAGCTCTGTGCCCAGCCGAGACGCTGGGCTCTTTCAGCCTGAGAAGGGAGGTGCCGTTTCTGTGCCGGCTGGTACGAGCCTGCTCACCTAGGACCAGAGGCGATCACAGAAGCGTCGTGGATGCTTTAGAAGGAAACAAAATAATGTCATTATTATTTTCCAATTTTGATCGTTTTTGTCCATTTGGGGATAGAGACGCGTTTAGGGAGGAGTGCAGAGAGAAAGAAGGTTGCTTCAAGCCAGCCCAGCCTACAAAAAGGCTGGCAGTAACCCCAAACTATTAGCCATAGGTTTTATTTCAGGTATGTATAATCAGATATTAATTGGGATGGTCAAATGGCAGTGGCATACAGTCACTGTGTTAGTGTAGGGGAGCAAAAATGCATCTAATGCAAAGATCGCAATATAAATTGGTTGTTTTCAGCTAAATTCTTTTTTAATAGTTAAAATCATTTTCTGGTGGTAGGAAAACAAGTTGCACGTTATGCAGCACCATAAAAGCCAAATTCCTACATAAAAATATCAGAGAGTTTGAGAACGTGTAAGGCTTTGTAACTTTAGTGGCTGTAGGAATATTTGTGTCTACACGTTCACTGCGGAAAGAAAAGGTTACTTTTGTTCTAAAATAATAGTGAGACATAAACTGGTTTAGAAGAGAAAACAAGTAAGAATGCTAGTGCCTTTTTCACCCTTCATATTGAAGGACTGCAAAAATGTCACTTGTATAATATTTTGTTTATTAAATTGGTACTGATAAAGTGGTAGACTCGTTGCACAGATGGGCCTGGTGCAGTTTCCTCAACCTCGTTATGTCAGTACCGCATGTTCTGATCTCTGCTATTTTTTTTTCCTAGGCAGGCCTTTGCCAGTATGCAGCTTTTTGTGCTGCATGTGAATAAACTCAGATGAGGAGGAGTTAAGTAAATAATGATTTGAATAATGAGGTAAAAAGCTAGAACTCTAGGCGTTCTGGTATCGTAATACATCCCAGTAAGACCAGGCGTTATAGTAGCGTGTCTTTTATATGGCTGCACTTTTTGCCCCACCCTGTAATATAAATACTCTGTTTATTATTAACAAAAGTGATTTACCTGTGATATGAATACATGAGTTTGGCATGAACTTTATGCCTGGGGGAAGATTTTTTGGGTTAACTCACTATTTCCACCTGGACTCTAGCCAAAAACAATTCTTGCTAGTTGGAACAAAAAGGTGTTACCATGTAAGTAGATTGTACTTTGGAACTGCGTGCTTGTCTCCACCTGCAGCTGTCCTGCGGGAAGGGCCGTAGGTATGTGGCAGTGCAGTGCTTTTCAGCCTGCCATCCCTTGCTTAAATGACATTAAGAACAAGGCTACTGTCAGTAAATTTAAGTTGTCCATACAATATCAGTATCCCTACGTGCTGTTGGTACTTGTCATAGAAATTTCATATTTGTGTATGGAGATTGAAAACTGTTGAATGTAATTTTATTCAGAAATTATATTGATCAGTTTTAGGAAGCAACAAGTAATGATGGCAGCAGGTGGCCAGATCAGGTTTAGGCATGGCTTTATAGAATGTTAATTTTATCTGAATTTTTGCATAAAGATTTGAGCTGAAGGCCTGGGTATACGGTTAATCAGTAGATGCAGAGGAGGCTAAAGTTGTGTGCCGCACAAGGTCAGCGAGAATATCACAACTATGAAGTCATTTTCCTTTTTCCCCTCATTGTTTGCAGTATATTTTACTGAACTTGTTATACCCAAGCTCTTGACAGTTGTGGAAGATTTCACTGTTCAGATCTTACCAGACGTGTTCATTTTCTAATCAGTTGTTTAACAATACATGGTAGCCTTTGAGGGAACCAAATAGAGAAACACCAGTGATGAGATCAAATGCCTAATACTGCCATAAAGCAAGGCAGGTTATTTGTGCTCCGTTTAAAAAGAGTTAATTCCTTTCCTATAAAGCATGTGTATTGGGAGCGATGTCTACTTGACAGTGAATGACATCGTGCAGATACTCGTGCCAGCATGTGTGCACCTGAATTATGGAGAAGGATTTTCTGTTTGTTTTAGAAATAGTATCTCCAAAGCTTACTCTCTGTAATTATAAAACTGTAATTTGAAACACCACTTACCTCCTGTGAATGTTTAATTTCGGAATGAATTGCCCATCCAGAAATCACACAAGGTATGTTCACGTATTGTTGGAAGATTGAACTACACGTTCTGTACCAGTCTGCTGCTTTTCCTGTTACAATTTGAATGGACTTAGAAAGTTTGTGACTGAGAAGTGTGATTGCATCCCATTTCACCAAATCTGGTTTTACATTCATTTCTCACAGTGAAACATGCAGGTCTATTAACCTGCATCTCTGCGTGACTCATTAGGGACCAGTATGTCAAACCAGCAACGACACTGCTTTCTCACCAGTTTTTTTACAAAGTGGAAGTATTTGTCTGGTAGATTCTAATGCTTGCTATAAAGAGAAAAATGGTACACAAAAATCAATGACTTAATTAACATCAGAAGAACAGTTCATTAAGAGCAGCAGACTTCAGGCCAACGTAGGCTTATTAGTATTGTCTTGTCAGTTCAATATGTTATATAAGCCAGATATTTTTTCGGTGTCAGTTTTCATTTGATTTCTGCAGACTTTAAACACAGTTACTTCTGATCTGTTTTGGCTTTGTCGTGAACAGCTCATTGAGATTGGAAACAATAAAAGCTACGAAGCAGATGTAGTAGCTGCTGAGCAGTAAGATGTAGTTCTCCTCAAGCTCCTGCAGTCTGCTGAAGAACATTATATGTATGTTTTACTCCTCAGCTGTCAGTGAGATGTAAACCTCCAGCTCTGTGGGCGTGCTGACTTCAGGTGCTGTTCCTAGGATGGTCACACCATCCCCTTCTTACTACATCTTCCACTGAACGTAGCAAGGCAGTTACAAATTAATGTATTTTGCAGGTTCTGACCTCCGCTTTTAATGGTTTGTAATATGTTTCAGAGTCTTGTCTACACAGGTGTAAAGCTTTTCTGGGGGTGGGAAGTAAACACTTGTAACTTTTAGTACCTGTATGGATACTATTCTGCATTTGTAAGAGAGATTGAAAGAATCCATGGGAGAGAGAGGAAAAAAAAAAAAAAAATTATATATTTTGAGTGTGGAATTCGGGGTGATTCAAATTTCTGGCAGCTGGTACTATTGGCTGCAACTGGCGGCTAGTGGTTGGCATTCCTTGTTGGAAATAGTGTCCAGCCACTTATTTTGGAGGGCTACTAAGTTGTGGTTTGACAGATTCTTAAGAAGACAGTCTCTTAAGAATTTGAAATATATTAATGCATCTAATATGAGAATCTTCTGCTTAGAATGGGCAACTGTCAGGACTCCTCCGTGGCTGTGATCTGCACGTCTCCGCTCCTTTTTCCATCTTCCCTCTTTCCCCCTTGCCGACATGGCATGGCTTCGTTAGTGCTAGAGCAGATCATTCCTGTCGGCCTCCTGTTTGTCACCTTTGTGTGTTTTGCTCCTAGCTGCAGGTAACCTTTGTTAGATGGCTTCTGTTTGTGGCCTAGGTGTATTTTTAGCTATAGGCTTTGCTTGTTTCAGACTGTGGCACACTGATCCATTGTTAGAGCGTGGCTTTCATCTCCTCTCTGGGAGGGACCAGTTATAACTGATAGTTGCTTCTCTGCCTTTTCAAACGTCACTCCTTTCCTTGTATCTTTTTTCCTTCTGGCAAACACTTCCCTCTTTCGGAGCTCAAGCCAGCATAGCTCTGCAAAGCTCTCTCCAAGCTTCTAAAAAGGTAAGCAATGGAGAATCAAATAAGGATTTTAAGTGTTCCTTTATGCAGCATCCTGTGAACAAAGTACTGGTAGGCTTACTGTTGATTGCAGATACTTTGGTGTGGGCAATGATTTTCTTAACTGCATTTAAGTTCTGTTAAATCCATGTTATTGAATTATACTTTGTGTTTCATAGCAAACCTACTAACAGTACAGATATTAAGATGAATCAATTAAAAGACTCAAGCCGCTGTATACTGACTTTTTGTGTCACAACTAAGCCAGTGAGGTTCTGAGGAACTCCACCTTCAGGAATCAGTTTGAGTTACATTCACGATGTGCATAGATTAGTTGCATTACTGAGGAAAGTTGTTTGATGAGAAACAACGTTCTAATGCTTTGTGCTGGTATTCCACTTGTATAATTGATAATGTTAAACTAGTTTCTGGATCTCTTTTATCCATTAGGTCTTTATGCCCTTGCAGTTCCCTCTGTCATTTCCTTCATGTGTCCTTATATGAACCCACTGACTGCTGAGAACTGACTTGCATCTAGAGATATATATGTCAGTGAGCCTGATAAAACAAACTCTGCACCATTTCTTAAACTAAACTCTATATTGTTTGTAAACGGAATTCGGCAGGGATGACTTGTCTACAAATTAGACCACTATTGGCAAAGTGCAGATCAAAGATAAAACTGACCTTTCAATGGCAAAATGTAAACTCTGTTGGAGCTACTTGCTTCTGGACTTCAACAAACAGGCTTTTTCTGCATAATAATCACATTCCGTAAGAAGAAGAGGAGAAGGTAAGACGGTTGCAATGGAAATGCTTCTGGAAGCTGTGCAGGCTGTGAGGAAACTAGAACTGCTCTGAAACTGTTTTGTTTACGTGTCCTGTTAACGTTAGCTCTTGTAACTTAAAAAGCATTCTTCAGGTGTACTTTGTTCACATTCACATTTTAGTGAGTGCATAGAGAAATGCCACTCACAAATTACTTCCTGCGTTAAGCACATAGTCTAAATTTAGTGCTGAGTTAAGGGAATGGTTTACAAGGTTTGATAGACTCAGCAGTGAAAAGTGGGATGGGTTCTCTGAACAGTAAATGGTCCGATGATTTCCTTAGGCTTGTTATGCATTGGTACTGTGATACGCTTCAGAGTAGGGAGAAAAAATGCATGTCCCAAATTCCGCTTACCCCTTTCTATCCTCAGAAGCTGTCCTTTTGATAAGTCTGCAGAAGCCAGTGATAATATAGCATATCCCCATGGTAGAAGCCTCTTGGGGAAGACAGAGCCAAATTGATCATGCCTTACAAGAACTTGTCACACTCCTACCCACAGCCAGTCTGTCTTGTTGAGGGCTTCGATCTGGAGTCTGTGTGTCACCTTTTAATAGGTGCCAGAATGCACTAGTTTAAACGCAGTGTTTGAAATGGAACTAAACTGCAGCCCAGCTTTTCTTAGAAGTCTTTCCAGGAGGCTGGTTTTAGCATTACATATCCTGACTCAGTGCCTTATGTGGATGGATGCATCAGGCTAGATCTACAAAGGGTCAAACACAAGCAGGAGTGAGTGTGACTTGCAAATATATAGCAGGTAGGACATTTGGTTGCCGGGTTTACTTCAAGAGCTTTCATATGAAATAACAATGCCTGACTTGATGTATTGGGTGATTTATTTTTTTTTTGCTAAAGTGGAGTATCTTCAGCTGGAGGGATTGAGTAGGCTCATCTCAAAATAATTTTGTAGTTAGGACTCCATCCTCGGCAGTAGGAAACTCTGAAACTGCTCATACACGCGATGGGAATTTGGGTCTGCATCTCATTGTCCTGGTTGAGGATTTAGTGTAGGGGACTGGTTTCCCTGTGTAATAGTGTGGTAGGTAATACTTGGATTAAAATACAAGCTGAGCAGTGTGTGCGAGACATTCTCCATCAGGAGCCTGTCAGACTGGGATCTTCGAAGGAGAGCACCAGGGAGAAGGCTACAGCAATCACTTTCAGTCTGTTGATACTTTCTAATAGGGCTGTAGATGCTTGTCTGATGAACAGAAGCCTGTGAAAGACAACTGTAAAATTATTGTTTGCTTTTTATTGTTCTTTTAGAAGTTGTTTTTAGGCTGTTAGGTCTCAGCCTGAAAACTTCTTGTCTGGACAGTGAGAGCCCTGATTGGGATTTAGGGAGCAGGAGAACATTATTGCTCAGTACTGACAAGAATAACAGTTCTGGGTCTGTCTGAAAGTGAACCTGTGCAAGTGGAGAAATTTTACAGATGAATTTGGGGCATCTGGGAGTTTGGGAGGTATTGAGGTCTGCTTACTTTGATAAAGGCAAAGACACTTGTTTAAGTTCTCCTGTGACCTGTCCCTAAGTGGCTGAGTATAAGGTTGGGAGCTAGCTGGCTGAGTTAACTGCATGTTAGCATTGTCTTGTAGAAGTAAGCAACACTCAAGCTGCCTCCCTGACACGTTCCATACTAACTTCATTTTTCATCGCTTAAGCTCTTCAGGGGCCTTGTGGTCATGTGATGTGTTTTTCTTGGCTTCTGTTGCTAAAATGCATTATCAGAAATTATAAACAAGTTGGTTCCATATAAGCAATTAGTTTTGCAGTAGTGACCATCATGTGGGCCATGTCCCATTGGGTTTTTGTGAATGTCAGTGTTACTTGAACGATCTTGAAGACCTGAGACTGCAGCCACCCTAGCTGTGTAGGATTGTCCAGTATATGTATGTTGATGAATGTATTAAAAAAATTCTGGCAGAACCGTATAAATGTACTTTCCATAGTTGCAAACAACTACAGCTTTACTGGGTGTGGGTTATTTAAACTCACAGAAACATCTCCTGTAGTGTGCAAAAAATCTTCAGTGTCAGGGGGAGCTGTCCAGTGCTTCAGTGCTCCTAGGTAGATGCTGTTGTATAATAGTGGGGGGAAAACAAACCAAAAAAAAACCCCAAAACCCAGCTAAAACTGGTGGTTTCTGGGTTAGAACATGCAACGTCTCCCAGGCTGAGCTGTGGCCAGTATAGGAAAGGGGAGAGATTTACGTAGGTAGCATATTGTTGTGCTGTGCTTAATGCCAGTATGAATTTTGCTGCATTTTGAAGAATAATGCTTACATATCTTCAGGATTGTGGTTAGTCATATACACAGAAATTATACATATTTGGCAAAAGGTCAAATAAATTTTTAGACAGAAACCCTTCATATTACTTTATAAGAGTTGATAGATGTCCCACTTGTTAGTGACTGTGAGTTCTGCTTCACCCTTCAGCATTACCTTCTACAATGCAGACAATCAAGAGACATTTTTCTCTATTTTTATTCCTCACTAATTACAGGAGAGCCATGGATAAAAGTGAGTTGGTACAGAAAGCCAAACTGGCTGAACAGGCTGAGCGTTACGATGACATGGCTGCCGCTATGAAGGCTGTCACTGAGCAAGGGCATGAACTGTCCAATGAAGAAAGGAACCTACTCTCAGTTGCCTACAAGAATGTGGTTGGTGCCCGTCGCTCGTCCTGGCGTGTAATTTCCAGCATTGAACAGAAAACAGAGAGGAATGAGAAGAAACAGCAGATGGGAAGAGAATATCGTGAGAAAATTGAGGCTGAATTGCAGGATATCTGCAATGACGTTCTGGTAATAATCCAACAGCAAAAATAACAGTAGTTAGTACTGCAGCGTTCTCCAGAGAGGCTTAAGGAATCTTACTAGTGCTGTAGACACTGCAGCACCTTAGCAGGGGAATAATTTTGCATAGCCACATACTTGGGGCCATTCTAGCTCTGATGTCATCTAGTTTGTTTCTTAGGGAATTTGTTATAAAATAATATTTATTTTTTTTTAATAGAAACAAGCAAACGAGGCAATCTTGAAGCTGCTGGCTAGGGGTCACCAGGAAAACAAATATAGATCTGGGGTACTGGCAGGAGTCCTTCTAAAAAGCCTACCATTTAAATTATTTTGTTAATGAACGCTGACATCCTGAGGCTTCTTTAGAACCTTTTTGGGATGGAGAAGGTGTGCGCTTCTTCCTCCAAACTGGTTTCGCTATTTCTTTCACTTAGAGAGGGATTCCTTTTATTGCTGTTCAGTTTGCTAGAGGTCTGTCAGGAGAAGTTGCTATCAGCCTTTGCATCTCTCTCTGAGTGCACATGTGCTGACTGTGCCACTGTTCAGCTTTTCGATTGGAGTTGCAGGTAGAATCAGTTTGCTGTGGATAATTTCACTGCTCTGTGTAGAATTCAAGTCTGTGGCAGCAAAAGTGACCAGACTTGTACTAATGTCAAGCTGCTGCTTTTCATCCGCTTGGTTGTGGACGTAGGTTTGCATCAGGGTATTTCAAGGAAAATCTTTGCAGTCTTAAACCATGATAGTCATTAGGTTCTGCAGAAGGGAATTGTGGATGGCCTCAACATAGCAAAGGTTTCTGCTTTCCAGGGATTAGGGTACAAGTAGTTTCTCTTTTTTTCTGAGTTTGGATAACAGTAGGCAAAGTGATTAGTGCATGATTATACATAAGTCATTGTTAATGTTTTAACAGTTCGCACTTACCATTGTAACCTAGACTGTTTCAGACATTATTTGTATGACTTGGAAAAAAAGTGATGTTTCTTTTCTTAGGAACTCCTGGATAAATACCTTATTGTCAATGCCACGCAGCCAGAGAGCAAGGTCTTCTATTTGAAAATGAAAGGCGATTACTACAGATACCTCTCAGAGGTGGCATCTGGGGACAATAAGCAAAGTAAGTGGAGGTGAAATCTCTCATTCTGCTGGGGACTGAGCAGAATAAAGTATAAAAATACTTGTGTTCTTTTCCCCTAAGATGAAGTATTTCTTTCTTGTTGCTACTGCTCTGTAGTGTTGAAGATGGGTGCAGTGCAAGTCACTTTTAGAGAAAGACTTCACTGAAATTAACAGAAGTGATTGACAGACCTTCATCAAACCAGTCAAATCCTGCTTGCAGCCCTCGACCTCAGTGACTGATTTTCGAGGATATTTGGCAGTGTAAAACCCTTTTCCTGGAGAATGTGTTTTTTCTCACGGAAAATGCTTTGTTCCTATCATTTCTTGTTTAAACTATGAATTTAGCTGACAAGTCTTCACTGTTTGCAAGCTTTCTGCATGCAAATATGGGTTATTGGATTACTGGGTCCGAAGTCAGTTAATCCTGACATGTTAAAGCAATGCTGAACTGTGCCCAAATTCCTGGTGAGCGTCTTGCAAACTTAGTTCGACGCCGTTCTGGAGCTTATTGTTACCCATTAGCCAGGAAGGGGCTGTTGTCTTTCCTCAGAAACCCAAACTGAAATATAAAGTTCATGACCCAGATGCTAAATGTTTCCTTCAGTTTAAATAGGTAGTTTAGATACCTCTTCTTCCCCGTATGGTTTTGTCTGGGTTTATTATTTAGAACTACTACTGCTTCAGCTAGGCTGGAAGTGAGTGTTTAGTCACAGTACGTTTTGACTTAGCTAGAGCTTGGTTGGAATTTATTTTGAATAAATTTCATTTTAAGACTCGTAAAATGTTGAATTTAATTTCCGTAGCTTAAAGCTTTATCTGAAGAAATATTTCTGCCTTAATAGTTCAGCCAGTGGCAGGCTTTTACGTCTAAAAACATTGAAAGATGCATCTGTGCATAATTGTATGAATTTCTGCTGGCATGATAGTCTAGACCAAGAATGTAATAGCTTCCCCCATGAAGTACAGTGATGTACTGTGCATTAATATGATTGTAATTACTTCTTGCAGCAACGGTAGCAAACTCTCAGCAAGCCTACCAGGAGGCATTTGAAATTAGCAAGAAAGAGATGCAGCCAACACACCCCATTCGACTCGGTTTGGCTCTAAATTTCTCTGTCTTCTATTATGAGATACTAAATTCTCCTGAAAAAGCCTGTAATCTGGCAAAGACGGTAAGCAGACTCTTCATATTACCAATTTTTGTGGGGGCTGAGATGATTAGATGGTTGCAGTAGCACTTTGTAGATGATTATGCTTTTACATATAAAATTTCTTAAAAAGGCTGTCATCTTTAAACTGTTGTCATCATAGCATATTTTCAGGTAAGCTAGCTAGACTAGCTTAGCTTTAAGAAAAGCTAATTCGCTAGTGCCGTTGTTCCAGTGAAAGGGGAGACAAAGTGCCTCTTCTTTCCGTGTAATTCTCTTAGAATTGCTTGTGTCAAATTTGAAAACACTTGGATTAATTTAGCACTTCTGAGGTGAAGTATTTACTTAAATTTGAACACTTAGCAAATACATGAAGTGTCATTTTTGTGACTAAAGTCATAGCCCTGAATATCCTTGTGTATCTGTGTGTGTGTGTGCGCTTCTCTCTCCAGAGACCAAAAAAAGCTTGTGTGATGGGTCATGCCAAACAAATAGCTGGTCATTTTTGTCTGAGCCTTCTCCTTAAAATATGATTAGAGCCTTCTAAGTGGAGCTTTTTGCATCTGTGAAAGTTATCTGGTAGTAACTTGGATAATACAGCGTTAGGTGAATCTTTGCGTTCTTAATATGCGTTTTAATAATACTTTGTAACAAGCAATGTTTTGCTGTGCAAAGCTGCTGTTCCTGCTTTTTTAGTTCATGTGCTTACATCTGTTTGAAACTGGAATGAAGAATAGCACTTATTCCTAGCTCTCGGCTCTCAGACTTGCAGTGCGGGCCTTCGTGTGTAACAGATTGATAGGAAGAATGACTTTACTGATCTCTAGTGGGACCTACCTGATTTCCTGTGCTGTTTTGAAAAGAAATCCAAAACCTTCCACCACACCGTCAAAAAACCCTAGTCTTCCATTTTCTTTCCTACTTACATGCAGTACATATACCAATTTAATGGTACCTTTGTCTTTTACTGCCAATTTAGACGAGTGAGGCCTTCATTTTTAATGAAAGTATTGCTTTTAAGTGCTGTTGTTAAACCTGACTTCAAGCTCTGTGAATCATTCTTCAGTATGACAGAGAGTGCACTTGTCTCTTCAGTACCTGGTGTTGGCATGGTAGTAAAGTTGTTCTGGGCTTTCATCTGGACCCCCCTGAAGTGATCTGGTGCTCACTTTGGTTTACATTTCCTCTCTTGGTGGAAAAGAAAAATACCAGAAGCTTTTTTCACAAAAATTGAATAGTAGTGTGGCAAATTTGTAAGCTCTGTGTAAGCAGAAGTGAATTCGGAGAGCGGAGTGTGAAAGTGCTGTCTTGCATATTTCTAGGCGTTTGATGAAGCGATAGCAGAGCTGGACACGCTGAATGAAGAGTCGTACAAAGACAGCACTCTCATCATGCAGCTGCTTAGGGACAACCTCACTGTAAGTACCGCGGGGCAAACTGCTGCACTGTGCGCTGTTACTCAGGCTGCTGGACTCCACCGAGTGGGACTCGCCTCTAGGTAGTTCTGTGCCATTGAAAGCCTCCTCTGAGGCATTAACTGCGTGTCTGAACGGCACTGCTTTTTGTAACAGACCAGTTAGACTTGCTTGTTTAAACCAGAAATCACTTGTTAACCACAGTAACAAACAGCCTTTTTTGTAACAGAAAGTCCAGGTTGTCTTTGTGTTGAGCTTGCAAACTTTTGATGGCTTTTTACTTGTAATCCTCTGCCCGTTTTCTAGTTCATTATTCTTTAGCTTTACTGTTCGGTTCTGTATTGCTTTTAGCTGAGAAAACTGCGCAGCTACTGATAAGTATGCTGCCTTCCCTGACAATTGTCATTAACTGCGTGCTTTCAGTATAAACATGTGCTTGTATTTTCTTACAGCTATGGACGTCGGAAAACCAAGGAGATGAAGGGGAAGCTGGGGAGGGAGAGAACTAATGGCTGTCACGCTTCACTATATGTTCAATGTCACCCTGTATCCTACACATATATCCCTTTGTGCGACAAGCAAAAAGAATAGTACATTGACTTTCACAACCTCAATGTAGCAAAAACTGTCTGTGGGGTAAAAATGGTTGGTTGGTGTTTCATGTACTTCAAGCGGAGGTCGGTTATTCTAATGGCATTCTGAACTTTCCTATTATGAACATTTACAGTTACGATTACCGTGTTTATATTTTTAACTGAACACTGTGATTATGGGTTTTGTGATTGCAATTGACTTTACAAAACTCTTACTGGTAGAAAAGTAGACATCAATTCTGTAACTCTGGCGAGCTTAATTTGGCACCAAAATAGTCGAAGTACAATTCTGTTGTAAAGTTGTACAGAAAGTTATAGAGATTCTATTGTGACACTGGGGCATGGAAGGAAAACAGTCCGATGTATGGCATTCCAGTTAGTAACACTGCTCTGAATTAGCTTCACAGGCACACTCTGTAGGCGTTTGTAACCAAGTGTGAGGCACCGCTTTCAGTCAAGAGCTCACTTCGTCAGTCCTGTCTTTCCAGGGATGGGGTTTGTTTTGGGGAGGAGGGTAATGGGGGAGTTAGCAGCTTGATTTCCAAACTCTTTACACTGGCAGATAACTGGGATTTGACTTCTAAAAGTGCTTTCATGCTCATATGACATGCATGACTAAGCCCCTCCCACAGCAATAACGTACCTAATTATACCTTAGCTGTTCTTCAGTAGTGAGAATTCTTGGTTCACTGCCATGGACTTGCAATAGGAGAAGATTCAATTTTTTGAATGGCCTTATTAGTTTGGATGATACCATGAAGTGATCTGCCACTTTTGCATTACTTTACTCTTAGGTGAATCGAAATCTCCATGGTACTCCCATTTTGAATTTATCCTGAAAACTTCTTAAGTAATACACTGAGACATCTTCAAGTTCACTTGATAGAAATTTTTCTCCCTTTGGACTCCGTTCATCCTTGACCCTCTCACCTGTTTAAACTCCATTAAAGCAATTTTGGGCTCCCACATGCGTGTCATCCTTTCTTTGATTATGGGTGATGTCAGGATGGTGGGTGAGACCTGAGTCTGCTCGAGGACAGGTTTCTTTCTCAGATGTTTGAGAGCTGCCAGTGCTGTTGCAGTCTTCAGCCCTTGTCTGCCATTTTTTTGGTAGTACCAGGATCTGGCTCAAATATTCAGGATTTCCCGTGTATTGTACTGGAATGCAGACCTACACATTTGTAACATATTTGAGCTCCAAATGTCCTCACCTAGTTATGTTTCAAACATGTCCCATTAAGTAAAACCTAATGAGAGTTGCGTGAATAATGCAGTGGAAAAGATTAGGGATAGTCACCTCTCAGTCTCGCGGTATCATCCCCCTGCCTTCACATTCCACTTAGGTATAGGATCCATCTGTTTGTCTGTCCATCTGTCTGCTGAGGAGAATTTCATGCACTGATTTTAAAACTCCCCTCTACTAGCTGAACAAATTGTGCAGTTAATACTTGGCGCTTGATAAATGCAGTAGTGAATGTGGAACCGAGCCTGTCTGTATATCTGGTAGCTCTTTTCGCTTCGTTTTTACTGACCAGTATTCTGCCTAAAGTTTGCTTCTGTGACGGTTATATTGCCTAGCACACACGTGGTTGTGAGAATAGTATAGCAAAAAGAAATACCTGGTTATTGATGTACTAGATTTGTGTATGTCTTTTAAACAGTTCTAGTTTCACCTTACACAAAATAATCAGGAAAGTGTAAAAGAATTCAAAAGTGAATAATAAAAAAAAATTTTATCAATTGTTTGTGTCTGTTATCTTTGCCGTAGCAGTGGCAGAAAAACTTGTGGTAGTAAAATCACCACTTTTATTAAATGCTCAGATCTTGGATTGTGTGAGGTGATTCATGTTTTCGGAATGGTACAAATACTTAATTACTCATCAGAGAGATTTCCCCCCACGCCCTTCCACGTTTGTAGGAGAGGACACTGCTTCTCCTCACTTTGGTTGAGGTCATACTTACATTGTCATTGCACGACTTGAAAGAAATGCAGCTATAAATATCTATTTAACTTGCCATGAGTCATTGCATATTCTATGGTTGAACACACCATCCGTGAGCAAAGTCTGTGGGTTACATTTAAACGTTGCTCCTCAGGGAATCTTAAACATGTGCTTGTGAACGCGGGGTTAGCTCTGCAGCTGGCCTGCTGTCACTCACCTGTGTGCACACCCAGCTGCACTAGTGAACCGTAACATGCACACACGCCAGTTAACTCTGCTCTTAGCTGGTGCTGTGTAAAAGTGCTACTGGGAGTGCAAATGCCCATTTTAAGTGCAAGTGGAGATGTCTTCCTGGAAATAAGAGTACTTGAAGACATGGAGAGGAGGGTGGTTGGGGACAAAGCAAGTGTCCCTCCCTCACTCCTGCAGTGAGATGGTAGGGAACTGCTCAGTGGATCAAGTCGCTCAGCCTCTTCTGATTGACCACTGCAAAGGCCTTAGGCCGAAATCTAACCAGCTGCTGGTCAAGCACTACTCTGTCCTGTGCCATGGCTTTATGGCAGTCCCCCTGCTTATACCTAATTATTGCTACTTTGTCATTTTCTTCAGCCTTTATGGACATAACTGCTCTTAAATGATGTTTTTGTCTCATGCTGATGACATTGTCAGCTCTGAAAAGGAAAAAAATCCCGGCCCTGCTAGCTGCTCCTGTTCCTAGAGCACTTGTTCTGCCTCAGTTCTTTCAGATAACATCTCCCATCCTTACTGTCTCTTTTGGGAGAAATTATGAGCCTAGGAGCCTGGTCTGCAGCAGTGGTGAGTTGAGGGAATATCTTAATTTTTCAAGCAATTCTGTCTTTTTGGAAAAGGGTGCTGCAGCTGGGCCAGGCACAGTAAGAGTCCAGGTGTACTCTGCGTGTTTAAACTGATCTAATTGGTGCTGCTGCAGCTTCTCATTCCTGGCGCTGATGCTCATCTGACCTCTGGGTGAGGCGGTTCCGTGGGGGAAACCACCAGAAGGCTTTTGGGAAGGTCAGGTTTCTCTTCATCTGCACTGCAACTGACCCTTCTGAGAGTACGGGGTGGGGTGGAGCTGAGAACCACGCTTGGATTAGTTTTGCTTTAACGTGTGGGACCGTGGCACTGCATGGTGTGCACTGCGTGGAGCAGGCTGGTGTGTCTCCTGAGCAGCGTTCAAGGACTTTGTGGCAGCAGAGGAATTGCCTTTTTTCATGAAATCCAGCAGACCTGTTCAGCTGAACTCTACGTGAGACACTTGTCCTGCTGCATGAGCTTCCCTCCTTAAAGGCATGGAGGCAGAGGGAGTGTGGCTGTGAGCAATAACCCTGGTCGAAACGTGGAGGTGCTGGTGACTGAGGCCCAGCAGAGCCCTGCAAACACAGTTGTGCTGGGCAGTTGCTGATGGAACTACCCTGCCTGCTGCCCCAGGCTCCTGCGCTTTTTCATTGAGCATTGCAGCTGCACAGCGAGTTGTTTAATGACAAATCATCACCTCTCATACACCTACCATGATGTCCAGCACATAATGGTGTGACCTCTGTGGATGAAGGTGACCTTGCAACACTCATGTCATCCAGATAAAAGGCGATGGCAGAGACCAGGTTCTGTATCCTGTGGGTCTCTGTTGGGTGCAGAGGGAGCTTGCTGTGGAGTTTGGGAGTGCGTAAGTGCCTCATGATGAGGGGTTTGTACCGAGCTGTGTATATAGAATCATAGAACTGTTTTGGTTGGAAAGGACCTTTAAGATCATTGAGTCCAACCATTAACCTAACACTGCCAAGCCCTCCACTAAACCGTGTCCCCAAGCACCACATCTACTTGTCTTTTAAATCCCTCCAAGGACGCTGATCCCATCACTTCCCTGGGCAGCCTGTTCCAATGCTTGACAACCCTTTTGATGGGGAAATTTTTCCTGATATCCAATCTAAACCTCCCCGGGCACAACTTGAGGCCTTTTCCTCTCGTCCTATCACTTGTCACCTGAGAGAAGAGGCCAACACCTGCCACGCTACAGCCTCCTTTCAGGCAGTCGTGGAGAGTGATGAGCTCTCCTCTCAGCCTCCTTTTCTCCGGGCTAAACCACCCCAGTTCTCACCGGCCCCTGCCTGGATTTCTGAACTTCAGGGAATTACACGCCAGACCTTGCAGGCGATTTCCTAGAGACGCGTGGGTGGGACACGCTGGCAGCGCTCGGGTGCGGCACCGGTGCCCTTCGAGGCGACGCGCGGAGGGCGGGCGGCTGCCCGGGCTGCGGTCCGCGAGAAACAGCCCCCGCAGCTGCTGGCTCTCGGCCTGAACCCCTCAGCTCCGCGGCCGAGGGGCTACCGCGGGGCTACCCCCGCCCAGCCCAGCCCAGCCCTGCCCGCGGGGTGCCCGCCCCCCCGGGCGCAGCTCGGGGCGGTGCCGGGCCGGGCCCAGCTGGCGGAGGGCGGGGAGGGCCCGGCCCGCCCCCGGCGCCGCCGCGGGAAGAGGCGGGCGGTGCCCGCAGCCGCGGCCGGAGCCGCCTTGTGCCGCCCGCCGGAGCGCTCGGCGTGAGTGCGGGGCCGGGGACCGGGCCTGGGCGGTTGCTCCCGGGGCGGGGGGGGTCTCGGCCCGGAGCGGGGGTGGCCGGTGGTCCCCGCCGGCGGAGCGGAGCGGGGTCGGGCAGGGCGAGCAGCTCGCTCCTCCGCGGCGCCGGCGTGCCGGGGGCTGCGGGTACCCGGCCCCGTTGCTTTTGCCGGGCGCAGGAGCTGCTGCCGCGGGGGGCTCGGCCGCCGCCGGGGATGGGGCCGCACCGCAGCTCTGCGGCCCCCCGCCTCGCCCGGACCCGAGCTCCGCTCGGTGCTCTCCCTTCCCTCGCTCTCTCCCCGCCGGCTGCAGGGCGATGCCGTGCTCGCTCTCCCAGCCGGTTCATTTCTCTGAGCTCCCCCGGAGGTGCCTCCCGGCCGCAGAGCAGGGCTGTCCCGGAGCTGGTGCCCGGCTCTCCCGTGTTGCCCCCTCGGCAGTGCCTTACCTGTGACCGAGGCATTGCTCGATGCACCTCTCCGGGGTGCGTGTGCATTTGTTTTGAGCACCCGTAGGGTATCTTAACAAGCGTCCGAGGGCTTTTGGGCTTTAAGGTAGGAGCTCCAAAAATTGGCTTAATTTTCCAGGGCAGGAGCTGCACTTCTGTTTTCCCAGGCGGTACCTCGGGGGTCTCAAGCAGCAACTGACATCTTCACACACAACTTTATACCCAGCTGAGAACAGTAGGAGACTGAGCGTCTCTTCCGCTTTGGGGGCCTCGTCGGCAAGCTGAGGCTTGTTTCTCTGGGAAGGGCTGGCTAAAAACCTGCGTTTGCCACCTTAGACGTGGAGATAGTGGCTGGGAGCGCTGGCAGAAGCAGCGTGGGCCGCAGGGCTGCTCCGTCCATCGAAGCAAACCCGAACTCCCCAGGTTTGCTCTGGCTGAGCAGACGGCTGGAGGGAGTGTCTAGGAGGAATCAAAATGGAAGTCTCTGGTGGGGAAGGGCTGTTTACCTTCTGAGGAATGAAACTCCATTGTATTTCTCTTGGGTTTTGAGTGTTGAAGGGAACAAATCGCTGTGTGCGGTGTGTTGGGTCCCTCTGGGCGCTCCCTGGGTGTGCGAGGGCTGCGATGGACAGATGGCCTCGGCTCAGCTTTTGCACCAACATTGAAATGTCCCTGAAAAATTTGGGGACTGCAGCATCCTTGGGGCATTTCCAGTCCTACCGTTGCTGATGGGAAGGGCACGGCTTGCAGTGGTGTGATGGGGCCAGGCCCAGTGTGGGTCTGTGGCTGCTGCACGCCATCTCAAACCCAGGCTCTGCAGCCTTGGGTCTGTCTTCCTCCACAGCTGAGCTTTGTGGTTGACCATGAACGCTAGCGGCCCTGGCTATCCGTTAGCCTCTCTCTACGTGGGGGACCTCCACCCAGATGTGACCGAAGCCATGCTCTACGAGAAGTTCTCGCCTGCTGGGCCCATCATGTCCATCCGAGTCTGTCGGGACGTTGCCACGCGCCGATCGCTGGGCTACGCCTACATAAACTTCCAGCAGCCCGCAGATGGTAAGTTCCCTGTTAACGCAGCCCCGAGGAGCTGCCTTGCAACGGGGCTCGGGGTGTGCAAGAAAGGGAAGGGCAGGTGGTGGAAAAGGAGGGAGCAGTTGTTTAGGGGGATGCATCAGCTGTTAGGGCTTGGGCAATATTCTGCTAATGTTGGGTTTTGGTTGTAACTAATCCCAATCTGCTCTCTCTTCTTTTGTGGCTGAGGAGGTGACCCATCCATCCCACTCCCATCTCTGCTTAGAGATGGAAAGGATGCGGCAGCTGGGCTTTGGGCTTGAATGGGAGAAGTGATTCTTGCAAGGTCACCTTCCTCCATAAGCTGATGGAGAAGGGCACCAAAACTCCCTTTGCCCTCCCTGGAGCAGCCAGCTGCCCGCTGGCTCGTGGCGTGGAGAAGCGTAGCCCCTCTCCTGGCCAGCATTGCGGCGATGCAGTGGTACCCGACAGGTGTACCGTGCTGGAGCGAGGCAGCGGTGATGGGAAGGTGGTGGGTTAGTTGCCCTGGAGACCAAAATCGTTACTGGGTAAACGAGTTGGACATCTGCCAAACTGGAGCTTGCGGTGAAATGAGTGATCCCGTGGGAGTCAGACGGGCTTTGGAGAGGAAAAAAAAAAAATAAAAAGGAGGGAGTGGTGTGGCTGGTGGGGAGGAGAGCAGCCCTTGCCCAGCCCTGCTGCCCTGGGAGGCAGAGCTGCCTGTGTCGTTCAGGTTAACGAGCCCCTGTCCAACTGTATCCCTAATTCCCGTGCCCATCTCAGCTGCTGGAGGATGTGAAGGCGATCTGTCTCTGTTACCCTCCTCTCTCCCCCCGTGTTCACTTCTTTGCCAGCCGAGCGAGCCCTGGACACCATGAACTTCGAAGTGATCAAAGGCCGGCCCATCCGCATCATGTGGTCCCAGCGGGATCCCGGGCTCAGGAAGTCGGGGGTTGGAAACGTCTTCATCAAGAACCTGGATGACTCCATCGATAACAAAGCCCTGTATGACACGTTCTCTGCCTTCGGAAACATCCTGTCGTGCAAGGTACGCGTGCACGTGAGCCCTGCAGGAAAGGGCTCAGAGCTGCCCCGCGTTCTCAGCGGTGTGCTCCAGCTGGCTGAAATTCACTTTCTCGTTTCACTTCCTACAAAGTTTCCTCTAAATTCCCACCTGCTTTGAAGCCAAAGGGCTCTGCTGTGTTTCCCCTGGGAATGGGGGCTTTCCCCCATACCCCCCTTCTTCCCAGTCCCTACACAGAGACGTTGTGTGCTGTCCTATCTGAGCTCAGCGGGTCTCGGTGAGCCACAAGCTCCTGGGCATCATGTAAAGCACCAGGCATCTGGCCCTGGGCTCGCCCCGCTCCATGACCTGCTGCCAACACCCCAATGCCACAGCAGGAGTGGGATGTCGGGGAGGGTAAATGCCCCTGGAAAATGAGGGTGGGTTTTCCTGTGACTTAGTCGTGTGCAAGTGTGGAGAAAACGAGTGTCTGTCTTTTTTTTTTTCCTCCTCCTTGCTCTGCATTTGTAGGTGGTTTGTGATGAAAACGGATCCCGTGGCTATGGCTTTGTTCACTTTGAGACTCATGAGGCAGCGACTCGGGCCATCGAGACCATGAATGGGATGTTGCTCAACGACCGGAAGGTGTAAGTGCTGCACAGGAGAGTGTCTCCTGACCTCCGCGCTTGGCTCTGCTCCTCCCTTGCCTCGGTGCGCGGCAGCTCTGCTGCTCTCACCGGGACTCCGTGGTCAATGCTGGTGGAAGTGTGATAGTGGTTTGGAGCTGTTCCTGATGGTGGGGAAGGAGTCCAACCCTGGGCTGTGTCTTACTGCCGAGGCGGTGTCACGAGTGCCCACAGATCTCGGCTGTCAGCATCAGATAACCTGGGCAGGAAGAGGTTTTGTTGTTGTTCAGCTCGCTGCTTATATTGCATCACCTTATTCTCTACATCCCTGTCTCCGCAGAGGCAAGCAGCTGCCCAAGGGGCTTGGGGGTACCTTGGAGGAAGAGAGCTGGCACTTGGTGGCACCCCTCGGGGTCTTTTGGGGTCTCCTGGGGTGACATCCCCAGCATGGGGCGCTGCCCTGCGTTACCACTGTCCCTGTTTCAGTAGCGCCAAGTGGGGTCTGGGTAGGGGAACACCCAGGTGGGATGTGCTGAAGTTGTTGGATGTCAAACACATGGTGGGTTTATGGGTGAGCAAAGCATGTACCAAGACAGATGTGCCTGTGTCCATCTTCCCTCTGCAGGGGACAGGGAGGGTTTCACGTCCCTCTCCTTGCTTCCTGCAGGTTTGTTGGCCATTTCAAATCCCGCAAAGAGCGCGAGGCAGAGTTTGGGGCTAGGGCGATGGAGTTCACCAACGTCTACATCAAAAACTTTGGGGATGACATGGATGATGACAGACTGCGGGAAATATTCTCCAAGTTTGGTGAGTACGGTTGTTGAAGCAAAGTGTCTTCACGTCTGATAAACTGGAGTTGGGGCAGCTGCAAAGCAAGCTGGGGAGAGTGCTTAACTGCGATGCTGAGCCCCTTCTCTTGATGGGATCTAACTTGCTTAAACATCACCTCACCAAAGGACCTCAGTGGCTTAAATCATCAGGACATTACGTGCGCTTTCCTGCTATGATGGAGGATATCTTGTATTAGGTGCTCTCCTGAAAAAAAGAAGTTTTTTACTTTCTTGGGTAACAAAAGTCGGGTTTTTTGTTCTATTACTTTTAAAATTGTCTTGAAACCAGCCTGCTGCCTGGTTATAGGAGCCTTGGGAATGAGAGATGCTGAGTCTGAATTTAAAGCAAAAAGGGCTTTTTTGGTTTAGTCCATCACTGTAGGATGCTGCTTGTGACAGGGTTTAGTGTTGTGCCAACCCATGGACCTGACTGTCCATGCTTGGCTGCTGTTAGCTCAGGTAATTTGTGAATACCCTTCATATGAACCCAATACGTGTGTTCGTACGTAAAGGAGATGAGAACTTCTGGCCAAAGGAACTCAGTGCATCGGCTGGAGAAACGGAAAAGCCAATGGCGATGAGAGCAGCATCCAGGGTGGGAGGGATTGCCCTCACCGACACGTGCAGCCTCCCGTTCCTGCCTCACGCGGGGATCCCACTGTCTGTCCTCCTGTCTGGCTCTCCGTGCTACCACGGCCGTCCGGTCTCCTCGCTGGACTGGTGTCTTGTGGTGGCTCCCGAGCACAGTGCTGTGTGCTGGTGGCCCCCCCTCGGTGGGCACCCTTCTTCAGACAGATACTTTCCTCTTGCAGGAAAGACGCTAAGTGTCAAAGTCATGATGGACAACGCTGGCCGCTCGAAGGGCTTTGGATTTGTCAACTTTGAGAAGCATGAAGAAGCCCAAAAGGCAAGAGGCTCCTCACTGCTCATCTGCTGTCTCAGCCCTGAGCTGGTCACCTGCTAACATTCCCACCTCTCCTCGGGGTGGGGAACCTCACCGGCTTTGTGCTTGCCTGGGCGCTGGCACTGGCAGGGGTGCCTGGGTGGGCAGGACCTGGCAAAGGGGAGCAGAGCTGCCCCCCTGCCCTCACCCAGAGGGATCTCTGCTCACAATGGGGCTGGATTGGGGTGGTGGGTGAAGAGCAGGTCTGTGGCCGTTGGCTTCCCGCTGTGCTCAGAGCCCTTCCCTCTGCTGGCAGGCGGTGGCTGACATGAACGGGAAGGAGATCAACGGGCGGATGGTGTACGTGGGCCGAGCCCAGAAGCGGCTGGAGCGCCAGAGCGAGCTGAAGCGGAAATTTGAGCAGATGAAGCAGGAGCGAGTGAGCAGGTACCAGGTAAGGGGAGAGTGGGATGCTCCATCCTGCAGGTCTGCACCCGGGACGTGCCCCAGGCATCCAGGGCCATCCTCGGCTTGGGGACAGCGCAGGGCTCTCCAGAGCAGATCAGTGTGCTGGGTCCCTTCTGCCATTAAAAAAGACCCGCACAGGGGTCCAGTCACTGCCTGGTAATGTCCTGGGAAGCAGTATTGGGAAGGAGGAGAGGGATCTAAACCCAGGATGATCTTGGCAGGTGAACAAATGGGTTTACTCTTTTCCAGAAATTAAAATATTAGTCTGGAAATGCAGGTGGCTTCCTGAGGTCTTGGAGTAGCTTCATAGTGATGGTTTGGACACCCTCTTCACTAGGGGTATCTCACCTACGAGTGGAGCATGCACGTGGTCCTGCGGCAGCTCTGGAGAGGACGTGTTTGTGGCATGTCCCACACTCCGGCTGAGCTGCGAGCGAAACATACAGCCAGCTTGAAAAGCTGCTGTGAACTTTGGGAGCCCGGAGGCCAAGCTGCTTTTCTGCCTGTTTGCAGGGGGTCAACCTGTATGTGAAGAACCTGGATGATGGGATAGACGACGAGAGGCTGAGGAAGGAGTTCTCTCCCTACGGCACCATCACCAGCGCCAAGGTGAGGGCCCGGGGCTGTCACTGGAGCTCCTGGGGTCGGTGTGCTCAGCCCTTGGACATGGATTGGGGTTGTCATCCTGTTGAGTCATGGCTCCCTGCTGATGGCTTGTATCTCAAGCCAAGTGTGAGGGACATGCCACTTGTACCCCACGCTGTCCTGAGCTTATCGATTCAGCAAATATTTGGTAGTTTTGCCGAGTTACCCCAGCCCTGGTGAAGTGCAGGGTATGGGACCTTAAAGCCACATCAGTCGGAATATTGCACGGCTGCTCTGCGGTTCAGGGCCAGTGTGACATGGATACAAATGGAAATGACCCACAAGCCACTCCAGAGCAGGGTTTGCCTGGCTGACGGGCTGGCTTTTGCTTTTTGGAAAAGTATAGAAGTGTCAGTCTTGCCAGCACGACTGGTGTCGAGCTTCTCTTGAAGGCCGTGTGTACAGGTGCAGAGGGACGGTGTGGCATTAAGGTCAGACACCTGTAACCTGCCAGCTGCCAGGGACGGATGCTGCCTGGCCCTCGGGCAGGGCACGGTGCCCCGCTGATCCCCAGCCGTTCCTGGCTCCTGTAGCATTAAGCACCGGGGCGTTGCTGGCCCGTGGGTCCTGCGGGGCTGGGGCACAGACCCCCTGGAAGATCACAGGCTGCACATCTTGGGCTTGCCCAGACTCCGCCATCTTCATTTCCTAAACCTGCTGGTTTTGCCCAAGCAAATCCTCCCCTTCCCCGGAGAAACCTCTCTGTGGAGCCCTGCGGGTGCAGCCCCATCTGTCCCACCCTGGGTGTGGGGCTGCAATGGGGCGCCTGCGGGTCCCATGCGCCCCCTCACCACGCCATGCTTCGCGGGTGCTGCGGCGATCTGTGGACTTAGCTGTCTTGTTCTAATCCAATTTTAGGTGATGACAGAGGGTGGCCACAGCAAAGGGTTTGGATTTGTATGTTTTTCCTCCCCAGAAGAGGCTACCAAGGCCGTGACGGAAATGAACGGGCGGATCATCAGCACTAAGCCTCTCTACGTCGCGCTCGCTCAAAGGAAAGAGGAGCGGAAAGCAATCCTCACCAACCAGTACATGCAGAGATTAGCCACCATGAGGGCCCTGCCCGGTCCTCTTCTGGGCTCCTTCCAGCCCGCCCCAGGGTACTTCCTACCCCCCATCCCCCAGGTGAGTCCCTGTTCCCCACTGGCAGCCTCGCGCAGGGACCTGGGTTTGCCCTAGGCTGGAGGACTGGGGTGACAGTCGGACTGAGGAGCGTAACTCAGCTTGTGCAGACCCGGGCGCGTGCTGCTGTGGGATCAGTGGGGTCAGTGGGACTGGGGGGATCAGCGCCGGCTTCCACATAAGTGGCAGGGCTTGCCAAAATGCTGATGGGGTGCGGGTGCTCCAGGCAATGGGCTGGGGGTTTGGTAGCTACCAACTGCCCCTCAGAGGAGGGAACCAAGGAGGGGTTTGGTGGGAGGGTGTGGGCATGGAGAACAAGTCCTCTGATGAAGTGAGGGGAGGGAGAAAGGTTACAGAGGTGCAAAAGCTCATGGGGAGGAGATAACAGAGCTGCTGTAGGACACACAGGCAGCAGGACTGGGGGCTGATCTTTAAAACACTCCGGCACACTGCAGACTGTGGTCTGGGCTCTGCTGTCTGGGCATGGTGGCTGCTGAGATGCTCTGCGTTAGATCTGGCTCAGCTCCCGAGTCACCTTGGATAACGTGTTCTCCTTCCCTAGCCACAAACCAGAGCCACCTTCTACAGCCCCAGCCCAGTTGTCCCAGTGCGTCCCGCCACTCGCTGGAGTGCGCAGCCCTCCCGGCCTCCCCGTGAGTCAGCTGCCTCTCCCCGGGGGCTCTGGGTGCGAGCTGGGCTCGGGTAGGGACTGAGGGTCTCTAAAAGCAGCACAAAGCGTGTAGCCATGAGGAGCTGCTGCCTGGAGAAGCGCACGGGGGTTTGGTGCAGGGGTCACTGTGATGGGCACCAGGGGATGGGACGTTGGGGTAGACCCCAGAGGTGAGGTGCTCTCCTGCTTTCTCCCAGCCACGGTCACTCCCCGTCACGTCTCCTTCCATGCCTTCGCTACCAAGAAGCTTTATTAACCATGCTTCATCTCTACAGCAGCGTACCCTGCAGCTACGCCCATCCTGAGGGCTGCCGCACCGCCCCGGCGCCTGCTTTCCAACATCAGCACCATGAGACAGGCCTCCACCCAAGTGCCCCGCGTACCTCCCCAGGCCCAGAGAGTGGGTGAGTGGAAGAAGGACCGAGCTCCGACATCGCCGTAGCGGCCATGCATTGACAAGGGTGCTTGCTGCGAGCTTGGATCTGCCTCTGAAGGTGGTTGGGTTTGTGGGATTGCTCATGGAGGAGCCCGGATGGTGCCCTCGGATATGATGGGACTGGAGCAGTGTCTGTAGTAAATAAGTGTGTAACTTCTGGGGAAGGTTGTGGACTCAGGTAACAGGATAGGTCTCTGATACGCAGGTTGGTCTTGTTGGCAACTGCTCCTTGAATACGTTCATTAAAGTTGACGATGGTGCAGCCATGGCACCCTAGGCTTAGTGCTCAGACCGAGGTGGAGGTTGGGGAAGGACCCCTTGGGCAGAAGCAGAGGTTCTCACCAGCTCTAGCTGAACTGCTGCCAAGGCCAAGCCTCCAGCAAAACATGCTCATGTCAGAGGTGTTTGGAGCTATGGCTTGAGAACCAGGCCTTGCTGGCATCCCCAGTGCCCTGCTGTGCCGGGGCTGTCCCTGTGTCCCAGGGTGTCCCCTCTGCCTTGCCAGCGTGACATGGCTGTGCTCCTGCAGGGTGGTGGAGTGGTGACCGAGCTGCTCTCCTGCCCGTGGTGCCCAGAGCACTCCTCACCCCGAGAGTGCTTCAACCTGTATCTGTCCCATCACCTCTGTCTTTTGTGTTAGTGTGGGTGAGGAGGAGGAGGATGCTGGCCGGGGCTTGCAGCGTAGCCCCCTCTGAGGCTCCTCCATGGGCAGGTTTGGGAGGAGGCAGAATTAGCCCAGGGTGGAAGCTGCCCACTTGGTGAGTGGGTCAAGGTCTGAGGTCCCCTAAAACATGGGACTGTCTGCTGGGGCAGCATCTACTTACAACCCTCCTGGCTTCGTGCGATTTAGCCCAAGGTGGTCTTTGGCGTTGAGTGTCTTATTGCTGAAGCGAGCAGGGACCAGGGGGGCTGTCTTTGGCTCGTCCCCTCTCCTTCTGTCCCTGTTCCCTCATTCCCCTGCCCTTGCCTCCCTGCAGGAGCGGGGCCAGGGTGAGCCAGGGGCACTTGCTCTTGCAGCCCACCCTCCTCAGTGCTGTGGCTGTCCTCTGGCTGCTGGTGCAGATGGGTGTTTCTGGAGCACAGACAACGAGGTGTAGGTGCCTTTGCCAGCTCTCCTGCCCTCTGCACAAAATCACACCACCCCAGCCCAGCGGGCAGGATGGCAGTGCCGTCTGGGGAAGCTGCCCTTGACCTGGGGGCTGCTTTGAGCCCGTGGGGGGCATTTTTAGGCCCTCTGAGCATGCTGCCCTTCTGGCTTCAGCCTCCCCAGTGCAGGCATGCATTTAACGGGCTTCTCCTTACAAATGTTCCTGTCCCCATTGCAGCCAACATCGGGACGCAGACGGTCAGCGCTCGGGTGCCCTCCTCGCCCTCCCTGCCGCGCGGTGCCCCGCAGTACAAGTACTCCTCAGCCGTCAGGAACGTCCAGCCCATGGGGCACATGCCACCCGTGGTGGCCCCACAGGTAACAGCTCTGTGGGCTCCTGGCTTTGGCATGGGCACCGCGATGTGCATTGGTCCTGGTTCTGGTCTGGGTTAACGTGGCTGCTGATCCCAGGCAGCCCCATGGCTCTGTTCAACTGGTGCCACGGGGACCTTTCCCAGGGGCTGCTGAGGTAACTGGGGCTGTGGATCCAGTGTGATGCCTGGCTCCAGCTTTCCTGGAAGCCAGCATCTGGATACAAGCGGGCAATGCCAGAGTCTGCACCAGCAGCTCAGAGGGGTGAAATGCTCCACTGGGTTTGGGGACCAGCACCAACCCTGCAAGCCAGGTAGCTTGTGCATCGCTTCCAGCGTTTCTGATCGCTGCTCTTCTCTGCGTTGTTTTTTCCAGGTGGGAGAACCTGCTGTGCATGTCCAGGGGCAGGAGCCCCTGACAGCATCCATGCTTGCAGCAGCCCCTCCTCAGGAGCAGAAGCAAATGATCGGTGGGTGTCACGGCTGCTCTGCTGGAGGAGGTCCGGCTGTGCGTGCATGCAAGGGCATGGGGGCTTGCATGCACCAGGGAGAACTCAGCTGCTAGGAGAAGCTGTAAGCCTTTGTGGGATTGCTCTGATATGCTGCTTTAAAAAAAAATAAATAAATCCAGGCTGTGTTGGAAGGGTATGGAAGCAGCAGAACCACTCCCTGTCTTTGTTAGCTGCCTGGCAGTGAGACAGCGTCTGGTGCAGCTCTGCAGAGGAGGCAGAGCTCCGTCCTGCCCGTGCCGCCAGGCTGTGCCAGGGCGTTTGCAGTAAACTCTGAGCCATCCCGCGTCTCTGCTCGTGGGCGCTGATGAAGAGCTCGGTGGCTGTAGGGCTTGGGGTCACCTCTGCCACACAGCCCTTGGCCTTCGGGTGCTGTCTGGTGTCCCACCGTCGGAGCGGCCAGTGCTGGTGGCGTGGGAGGGGATCGCTCACCCTGTTGTGGGGAGGCTGCCCTGCTCTGCCTGCCTCGCGGGCTTGGCCCCGCAGAAGCACAGCAGGTCATGGAGCAGCTCATCCCTCCCCCGGAGGAAGCTGCCCCGGCCTGAGCAGGCCCTTTCATGGGCAGGCGTGGGCCGCGCTCGCTGTTCGGCACTGCCCTGCTCCCACCGCACGTGGCTGCTGCTGTCTGGCTTCACCCAGCAGCTTCTCCGCCTGCAAACGCTGTTGCTGGGACATGCTGGAGTAGGTTTGCTTGTGAGCAGTGATTTTTTTTTTTTTTTCCACCACCCTTACATCCCTTTTCAGTTGAAAGGACAGAGCTGGGAGGGCAAGAGGGTTTGCGCTGTCTTTGAAAATGCTGGAGGTCTTGCGTAGCGCTGATGTCCTCCTTGGTGTCTGGAGCAGGTGAGCGCCTCTACCCTCTGATCCATGCGATGCATCCCTCGCTGGCTGGCAAGATCACTGGGATGCTGCTGGAGATAGACAACTCGGAGCTGCTGCTGCTCCTGGAGTCCCCCGACTCCCTGCACTCCAAGGTAGGAGGCACTTGGTGCCCAGACAAATCACATCCCAAAGGGCCAACTACCTGCTGCTGCAAGGGAAGGTGACCATGGCCCAGAAGATGGGCCAAGGACATTGATAATCGTGGGAAGAGCAAGTAGCTGCTTTTTTTTAAAGTGAAAAATGAGTAGAAAAGGGCCCTGGGTTGATGGCACTGCACCCGGTACCTGAACGCCTGCCCGCCTTCAGCAAAAGGAGAAGCTCAGAGCAGCTCCCCGAAAGCACGGGCCAGGCTCCAAGGTGGTTTGGAGGTGGCTGGGAAGCGAGAGGGGAAAAGCAGGGTGGGTATCGCTCCCCGGGAGGAGATAGGGAAGTGTTCTGTCCTGAGAACAGAAACCAGATAAATGCTGCCTCTCTGCAGCATTTCTTCTGTTTCCTCCTTAATCCTGGTGACTATTTAGCTTTGGTTCCCATCAGAACAGTCACAGTGAACTGACTGCATCTCCTTGTTGCTGCCTGGAGGCAGGATTCACTTTTACCCTGTCGCTGACATTTTTTTTGAAGGAGACTGGGCTCTGTATGTGGGGCTGCCTGGCACCACCTGGCAGAGAAGTTTGGTTTCTCTCTGGCAAGTTCTGACTCCTCTAAAACCGGAGAGATGCCCCAGCATTTCCCTAGGAAAGAGACACAAGAGCTCTGTGGGCTGATCCATCTCCTGCAGAAGCAGCAGACTTGGATTTTATAATTGTTATTATTTAAGCCCTTTACCTCTTGGAAGTGGGTTTGTGCAGAGGCCAGCTCAGGACCTGGAATATCACGTGTTGTGCGATGCGCTCCTGTGTCGGAGCAACACAAATCCCCCCCACCTTGTGCTCTCTGTTGTAAGATCGAGGAAGCGGTCGCTGTTCTCCAAGCACACCAGGCTACCGAGACCTCGCACAAGAGCAGCGCCGTGGCGTTCCTGCAGTGACTCTGGGTAGGTACGGGGAGATGTTGCATGGTGTGCTCAGGGTCTCTGGTTTCTGACTCTGAAACTGGAGCTTGGGTTTCTTGTCCAGACCAAGTAAGGCTTGATGAGCAACATAAGTATCTTTGACTGTAATATTCCATTTTTTAAATTACGTCCTCCATCTTACAGACTTAACGGTACCGCAGAGACCTGGTTCTGTGTGGGGTTTTTTTTCTATATTGATGAGGGCAACAACTGTGCAACCAGAAAGGAAGATAGGAAAGGACCTTGCTGTTCTGTAGGTCTAGTGGGGACCAGCACTGTCTTTCCTGGTATTTCCCAGTGTCTTGTGCAGAACCTTATCAGTAGATACCCTATAAAATGTTAGCAGTCCTGTGTGGACTTGAGTAGCAGGGCCAGCTCTCCTGATGAGGGTGGGACAGACCCATTAACGAGCAATTCAGGCTCTCACGTACCCCTTTGAAGATAACATTTTATTGACTTGCGATCTCAAGGTAACTCTGTGTTAATCCAAGTTCAGGTGAATTTCGTCTTGTCTGGATGAAATTCTTCCTCTAGCAGTTGAAAATTGCATACGTGGGTTCTTTGTTTCTTGTAGACTTCAGGACTGAGAGCGAGCCCTGAGAACTTTGCCTTTGAAGAACAGCAGCAGCAACCCCACCGTGCTTTTGGAATTGTGCCCGTACAGTGACCCTGGCTTGTCTTCAGTGCCCCATCCTATTTTTTGTGTGTATTGTAAACCTTGCAGAATTGCTTCCTCCTGCACCTGTAAAAAATCCCCACATTAATTCTCTTCTCGCCACTGAAAGCGTCTTGTGAAATGTAGTGTGGAACCCAGCCTCGTTCAGTTGCCCAGGAAATGACAAGTGCTGATGAATCATCATTTTTAGTGAATTTATTGGGCTCTGTAGTTTTATTTGTTCCTGTAGCTGACACTAATAAACACCTGACGCTTCTACCCCCAAAGCATGGGTTAGCTTCCTTTGCAGAAAGACAGTAAATATTTTTTTTTTCTGTTTCATGCAGGTGGAGGGATGGACTTGGGTCAGGCCAATTTGTGTTTGATGCTGGTGGGGTGGCAGTCCTGAGAGCTGACGTGAAGGGACATATAGGATTAAAGGAAGAAATTGCCAACCAACAGGCTCTCCTCATCCTTTCTGACTCTCTAGGAGGATGGCTTTAAGCAAATTTCACACCATCTACCTGGATTTTATCCTTTCTAGCTAGCTCTTTTTAACTGCCTTTTAAAAGGCATCATCTTCCTGTGGTTCTCCTTTGGTAACAGACCTTGTATGCCTGCAGGTGTACTGGGACCGAGTGTCTTCTGCTGGTCACCACACTCTGTGTGTCTCTGGTGCACAAGACCCAGCTTTTGAGGTATTGTGGAGTAGCTATAAATCAAAAGCTGCTTCTCCAATGTGTGTTCCTGACCAGTGGTTTCAAGGAGTCGCTGATGGGCCTGAAAACATTCATAACCAGATCATGTCCCACTGGGACGTTCCCTGCTCGCAAGAGTAGCTGGGACACATTACTACTGTGTTCTGCTCTCTGGGCCCCTCCCAGAGCATGTCACTGTCGTCATCCTGCCCTTAATGCTCTGCTCTTCCTATTTAGGAAAGGAATTTCAGTCCCTAGAGGCTCCTTGGTACTTGAGACTGACGATGTATTGACCTTACTTGACTCCTGCCGTGGGCTGCCAGGAGCACACCTCCATCAGCACCACCTACCTTCTTTCTGTCCAACTTCTGGGCTGGTGTTGCCATCTCAATCTTCCTTCTGTGCTGTATCATACTCTCACTACAGCTCGCTGCTGAGTCATCCCTCCTACCTCTTGTTTTCCTTCCAGCATTTTAATAGAATCACTTACACATTTGTTCCTGGTTTCTGTTCTGCTCAGCTGGGACTCTTCCCTGGGGCTTTCACAGAATCATAAAATTGTTAAGGTTGGAAAAGACCTAAAAGATCATCAAGTCCAACCATTTGCATCATTCCTTTTTCTTGCTTTTTTCTTTTTTTGCCAATTCTTCCTCTGACCTCCTTAAATAATTTTTTTTCCCCTCGTAGTGGATACCTCAGCCTCAACTGTGCACTATTTAGATATCTCCTCAGTGAGATGCTTATAAAGGACTTTAATCTGCTTAATATACAGGAACTTCATTTAAGTTGTTATTATTTCTCTCAAAGTGTAACTGGCTGGAAGCTTTTATGCTTTGTCTCTAGAGGAAAAGTGTAATGCATATAGGGAGCTGGAATGGAACTGTACAGCTAAACTTCATTGTGCTGTTGGCTAGTTTGTCTGCAACCTTTTTTCAGGTTAACAGGCCAGTTCAGATGTGCCTGTGACCCCACCTACGATGCTAGACGGCTTGGCTTGAGAAGTCATCTGTAAAGCTAGAGGGAATGCACAGTGGGGCCAAGGAACACAGGGACATCAGAATAGCCTAAAAAAAAGCACAGGAACAAGGACTAGCATCTTTCAAATTTTTATCAGGAAAGGTGACGTTGGAGCCTGGGTCCCCACATATGCTGGAGGATACTGGAAAGTTTTCAGAGTAGCTCCCTGGCTGAACTCCTCGGGCAAGTCTGAGGCTGTAGGGAATTGAGGCAGGAGCAGCAATGCAAATGTGAATCTGGAGTCTCTAGTTGGGAAGCGTTGCTGTGGCTTTTGAAAGGGGTGGATGAAGGTGTGCCTCTGACAAGGACTCTCCAGCTGCCCGTGTGGACAGCGCTACCTTTGCATGCCTGGGAAGCATCCTGCACGGATAGCAGCACCGTTGCTGGAACAGAAGGGGAAATAGATAGAAGCAGAAGTGACCCTGGGCTTGAAGTAGTATCTTGTTGCTGTGCTTGATCTTTGCCTGCCTGGTGGTATTGCCGGGGAAAGTCTTGGAGATAAGGTGCAAAAAATGCATTGCTGTTGCTGAGAGGGGAAAAGATATGGTGAATGCAGCTGTTTAGAGGTGTTGTAATGAATTGTAGTTGAACAGGGCACTGTTCAGGGCACTGTATCTGCCACTCCAGATAACAGCAGAGCTCTTAAAAGGACAGCTCTTTGCTAAGAGAAGCTGATCTTCCTCCTGTATTCTGTGACCTTGGTCTACTTATCTGTGTACTGCTGGCCTGTGCTTCCCCACCCTGAAATCCATCACACTTACTTGCTAAGAGCTCTGGCAAGTGCTGGTTGCAGGATCAATGGAGCTGTGGCACTTAGAAGTGGGAGTGGAGAGAATGGAGCCATTGGTGCCCCTCAGGGAGGAGTTGTCTCAAGTCCTGGCCCATTACAGCTGATGGAGTAGAGCCCTGGGACCTACAAAAAGCTACTTAATGTCAGGCTAAGGTAAGAAGTCTTTGTCTTTAATGGCATTAGAGGGATTGTCTGCTTTCTAAATTCAGTTCAGTGGGGTACCTGCCTGAAACAGAGTGCTGGGAGAAGTAAGGTGGGAAACAAAAGATATCTGAACCCTGACTTATGGGCTAGCTTCTATCTCCTGGTCTGTACTGTAGGTTGGCTCAGGTCTAGTGCTGTCCAGCATCTTGACTTACTAGTTACAGCACTGTGCCCACGCACAGTGCACAAGGCTGAGCAATGGTTAGAGACCCTGTTGTATTGTCACTATCTGAGAGATGGTTTCCAAAGCAAGGCATTGTACAGCAGCACTTGAAGTTCTCTGACAAAAAGTGGGGGACAGTATGAAGTCAAGTGGTTAAAAAAGTGTTCCAGTTCCCCTATACCATCCATCATGGAAAAAACACAGCTCTAAAGTGAAAATAAACATGGCTTTAATGAGAACTGGTTTCAAAGGTTCACAGAATAACCCCAAATGTCTCTTTACCTACCATTTTAAGTCAGTGCCATCCATGCCAGATAAGGAGAAGATCCAAAAGAGCATGCATTGAAGTAGTAAGCCAGACCTCAGCTGGGATGTCACTGCGTATCACCCTCCCTGTAACATCCTGCAGCAATTGCTCCAAAAGGCACAAAGGAGCTAAAGTGTTTTTTAAAAAACAACACAAAAAACAATTGTAAAATTCCCAAGCACCCAGAATCTCAAAGAAGTAGTGCGCAGTGTAACAGGGCAGGCTTAACTTGCTGCTGTTTTCTTAGATGTGCAGAATAATTAAAAATAAGACAGCTGCTACTACAAACATCTGCCCAGCCACACTAAGCAGCGGTAACTCAGCTGAAGGCCAGCAGGCATCAAGGGGGAGAGAGAACAAGCTCAGCCCTGTGCAGGTAACTCTGCCTCCATCACAAGAATGGTAGGTGGTGCTAGGGCAACTACAGCAACCTTATTTAAGTAATAACAGCACAAACGCAGCAAAACTGTCACCTGAATAAGGACAAAAAAAAACCCCCTCTGTTTGTAGCTCTTCAGAAAGACAAGAGCCACTTCACATGCATCTTAGCCAACATGGAAAGGGTCCCTGAGGCCAATAGTTACAGGCAAGTTCACTTCAACCGGGGCATTAAAACTTTGAATGATCTTAGAGCCAGATAAGAGTTTGATACAGATTGTGTGTCTTAACATTCATTGTGCTGGCACAGAATCTGTTATATCTTAGCAGCAGTGGAAGATAAATTTCAATGCCAATCCTGCATTAAGATTGGTCCCTGTAACATCATCAGAAGGGAAAAAGCTTTCTTCTGCAGTGGAAAACAAAGCTTTCCTTGTTGCTTGGTTACCCTAGGCTCTGTTCAGTTCTTGCAGTAATCTCAGTGCAGCTGTGTTCTTTGGTTCAGTTTTCAACAAGCTCTTGATATCAGCAATACTTGATCTGTAATCCTAGAAGGAGAATATTTTTGAAGTGTTAGTACACTAAAAATGCAGTCTAAGGCTCTTGCTGCAGAATTACTACCCCACAACATAACTAAGCCCCTGGCTCCCTCTGTATAATTGCTTAAACACTGGCATCAACATAGCTGTTCTAAAACACACTTAAAACTAGAGCTGAGAAGACAATTTCAGCACTCAAGTGGGTTCTGAGTCCAACACCAATGCAGTAAGTCTTCTAGTACTGCCTAGAGAATCTCTCACCAGACACAAAAAGATAAAAGCTCAATGCAACATGTAGCTGCTCCCAGCACCTCCAGAAAGGGGACCTGGTGCTGAGAAACTCACGAGATCCAACTGGCAAATAGCAATGTGAAAGAACATTCCCCCAGTCCACACAGGTCTCAGCTATTTGATGGCAGATGTCATCTAGCACAAAAACGAGTTCTGAACTGCATCTCTTGCTCTGATCATGCATGAACAAGCCTCTAGTCCTAGCCTAAAACTGTTCAAAAACTCCTGACTTGCTTACCTTCAGTCCTTTAAGTGCTTGAGCACGCCTGTAGAGTGCCTTAACGTTCTTAGGATCTAACCTCAGAGCTTCCGTGCAGTCCTGTACTGCTTCCTTGTATTGCTTCAGAGTCAGGTAACAGAGAGCTCTGCAATACACGTACCTGGTTAGAGACCTTTGGCTAAAAGCAGCATCTACTGCTGCAACATCCATAGCAGATCCCAGCCAACCCCAATGCGGCACAAAGCTACTTCCAAAACCAGTCTATATCCTCGTACGTTATGTCATCTTAAGCTCAAGTTTGTTTAGTTAAAAGGAGGAAAAAAAAGGAAACAGTTTTTCAGCCTGAAAAAAAAAAAAGATTTTAAGAGCAACCTGCTCTAAAGCTAAGAACCTGCACTTCAAGGATGCGGGTTCCTATCTGTACCAGTCCAGAATACGCTCTCCCTTGCTGCAGTTGCCTTTTAGAATTACTTTGAGGCTTTCAGTATAGCAGTCTGCAATTTGTGGTTTGTGGGGCAGCAGATACTACTCAAGATACCACAGTCCTGGCAGACAAGCATTAAAGGGAGAAATCCTTTAGCAGCCCTAAGCTGAGTGTCTCCAACGGTTATTGCACTACCTGATCAAAGAACGTTATACAAACTACAGGGAAGTCTGCACTTGGGTGAACATCTGTGGGTGTTTTTCTTTTATTCATTTGTTTGGGGGCAAACATTAGACAGCTCTGTCAGAAGGACCATGGGGGCTTTTATAAAGGGCCAAGAAGTCCTTGGGCAAAGAGCTGAGCAGTACCTGTTGGTGTAAGTCGCGCATTCCTGGTTGAGCTTTAAACTCTCACTGTACTTCTCAATTGCTTTTTTATGGTTTCCTTTCTTTACAAGTTCATTTCCTTCTTCCTTCAGAGTTCGAGCTCGCTCTGTGCCAGCAGCAGTCTGGTCTGGAAACAGCGTGAAAGAATACAGAACGCTGTAAAACTGACAAGATCAGCCCGGCCTCTCAGAAACCAAATACCCCCATACCAGAGACGAGACACAGAGACATCAAAGGATCCAGAATAAACCAAAGAGGCTGTGGCAGAACCAGGCCCAGGTTTCTCCAGGCCTCGACCCCAGCTGCAGACACACCAAGCAGGCGTGGCGGCTGTCTTGTTCATAGCCCTTCTGAGCTACGGGGCTCGGCACCCGGCCCAAGGGCTCAGCACCCGGCTCTCACCTGGTTCTCCCTGTGGTGCAGTTGCAGGAGTGTTTGCCCCGGGGACTCCGGCAGAAGGAGTGCTCCACCTCGTCTGGGCAGAAATGGGGACTGTGGGGATTGGCGGGAGCTGCTGGCGCCAGTTCACGCCATCCTTCTCCAGCAAGGCTTTAGTCATCCTGGAGGAGACAGCTGGCAGTCACCCCGTCGGCTGGCTGGATGGGCCGCGCAGTACCCAGTCGGGTCACTTTTTAACCTGGCTCCTGTACTGAGGACAGCATCTCTCCACTAACCCCTTTACATGCATCTCAACTAAGTTCCTTCTACAGAAAGGACATTAATGAAAGGAACTTCTTCATGTCAGCAGCGCTAAAAATATCACAGGACAAGGGCTGAGGCTGCCAGTGCTCAGGCGAGCAAGAGATGTGCATGTCACTCCTCGGTCAGGTAAGCGATGAAGTGAAGCAGAGAGCTCCAGGCAGAGAAAAGGACTACAGCAGCCTGTAACCCCAGTCAGCAGAGGGAGGCTCAAAGGACAGGGCACTGGAACGTGTAGTTTATTATTTCCTTTAAACCAGGCACTGAGCAAAGCAGAAACGGTCCCAGGGAATTCATTCCCAGCCCTCAACCAGCATCTTGAAGGAAGCTAAGGGCACTAGCAGACAAAGGGAGCATGGCGAGGCATCAGAGGCCTCAGTTGCTTTGTCGGTGTGCTTGGGACCCAGCTTGCGCCTGACACGGTTGCAGACACAACCTGAGGCTCGCCCAAGCAGCTGACCAAGCTGCTGTACGCCCCAGCCTTTCGGCATTACCGGCCGAGAGCACCGGGCAGCGTTACCTGTTGACGCCGTCGTGTGCCGCCTGTATGGAGCAGTCCACCTGCAGCACCGTCTTGTAGTCCACGTAGGCCAGCTGGTACCTCTCCAGGGCCTCGTAGGCCGCGGCCCGCCTGAGGAGGGGTTTGATCCCAAAAGGGACCAGGTCGAGGGCGCTGCGACAGAGGGGAGAGAGCCGCCCGGGGCGGCGTGAGCCCGGGGGCCTCGGGCAGGGCTGCGGAGCCCCGTCGCGGCCTGTCCTCGGAGGCACGGTGTGGCCAGCCCAGGCTAGCGTTGCTCCGGGGCTGTCACGGTCCCTGCCTCGCCTCCCACCCCTCCCTAACGGTGGGGGAGCAAGTGAGCCAGCCCCGCCGGGTGCCCCCCGGCCCCGCCGCCCCCGGCCCCGCCGCCGCTCACCTACTGCAGTCGGCGACGCAGAGGCGGCAGGCGCCCTCCTTGAGGTGGCAGGCGGCGCGGTTGGCGAGCAGCACGCTCCGCTCCTCGGCGGCGGCCTCCCCTGCGCCGGGACACAAGCGGGACAGCGGCTCAGCCCGGGCTCCTCCCGCCCCCCGCCCGGCCCGGGACGCGCCGTACCTGCGGCCTCCAGCAGCGCCAGCGCGCGGGTGTAGAGAGCGGCGGCCGGCCCGTACTGCCCGCGGCGGAACTCCTCGTTGCCGGCCCGGCGCAGGGAGCTGGCGCTGGGGGACGCTGCCATCGCCCCGCCGCTGCCGCCGCCGCGCCGGGCCGGGACCGGGGAAGACCACTCCCCTCACCGCCGGGGCGGCGGGGCGGGGCCTGGCCAGACCACGCACCTCGGCCGGGGCGGGGCGGGCGCTCCTTTCCGGCGGCGGGCGGAAGCGGCGGCGCGGCGCGGCGGGCGGCCATGGGGGAGTGAGGGGGGACTGACGGACCGACCGCCGCCCCGGAGCGCCATGGAGACGGTGCAGCTGCGGAACCCGCGCCGGTAAGCAGGGGCGTGTATCCCCGCGGGGACCGGGGGTGCCGCGGTCTGGCCCGCGTGGGTGCCGCAGCCTTCTGTCAGCGGCACGTCCCGGGTCTGAGGGGTGTGGGCGCGGGGCTTGACGCCGGCCGGAGCGGGGCAGCCGGCCGCGCTGAGCTCCGGGCCCTTCGCCTCTCCGGCGCCGTGCTGGTGGACCTCGCCCCGAGCTGTCAGGCAGCGGCGGGAGGAGTGCCGGGGCCGTTGGCGTTAGTCGCTTTGCACCGGGACGCACCGGGCAGCGCCGGGCTCAGGTGGTGGGAAAATGGCTTAAGCTGAAATACTGGAGGTGCGGAGAAGGCTGCGGAAGCTCCCGCCGGTTAACGTGGCTGTACCGAGGGTGCGCTGAGCCGTGCCGGTGTAACGGCAGAGCCCTCAAGAGCTTACTCTCCCCTCTCGTCTCACTCCGGGCGAGTTTTGTGCAGGTTCTTTAGCCCCCGCGGCCGCGCCCAGCCCTCGCCCCCCGCGCGGACGCTGCCGCCTTCCCGCTGGGTTCAGGCCCGGCGGCGCGGAGCGAGCCCGGCTCGGCGAGGGGCTCCGGGGCGAGCCCCAGAGGAAGCCGCGAGCCTCCTGTCTCTGCAGGCCAGGCTGCCCCGGAGCGTCTGGAGATCAGCGGCTGAGTAAGTGTCGGTCTGTCAAAATGCTATCGGTGCTCTGCGGCCGGGGCCCGGGGAGCGCTTTGGGCAGCGAGCAAAGGAGGCTGCCGGCTCTGGTCTTCGGTGACAGAGTCTTTTTTTTGTTAAACGCAACAGCACTGTATCTTCTATTAAAAACAAAAAAAGTCTGTTTTTATTCTATACTTGCTTATGCCAGTGTTTAACTGGAAGGTGATTCAGATGAGATCTGAAAAACAACTTCAGTGAGATCGGGTTTGTGTTGCTGTTCTGTCCGTGCTGTATAAACACACAGCAAAAAGGCCGAGCGTGTGTGACAGCAGCGAGCGCTGGACGAGCCGGGCAGTGCAAAGGGATCGCGCTCCTGGACTGTAGCAGAAGTGAGGTAGTTTGATGCAAGCACAGTAGTTGTCCGGTTATTGTGTTTGGGTATATGAAAAGCCTTTTTTTTTTCTTTTTTTAAACAGAATTTAGGCCTCATCTTAACTTCAGCAGGAAGGATCTGCCTCTTGCATCGCCACTTTTTGGGCTCCTTGGAGATGGTGGCTTGTGTGGTCACTGATACATGTATTTTTTTGTTTTTTTCCCTTTTCTCCTCTTCCCACACCTTCCTCCCTCCCCATTTTCACAAGGACAAATAACATTCTGTTGGTTAACGCTTATCTTTGCAGGGAAGCTAGTGACTACTTTCAGTATTTCACCACTTCCTGAGTCTGCTTCTTTATAATGTTTCCTTTGCATGAGGAAGCCATTGTATGTACCCCATGTGTGACCTGCTCCTCCTATATGGCTTTTGTGCACGAACATAATAGCCAGGGATCAATGAGTGGTTTCTCACTCTGTTTCTGAAGAAACTGGGGGAAAAAATTACATATTTAGTATCCAAATGAGGATGCCTGTGGCTGGAGTTGTGATCTTTAACAGCAACAGTAAGAGCTTTCAGTAGGAATTTGCAGTTGCAGGCGACCACGCACGTTCCATTTTAAACACTGCTCACTGTGAGACCAGTAAGTTCTGAAAACTCCGAGGCTAATAAGTTTCTGTGTTTCGAAAACTTGTATGAGCTGGTTTGGGGAGTTTGGAGTTCTTTTTCTTTGTGTGTTTTTTTGTGGGTTTATTTTTGTTGTTGTGTCCGATTTTGTTTTAGTTTGTGAGAAAATGAAAGAGCACTTGTTTGTGGGCTGTGGGATACTGTTTGTTCGACAGTTCGACTTTGTTTTCAGGACTTTTCTTTTTGCGTAGCCCTTAGCTGTTTCAGGAAATTTCTTGGTAAACTTCTCTCCAGTGTGGTAGAGGTGGACGGAAACAAATGCAGTTGATCTTGTTGCATTGTGTACAGAAACTCCCTGGAAGCTGCACTGGGGGCGAGGGGGGTGAAGTGAAGGATCACAGTACATAGCATGGTTTTTTTTCCCTAGGAAGTATTTCAGCTGACTCTTACTAGCAATGCATTTAAGAGGAGTGGACCAAGTAGTGTTAAGATCCTAAAAGAGTCAGCACTTTCTTTCTTTTTTCCCCCCCCCCGACAGAATTTTCTTGGTGTATGTCCAGGCCCACAAAGTCAAGATCTGAACTTCTGATGTTAAAAATGCACAAGTGAGATCAGTATTGCCTCCTTGCTCCCAACAAATGTATTCCACATATACTCTAAGGCATCAGGAAAGATGATGTTCCCTTTTGTGTGGCCTTAGCTACATATCCTTCCATTCGATATTTTGAACTTTAGCAGGTATGTTCAATAGCTGCAAGACTCTGCAGTGCTGTGTTGGGATTTGACCGCCAGCATATAGATCCTGAGGTGCATTTCCACCAAGAGGAACTGTAGATTTGTGTGCCTGATCAAATTCCATTCTCTGTGATTCCCAGTCCTATTTTGCTGCTGGATGCTAATAATTGGCCTTCTGGTCAAGTGAAATAAACTTACTTCATAATCAACTTACTTCGTGCTAAGCCTGGCATATGTTTAAGTGGTACTATTTATTCTTCTGTTTCAACAAAGCCCAAACTGCTGTAAAATTAAATGTAATAATTTCTCTATTCTTACGTATACAGGCAGCTGAAGAAGTTAGATGAAGACAGTTTAACCAAACAACCCGAAGAAGTGTTTGATGTATTGGAGAAGCTTGGAGAAGGGTATGTCTTCTGTTCCCACGTGCCCACTGTACGTTTCTCTAAGAACAAATCTATGTAACGGATACATTCAGTGGTCTGTTTTTTCACTTTTGTCACGATCCTCTTACTGCGCAGGTGTGCACTAGCGTAGTGACTGTGTGTGGTTAGTATCAGAGTAAAGAATTTGTTTCCCAAGATTAAGCTATCTTAATCCAAACAGTAGCTTACGGCTCAGCAGTAGGGAGTTAAAACGTTATTGAGAAATGCCCATCGGGAGTTGATAGGGCTCTGTGGGAACTCGAGGGGTTCTGTAGGTCATCCCTGGTACCTCTTGCGGAAGATCTGTGTGGTGGAAACGAACTTCTGTTGCATTGTGCCACTTGGTAAGGCAGAGCAGCATGGGAACGCTTGGCGAGTGACATGTTTGCCTTCTTAAGCAGTTCATTTGAAACAACTGGGTTGTAAATCTGCCTGGCTGCTGCAAGTAAAGAAGCTGGAAATAAGACAGATAAGATCTGACAAGAACAAGCAACCCTCTCTGACCAGAGCTGTAGTTCTTGCTGATGCTCAGCTGGTACCGTGTGCTGGGAAAAGAGGGAATTGTATTTGTTGGATTTGTGTAAAAGGCCCTTCCAAAGCTATGGGCAGTGTAAGGATGGTTGGCTCCTTTCTGACCGTCTCAGTGTGCTGTGACTTATTTGTATTACTGCAGTGTTTAGAAACTAGTGGACTGATTATTTACATTAAAATACAAAATATTTTTAGCAGGAGGATAGTTAATTTTTTACCTGATGTCTGCGCTTGCAAGAAGCAAAACCATAAGATTTCCATTTTTAAGATGTTATTATATTCAGTGTTTGTTTAATATTTTGTTTCATAGTTCCTATGGCAGTGTGTTCAAAGCCATTCATAAAGAAACGGGTCAAATTGTTGCAATTAAACAAGTTCCTGTGGAGTCTGACCTGCAAGAGATTATAAAGGAAATATCCATAATGCAGCAATGTGACAGGTAAATGTACACTGCAAAACCCATTATCGGTATGCAAAGAAAAGTATTGTCTATGATTTGGTATTTAATCAAATAAAAGCCATGATGTTGCCTTAAATGTTTTTTAAAAGGCTGGACTTGTACCATCAAGTTACCTCCCATCAACTGAGTCATGTTAACTGACCATTTGGGTAGTGTTAATCCAAGCAAAGGTAAGACAACAAAAATTCAGCTTGCACCAAGAGAGCCTTAGGCTGAGTTGAATAACCTTGCACTTGCTGCCAGCAAAGAGCCGAGCGTGTGAGCAGTTACTGCGGTTCTCCCTGTGCGCCATCACTTCTTGAACAGTGGTAACTTGATTGTGTGCTACAACAGCAGCTCTCATGCCCAAAGGGTAATGAATTCCAAACGAGTTCTGGTACAGACACAGAAAACTGTTAGAAGAGGGTTTTTTGTTTGTTTTTAAGGGGCACGTGGATGAGAGCCACTAATGCATGACTGCTCTTGCATGTGCATAATCTACATGCCGTCATCTGCTTGGGTGGCAGAATTGTCCTTCCTGGCCATTTTCTGCGTCTGCAGGTTCTAGTGTGGAACAAGCTGTCTGCTGATCTGAGCATCCCCAAAATAACTTGCTGGCAGCTCTGCGGGCTGGTGGTTGGCTCTCTGGGTTGTCTTTGCATGTTTCTTGTGGGAAAAGATGTTGTACTAACCTAGCTAATGAAGAGCTCATGGGTGCAGAAGACCTCCTCTCAAAGTGTGTCCTAGGCTGGAAGTTTAAAATATATTAATTTCTTCTAGTATTATGAATTTAGCCTTAAGAAACACTGCTTTGATGGACTTCAGGCATGGAAAACCATTTAAAATAAACTACATTAGCAATATAAGACTATGGTCCCATTACTTACTCTATTGCACTTCACTTTTGCTATCATTAAGTGAAGGTGACTGGTGGCAGACAACAAAATGTAACTTCAAAAGAATTTGTTCCTGAAAAATTATTGTGTAACTTGGAAGGCGTTACTAGGTGTTTCTTTCTTAAGAGAAATTGAATGTTAACATTGTAAGGCCTAAAATGAGACCTTACAGTTACGAACAGCAGAGGGAGTGAATCACTGGAGTATCACGCTTTCTGTGCAAGCATTAAGGGACACTGCGGTGTGACTGACTTTGTTTTGCTAATTTTACAGTTTCTCATTAGAAAATACTCAGCAGAGAATAGATCAAGTGCACTTTTGTTCCTTAGCTCTGTTCCCACAAAATCAGGAACAGTCTTTCTGTTAGTTTTCTCCTTTACCTTTCCCAGAGGACAGCTGGTTACCCTGATCAGTATACGTTACTAGGTGGTTTGCTTTTGGGCAGCCAGATAGCTGACTGTGAGAGACAGTCTTCGGTTGTATTGGATTCCTAAAATACATCCTGGACTAAATTGTAGAAACAAGTAGGTGCATGTGGCAGTGGGGGAACATTCCCCTTAATGAACTCCTAGCTATTTTCTAGCAAACTTGGGACCTTATTTAATGTTTCCATTTGGTTGCAAATGCTCTGCGGCAGCTTTACCAGGGACTGCCGTGGTCTGTTTCTCGTTCCCGTGTCCACCTTCTTGCTTGCCACAGCACTGACCATGTTGTAGTCCTGTTCAGGGAGCTAAACCAGATTGAGGGCTAATTGCTCCTTATTTCTGTAGGGTTTATTTTCAGATGGTTTAGCTCCCTGAACTGAGTTACTGGCAGGTCAGATGAGCCCCGATGTGGGGAAAAGGCTTGGCAGGACTGCAGTAAGTCCTGTGCAAGTTCAGACTGTTTTGGGATACTTTTGATCAGGGTTTCAGTGGCACTTCAGCTCTGAATTTCTAAAACGTACTTAGGGACTCTGCAGTGTATTGTTCTTACTCAGTTATGCTGGTTACTGGTATTTGACCCTTTGTTTTCTTCTCCTTTTTTCACATTTCATAGTCCTCATGTGGTGAAATATTACGGCAGCTATTTTAAGAACACAGACCTGTGGATAGTCATGGAATACTGCGGCGCTGGATCTGTGTCCGATATTATTCGATTACGAAACAAAACTGTACGTCCTTTCTCCTTGGAATGTGTGAATGGGAGATATGGGTGTCCAGCAGCTCAGGGAAGCGGAGTAGTTTGTGCACTGGCGTTTGGGCATAATTCTCATGGTTCAATGCCTGACAACCATTGGCCATAACTTGAGGTGCAGGTCCTTTGTTCCTCTGAAAATGAGAAAGCTGATTACGTTGATTGAGTTTTGGTTATCTGGATAATGTAATCGGTGGAGCAGATTTTGGTTTGTTGGCTTTCCTGAAAACCCAGACCGATTCTGAATAACAGACTCTACTTTGCCTTACTTTGGTTATTGCAGGGTAAGAATTAGTAGTTGAGAAAGGGTTATGATATGTGAAGTGTGGTATGTGTGTATATGTATGCTGGTTGTGATCTAATTCTACTACATAATGCTGTAAGTTGCTAACCAATTTCCCATTAGTATGGCAACCTTTAGTGAAGGCAATTAAATGGCAATTAGTGAATCTCAGGAAAGCCAGACTGAAGCACAATAGTGTTACCTCTCAGCAACTGATAGGTTGGCAGTAACTCTTCTTTTCTTTAGCTCACAGAGGAGGAAGTTGCTACAATAGTGCGATCAACACTGAAAGGCCTAGAGTACCTGCATTTTATGAGGAAAATACACAGGGACATCAAAGCTGGAAATATATTGCTAAATACAGAGGGGCATGCTAAGCTTGCAGATTTTGGAGTGGCGGGGCAGCTTACAGTAAGTAAAACCAAGATGGTTTCGTACATTTCGGATTATCTTTTTAACCTGCATGTGAGTATAACGTGCTTGTGGAGACTTTGAGAAATTGTTCTAAACTGTGTTTTAGCACTTTACATCAACATAATGAGATGCTAAACCAGCAACAGATTGGAGCAGAGCTTCCTCTGTGGAAGCCGTTACACCTGAGTAATGGTTTGCAATAGCATTTGCTATTTTCTTCGGGATATTTGTAACTTCTGTACGCACATTTCAGTTCCTCTTTGCAGCCCTCCATGTCCCAGTCTTGCTGAGTCTAATAATGTGTGTGCATGCAAGTGGAAGATAACTAGGGTGATAATTCATTAATGAATGTTTGTGGCTAATACAATTGCCATTGTCTGGATCTTTATCCTGCTCTTCTCAGGACACCATGGCAAAGCGGAACACAGTTATAGGGACCCCATTTTGGATGGCTCCAGAAGTGATTCAAGAAATTGGGTATAACTGTGTTGCAGACATCTGGTCTCTGGGGATCACTGCAATAGAAATGGCCGAAGGCAAGCCACCATACGCAGATATTCATCCTATGAGGGTAAGGACTGAGGCCTTTTAAAATGTATTGCTGTATGGAAAGGATTTGCTGTTATAGCTGACTGAATAACATCAATGTGCCATCTTGCTTTCAATTTAGAGTAAATGATTTGTTTTCTGTCAGTTCTTTGTACTGTTGATTAAATGAAAAACAGGTCTTTGAGAAGGAGAAAATCATGATCCTCTTCTGTTAAGACATAGCTGCAACTCCTTGTGTTGGGTGTGAAGAAACCTATTTTCAGCTGTATTGTCCAAAGTAATTTTTTTTAAATGCAATCACAGATTTTTAAGGCTTAAAAATGGCAGATTCACACCACTTGGGGCACAAAATGGCTCAGACAGCAGTGTAAGCACCTAATGAGAAAAGTCTGATTTCTTGCTACTTGATCCCTCTGAGAAAATTTGTGTATAATATCGGCAGAAACTCCTCAGAAGCAGTAAACCTGAAACGTCTATTATTCTTCAGTACAAGTGTATGTTTGTGTGTATTTATGTTGTACTGTTGGAAAGCTTTAAGCTTTGGTTGGAAATCTGGAATATTCTTCTGTTTTCAGGCAATTTTCATGATTCCTACCAATCCGCCTCCAACATTCCGGAAACCAGAGCTCTGGTCAGACAACTTCACGGACTTTGTAAAACAGTGTCTTGTCAAGAGCCCAGAGCAGCGTGCCACTGCAACACAGCTTCTGCAGGTCTGCCTTTTCTTACAAGAACATAAGCTCTAGAGAAAGCTTGCTAGGGGAGGCAGTGCTGCATGTCTGTTGAGATGTTGGTTTCATTTCTTGCTGCTCCTGCTCACTACAGATTTTGCTTTTTAATATCTGATTTTAAAAATCTTACACTCGGCTTCAACTTTTCAGCTCTTCTATAAGAACCAGTCTAATGTCAGCTTCCTACCTTTGTCTTTTCTGGGTTGTTTGGGGTTTTTTTGTTCGGCTTTTGGAGGTTTTTTTTACTTCCAAATTCTCACAAACACTGCCAAGAAACTGCCTCTTAAAACACTAAAAAGGGGAGGCTAAATGAAAGTGATTGCTCAGAATGATCTGGGTGGGGTGATGATCTACGTAATTGGTTCTCAACAGCTAAGCTGCTAAGGAAAGAAATAATTAGAGCTGAGGGAGGGGAATGAGCCCAAGGTCTCACAGCAGTAGTGCCTTTGGAGCATGATCTTGTTTGGAGGGTGGGAGGTCTCCCTCCTGTGCCAAACAGAAGTACTGGATTTTTATTTTAGTAATGTGTTGAGTTAAACCTTAATTTTGATTGGAAGTAGGCCATAGTAACAGTGTTTTATTGTTATATCTTGGTTTGGATGCAGTGCTTATTTGTTTTTAAAATATTTCTCAGCATCCATTTGTTAAAAGTGCCAAAGGAGTGTCAATTCTACGAGACTTGATTAATGAAGCAATGGATATCAAGCTGAAACGTCAAGAGGCACAACAGCGTGAGCTAGATCAAGATGATGAAGAAAATTCAGTGAGTATTTAATAGCAACAGTGCACAAAGTTCAGACTCTTGCTCCTTTCATAAGGCTTAGCTGCTTTGGTTTTGGTTTTGCAGTATTTTGTCCAATTGCCCTTGGATTTGACTTAGTTCTCGACTTTTCTACTTTATGAATGTTTAACCTGATGCTTGGTCCCTGCTCTGTCGTTATATTTGAGTGGGATAGCCAGCACGTATGGCTTACTGTTTAGCTTAGAGTGTAGCTAGAGACCTGTGATTGTATAGGTCTACAAAGTAGTGTATGCAAAAGTCTTGATACATTTTCCCAGTTAGATTATATTATTTATGCAGTAATGAGAATTTTTCATTGTAGATTCAGGTCTTACAACTTCTCTCCTAGTATAAAATAATAATATCATCTGTGATGCACTACGTTATGTTGTTTTACTATTGTTGTGCTTTAGAACCCCCCTTATAGAAACTTTCTACTACACAAGAGCAACCGACAGAAACCTGAGGTGAGGGCATGGCAAGTGTTCAGGGGATTGCTGTGAATTTAAGTTTGGGCTCCTTGTTTCAGTGGTTACAGCATGTGACTATGGAAAGCATGTTGAAAGCTGTTTTTTGCGCTTCTGCCTGCTTCAACCTGAATAAATGAAATGGGCAACAAGAGGCATTGTACGCCAGTGCTTCTCAGAGGTTAGATTTGCATAGCATGGTCCACAGTATCTATGCTGAAGACATTGTTAATCTAGTTTTCCAGTTTAAGACCATCTATTTATTCAGTGTGGAAGTAACTTTATTGGTCATGTTGCCATGATGTTGACTCTAAGATTGTTGTCCCTACCCTCTCTCCTTCATTTCTGACTGATCTGCAGTCACATTGGTGAGAGATGGCGTCTACGTAGTTGAGTTGAGTGGTCTCTGTCGGTGTGTGTGTTTTCCTGAAGCTTCTTTACTGCGTGTCTGCTAGCGGAATAGTGTTCCCAGCACTTTGCAAGTGCTGTGGAAATTTCTGCTGTAGTCCTTTGTTAAATGATGTGTAGCTAACAAATTTATTACTTCCTCTCACCCACTCATCTCCACGTAAAATTACTTCTCCTCCATTAACATCTTGCGTAGTTTTCTCCTCCTCTTGCTATTGGTTTTGAGGTTGGGAAGTAAACTCTATAGATACCTTTGACAGAACAGATAAAATGCGTGGAACATCCGAACGTGGAGGGGATGTACTTCTTTCTTCCAATGACATCGAAATGGAGTATTACAGCCTGATGTGTGAGACCTATGTTTTTCCTCTTAACACTAATACAGATCAGTAAGCCCATGGTCACACATAAAGAACTGTGAACTTCATCCTTATAACAAAACATAAGCACCTCATCCAAGGCGAGATGCTTAGAAAACCTACTGTAAATCTAGGAAGTGACTTCTTGTAGTTGGATAGCTGCTCTACATTTTCAAGAAACTAAAGAGACTGGAAATTTTGACCTTGTTCTTCATGAAATCCTGGTCACAACATGTACTTAGTGAAGCACACACCACCTAATGAAACTACTACCTCTGGCTAATGTAACTATCCGCCAGGAAGTTGTCCTACCAGAATTTGTTTCAGGAGCTTGTGTTTTCCTACAGTCAGTCTCTTGAGCCTTGACAGCAATAATTCAAACTTCTAAAATATTAGTACTTGTTAACAAATGGAAATATAAGAAATAATTTTCATCTGAAAAAAATGACCAGAATTTGGTAATTTCGTTCCTTTTTAAGATTTGCAAATTCAGTTCATTTTTCTTCAGTGGTTCTGAAGTTTATAGCAAGTAAAGCTACCTAAATGGTAAAGGCAGGCTCCTAAAAATAGGGTGATAGTATTTCTTCAGTGTGCCACATGCACTCCAGACTTAGACCTGTTGCTGTCTGGTAACTAATGACTCCTTTGTGAACTGTACCACTTGAGACAGGGGCTTTACGTCAACTGTTAAAACTGGCAACATGAATAGAAACACTAAAGACTGAATGAGTATTGTAATCTACTCTTACAGACAGGGCACCAGGGCAGAAATGAGATACAACTTGCATTGAGAAGCTTCTGCTGATTATTTATCTGTTGTCTCATTTATCATGCTGGCAGAAAAATATGAAGACTTTTCATTACCTGTTTGGAGATGACAGGGAGAGAACTAAGTGCTTAAAACAAATTGTCACTTCTATGTGTATTTTTAAAAAAATCTCTGAATTAGTAAGACTTGCTGGTGTCCTTGAATACAGATGTTCTTCATGGCACTTCACCACCATCAGTAAAAATGTATTTATGGCATCCTTGTACAGGAAGAAGATGAAACTGATTCAGGTACCATGGTAAGGGCGAGCGGAGATGAAACTGGTACCATAAGAGCTGTCAACACGATGAGTGATGGAGCCAACACAATGATAGAACATGATGGCACTTTGGAATCTCAGTTGGGTACAATGGTCATAAACACAGAAGAGGAAGAGGAGGAGGGCACCATGAAAAGTAAGAAAATATCTTCTAGAATATTACTCAGGACCTAATGTGGGCTATGATATGTATTCCCAACCTGCTTTAATATTTTTGGTAGCTTATTGTGATGTCTTTTTGTTGTCAGGAGCTAAAACTCTTAGGTCAATGCCCTTTGGCAGTAGAGAAGACAGACCCTTTTTAGGTCCAAGTTTCAAGCCATTCTTTTTGGTCTTGCACTTGGTATAGCTGATGAGTTGTGCACAATTTCCACGAGCTTCTGTGCTGATAGAATAAGGTCTGATTCTGGCTAGTACAGTTTTTTTTGTTGGTTCTTTTTTGTCTGTTTTGTCTTTTTCACAGAATGTAGAGGAGGGAAACTCCAGCAAAGTGTTAATCAAAAAAATTGTGTTGCTTTAGAAGGTGATCTGGCTGTAACCTGGAATTCTGTTTCAGAACTGATGCATCAAATGAAGGGCTACATTTATGAAATGACAAATATCTTAACACGTTTCAAAAACAGCAAGGCATGCAGAGGGAGGAGCTAGCATCTCTCTAGACTGTGTGTTTCTTTCAGTAAGGACAACTGAATAAACTATGTGTTGCTTTTCTGAGGCATTCAAGTTGAAATCTGCTCTGCCCTAAAACAGGAAAGCTTACTAAAACTACAGACCTTGTCATAGGATGTAAGGCTTAAAATGATGTGACTTTGGTCCCTGTTAGTCTGTGGAAGACCTCACAGCTTGACCTGGAAAAGGGTTAAAATGCTTTTTTTATTAAAGAGATGGCAGGGAGAGCCTCCTTGGAAAAGTATGACTAGAAGAAAAAGAATCTTTTCTCAGTTATGGGTTCTCATAGAAATTCATTCCCACAGATTTGGTAGTCTCAACAGTATTGAGGCAGAGGTGTAGGCATAGATGACTCAGCTGGCCAGCATGGATGTTTGTTCAAGGATCAAGGAAAGTGCTGAGTGGGGGCTCAGCAGTAGTAAAGTGTGACCATCATAGGCAGGGCTTGTTCTTTTGGCTCTTGCACTGCTGCCAAAGACTTCCTTGGCCATCTGATTTTGAACTTGAGCTATTGTGGGAGAGGAAAAAATGCTCAACAGCAGTTTGGGAAAATCCTTTTCTTGTGAATTTCTGTGTTGAAAGCTTCTTCCATGTGGGGACCCTCTAGAGCTCGTGGAAAGATACTGTTTTCAAGAGTGAAATTTCAGCAGAACCCATTTAAAGAGTTTTCTGAACTGTGGCAAACAGTGATTCAGCACGTTAAAAATCAGAGGTGTCAGCCTATGTAGCAGCTTGTGGCAACAAAGACAATGGAGTAATGCCGTCGGGTTTTGTAGAACAAGGTAGCACTAGCAAAGAGATGGATGCTTAGAGTAGCTAAAAGGTCACCTAAAGAGTGGGACATGTTAGCAGCCTTAAATAAATCAAGTGAAGTTGTGGTTTCTTTTACAAATAGACAGTGTTAACTTCTCATCATCAGCAGGTACTGTTCAATTTCATGATTCATAGTAACAATAGTTTACTGTCTGTGGTGCTCCTGCACTGGCTGCTAAAGGTGTGTAAGTAAAGCACTTATCTTCTCACTATTTTTAAGATTGCAGCGCTTGTAACTCAAAAGCATCTAATGCTCTTTATGAAGTGGTGTACAGAGGTTTGAGGAGATGTCTTTGATAATACCTATTTTGCAAGGACATACTCTCATTTTGAGTAGAATCGGTTATGAGGATGTAGCAATGTCTTTAATATGGGGTAGTATCTAACCTCAAGAGGGAGCTCCAGAACAAGCTCTAAGAACTCTAGATCTCTGACTAGAAAGTCAAAGATTTGACTTAGACTTCAGACTTCTTAAAAGCACTCTGTTCTTCAGCTGCCGCTGTGTAACAGTATTCAAAGCTGAGTATGCAGCAGAAGTGCTTGAGCAGCTCTGCCTTCTGGAGGGAGCATTTTGAGGTCCTCGGTGCAAGTGATGGTGGACACTGGTACCGCTTTCATGTCGGCAGGTTCAACACAGTAGTCCATGGTGAACCCCAGCTGCACTCAGCGCTCTCTCTGCTGCAGGTTGTGCTGCGTTTTAATAACTCGTACCTTGATTCCAAGAAATCTGATGTTAATGAGAATGATTGTACCAGACTAAAACCTAACTTTTCCTTAACACCTTATTCTCCTCCTTCAGCATAATGCTGAAATTCTGGCTGCTGCCCAGAGCAGTTCTGTGTTTGTTTCTCGGACTCACTGCACGGCAGTGTCTTTGAGCAGCTTGCCCTTCATGTGAATTGCCTGTAGCTCCATTTTTTAGCTTGCTGTTTCCATATTCATGTTCTTTTAATAGTCACTTAAATTGATTTAACTGCAAAGCTCATCATCCTGCTGCAGAACTCTCTGGAGCAAGTTCTTTTTGTAGTCTTAAATATAAATGTAATGATGCTGTTTGGAAACCACTGAGTTTGAAGAAGCTTCATTGATTCATATTTTTTAAGAAGTCTATATTTCACTTGGCAGCTTGTGTTATGACTCACAATAAAACCTGTTTTAAGTCAATATAAAAGTTCTGATTTTTTCTTTCATGGCATTAGTAGGAGAATTTAGCTTTCCTAGGTGTCTGGGGCTTTTTAACTGCAGCCTTCTGAGCTAGTGGTCTAACCCTTCCTCCTAATTTAAAAAAAATAATCTGTGTCTTCACCAGTCTTTGGTTTTATTTCTTTTTAATGTAAAAAGTGTTTATAGGATATTGAAATATGATGCTTTAGACAGAATTGTCTTAGAAATCTCTAGCAAACAACTTCTAATGGCCTTGAAAGTGGTTCTGCCATAAATCAATTCATGACTTTTCAGGCTCAGAGGAGAAGCGTTCTTAAATTCCAGTATTTTACATTGTAGGGGAAGTTTTGTTTTGTAGTCAATTGAGCTGTAATTCTTTTTGCTTAAATTCTTTCATTTGCTTGGCTTTTTTCTGGGCGCTCAATATAAATATTCAGGCAGCATTAAAAATGTCACGATGACATTCTGTTACGCATTTTGAAAGCACTCAAGTGATTGCCTGAAACCGCAGGTACTAAATTGCTCTGTGACACATTTTACTTATAAATCGATTGCTAACGAATTACTTATGGATTGCAGTTAAACTATTCCAGGAGAACTTTGGAAGTTGCTGAAGAACTATAGATGAACAATCATTTGTAATAACAGACATTCCATTGTGCTTGAGAGCTGGAATAACTTTTGAACTGTGAATGTGTCTGAAATCGTATTTTTAAAATTTTCTGTGAGAGAATATATAGTGCCAGTAAATAGTGCAGCATTTTTTACTCTTTATTTTTTTTTTCTTTTTCTGCTTTATTTGCTGAAGGTCTTTAGGTAATGGAAACTTGGCATGAGTTTGCTGCTTCAATATAAAGAGTAGAACATAATTTTATAATAAAGCAGATAAACATATTGCCTTCCTTGGACACTGCAGTACAATCAGATCCAAGTGAAATAGGATCTAGTTTGTCTAGTACTATAATCTGTCCTATTTTCTATGTTAAAGTACCTCTTGCTTGTTTAAGCACCAAATAAAATGACACTGGAGAATGTGGAACTGGCGACAGTGGTGTGAGTTGGGCTGTCTGGTTTTTGGGTTGAGATGAATGAGGGATTTGGAGAGGGTGGAAGAGTTGTGGGTGTGGGGTTTTTGCTCATGCGGCACGCATTCAGTAGAGCGTCTGGTGCAGAGGTAGACCAGAAGCTCTAATAACGCTGTTGCCTCTACCCTGATAATGTAATGTGCCGGTAAAAATTCCTAATAGTTTGTGAATGTTTAAATAAAAAATTCTAGACTTAATTCTTATAGTACAGTTAGGGGTGGTTTGGGTTTTGTTATGCTTTTACCATGCCCATGCTGCTAAGCATGGTTGTGTCCTTTTAAAAAGATATTTCCTCTTTTGAGGGGAGATTGGGTTTCATTAGCAAATTAAACGAGCTGAGATGCAAACTCAGCAATTTCCTATTAGAAAAATGATTCAGGGTAAGCTTGTTAGTCTTGGTGGCTTTGTGAGGCATCCAGTGGGTGCCACTTAAATCTAAACCAGAGAAGTGTTACTGCCAAGCCTCAGGGAACTTTTTGTCTCCACTAATTAACCTGTAATTTTTCATGTAAAGCAATGACTGTAAAAGCTGTAATGTGAACAGCAGAATGAATATGGATGGCAGAAGGTTTATGTGATTGCATTAATATTATAATTGAAGGAAGTATTATTGGCACGTAGCTGAGGTAGCTATAGGTGGTGTAATATCAATAGTTGTCCAAAAATCTGTAGATGCAGGTTATCCAAATAGCTGATGCAGGTACTGTAGAGAATAGCTCCACATTTTGTCAGAATTTAATCGTATGTATGTCAAAGATATTGGCTGTGTTTTGCCTGGTTTTCTCTGTAGACAGTAGCTCTTTGTAGCAGCTTCCCACTACTTAGTGTTATTAATGTCCAGTGGTACATTTTTGTCTTTAAAATAAATTGGTCCATTTAGGCATAATTGGACCATAAAACACTCTTAACATTTAAATAACACACTGTTTATAGAAACGCCTACATTGATTGAATTCTCCTTGAACCGTAAGCAGTATTACGCTGCCACTCGTGAGGTGTGGAGAATAGAAATCTTCACAGGTAAGACTTCTAGCTGTGTTACTGTGACTTTTATCTTAATAGCAGCCTTGCTGGCAGACTGGACATGAACAGCGGCCAGCACAGTTTGTTTAAGAGTATCAAGTGGTGCAGGCATGCAGACAGTGTTCTTGAGCAATGGGAGGAGTTATATGTGCTGTCATTTTGGTGTGGGGTTTTTGCTGGGGGTTTTGTTTTTTCTGTTTGAATAGTGGTGGGCTACTGGACTTCTGTGCAGTGTGTTAGCAATTGAAATAGGGGTTTTGAAATGAGGCATGAAGAAAAGTTAAGTCCAGGATCTAAGCTGGATGCTTGTCCACCTCTGGTTGTCCTGAATATTTGACAAAGCTGGAATGCTAAGACAAATTTAATCATCTGTTTATATTTTCAGAGACACTGAAATTGGAAGAAGAGATGTATGTGTTTAACACAGCTATTTTTGCACTTTATTATTAAGCACCCCTGCATTTGTGATGGTGGGGGATAGAAAGTAGAGGGATTTTTTTTTTTTTTCTGGACAGAAGCATTGTTTTGAGGAAGATGGGAAGTATGGCTAGTAGAGTCATTCAGGAGGCAGCATGTTTCAGGAGACTCAACCAAGAGACAGTAGTAGTAAATCACTTAGTAAATATATCTCTGTCCCGTACGCATGCATATATTTGCATGTACAGGCAAACTGTAACCTACCTATCTCTTCTAAGAATAAACTTGCTTCTTACTGGATCAAAATAAACCCTGGAGAAAGCTTTCCTCCTGAGCAGGAATGAGGAAAACTCGATAAACTCTTAAATTCCTTAATTGCAGAAATTTAAAACCAAATTCATTTTCCCCAGCAGACTTTCAAGCTTCAGGAAAAATAAAGTTCATTGCCGTGTTGTTTTTTGTTCTCTCCAGATAAGCAAATGAGTTTTCAGGTTATGAATAGAAAGGGTGTTAGCAAACGCTACCTTGGTTATACGCCATTCGGGGAGCCGGAGCTGTTGCCCACAGCGTGCCGGATCTGAAGATTGCAGCCCTGTCGATGAGGTTGCTTCTCATTAAGATCCATCAGGACCTGAGCCAGATGAGGCAGGGTGTGAAATGTTCACTTTTTTCCTCACACACCTTCACTTCTCGCTGCCTGTGTCATGCACTGTAGTTGCTGGACTAAATTAGCTATTCAAGCTAATGAGGTGAAAGACGTAGGTGTCCACTGAAAATTTTTGATGGAGGAAGAAAGCTGCTATATATTTATAATCTTTTCTGAGTTTTTATGTGAAAGAGATCCAAAAGGGGAGGTAACCTGGTCTCAAACAGCTTTCATTGTTGTGAGGGTTTCCTCCTCTTTCAGAAAGAGTCCTCAGTTGTATACACCACAGTTTTGGATGAGTGTTGGTACTCTTTTCCTTAGATGACTTTGATGTCTTATATTCAATAAAAGACATTAGTTAGGATACCTAGCATTAATTTTTATGGTCATTTAGAAGCTCCTTAATAGCAGGACCAGTGAGTTATGTTCTGCTTTGATTTGGTTTGAGATAGGCTATAATTACGTGAAGACTTGTCCTCATAAACTTCAATAGATATGAAGTGTTATGTGGTCTGCTTTTTATGTGAGGAAATCTCAGCCTGTGTTGCCATAGGGTGAATTCGTTAATGATGGAGCACTTTTTGCTCTGGTTGAATAAATTGGCATCTCTCTGCTCTGCTGCATAAAATGACTCAGTCCTGTTCATACTGTACAAATTATGCTGTCCAGCTGCTAAAGTTCATCTGTGATCTTTAAGAAATAGCCTGAAGCAAATAAAACGGCAATTCCGTTTGAAATTTAATATTAATGAAGTGTTGCTTGCACATAATCATTGGGTGCTTTTTTTATGCATACTAAGTACATGTGCATTTTCAGTCTTAAAGTTACATAATTCAATCTAAAGCAGACGGGAGCTTACTGAGAGACTGCTGGGGACTAAGCCTGTTACGTGACCACTAAAATGAAAGATGACATTGGATATGAGAACTCCTTAAAAAAAAAATAAATGAAAGAGGACAAGGAGAGAAGGTGAACACTCTAGAGGATAACGGTTTGAATGCTGAAGAGCTGAGGCTTGCGCAAGAACAATTGCATATACACTGGCTACCCATAAACTTCAGACTGGAAATGAGAGGGTTTATAACTCCAGGAGAACAGCAAGCCTGTCAACAGCAAGGACAAAGCAAACCCATTGCTTTACAATAGATATTGATCCCTCTGTGAAAGGGACTATATAATCTTGTATATGATAGCAGAAGACACTGCGGCTTGTCCCAGGAGATCCTTTCTGGCCTTACGTCTGACAGAAGGCAATGATAGCTCTGCTTTCTTTAAAGTTAACGTGAGTGCTCTTCGCTGCATCTCTGCAGAGCTGCTTTGAGCTCCTGCTCACTGGGGTGCCCCTTCCTGAGCTTTGTGCAGGGTGTTCGTGATACTTTCCTAGCACAAGCCAACTTAAAAATTTTTGGTCTTGTCGCTGCTGACACCTCATTCTCATAAGCACAGGTATTCTCCAGAGCCAAGGCCAGTTGTCTTTCATAAAGATCACAGCCTCCTGAAATCTTGACAAATATGTATACATGTACCAAGTGTCACGTTTTAGTTTGATATTGCTAGTGTAGTAATTGATCGCTTCATTGTTGTTGATTTACATTACCTTTGTAGATTAATTTGTAGCATGAACTCCTGACTGTTCCCAGCCACAACTCTAGCTCCAATTTTTGTGATATAAGGGAGGAAATCTCTCACCGTGGCTTCAAGAATAGGTATTTTAAGTATTAACTGACTTGAGTAAAGACCACACAAAATGTGTGCCTGAGGTTATCTTGCTCTCTCTCATGACAAGCTTTGTGACTGTAGAATATTCACCCTAGGTAGATAAGAGCAATCTCTTTCAAGAGGAAAGAATAACAAAACAAGGATTCTTCTGCTGTCAAGTTTGAGTAGAGAATAATTTTAGAGAAAAGCAGAAATTCTAGTTTCATTACTTAGCAAGCTTGTTCAGGTAGATAGAAGGACTTTGTAAATCCCACTTTCATTTTGAAGGCATCCTTTGAAGCTCATGAGCTTCTGAAAATTTTAAATTGTGAGAGCTAATTTGACAAAATCAGCAAAATGAGTGCTTTCATTTCTGGGACTAGATGATACTAAATGATCTGGTTTCATGAATATTCTTTACTGCTGGGGAAAAAAAAAGAAATCTCTTGCTGGTTTAATTGGCTGTGCTGTTTCTTCTTTATCATTCTACTTTCTTTTCAGCATCATATGGAAATTGAAGTGTCTTGAAGGCTCGCCACACCTTCCTTGTCATCTTTTGCTTGGTGTAATGAGGTCTGTATGCTGCAGTCAGCCACTAAGACTGACCTCTTCCATTCCCTCAAGTGTTCAGACATTTTCTGTGAGGGAGCACATTGTTGTTTTAGTTTTTCCTTAAAACTTGCCCTTGCTGTAGCCTAGCAGAGGAGAGGATCCAGTATGCTGAGGCCACTGGCTGTTGCTGATGTTGCCCAGCTGCCTTCTTGCAGTGCCCTGTCAGTTGTATTTTGGCTTGTCTGGGCTGTTTGTGCTTTGGGTAAGGACTGTCCCAGCTTGCATGGTACTGCATGCGGTTGGACTTTTGCTTTCCAGTGCTGAAAGGGTAACGCAGTTACAGAGGCAGTAAACTCCTTTAGAAATCAAAATCTAAGGGGATATTTGTTGTTCACAATTTCCAGCATTCTCTACCTTTGGACCCACCAATTCCACATCTTTTTTCTGTTCTCACACACAATGCTGATGTTCTTATACTTTTTTAAACATGACTTTATACCAGGCAGCGTTTGTGATGTTTCCACGGAAGGCTTCCGCTCTTCACTGCAAGGCAGGCTGGACAGCACGGTCCTCCCAGCGCCAGTGGCTCTGTACAGCTAGCCCAAACCTGCAATTCTGCAGTCAGCTGGACCGGCTCCAGAAGAGCTGTGGTGTTCCATTTGTGTAATTAATACAGGTCTTAAAAAGATGATTGCGTGTCTAAATGATAGGAGAATGGATGGCTCCAGGGAGCCCTCGCGGCTCATCCTCATAAGCAACTCTTTAGGATCCAAAATAAATGCATGGAGAAGCCTTTTTGTCACCGCAGGGTGACCTTCTCATAAAAGGCTCTGCTCGGCCACATTTGTGATCTCACTTTCTGTCAAATGTTCATATTTTAGTCTAACTCTATAAAACGAGGAAGTTAAATGCGTTTTGGCACAGACACGTTTAGTGCAGTGTCATCTTTCAGCAGCATCTGCTTCTGCAAATAGCAGTGATCGATTTTTGTCTTTGGCTGCCTGTTATCAAAACCTTAAAGATATAGCGGTGATTCTTGGGTTGAATTAATAGCAGATCATCTTTGGAATGATGACACTGCTGTTAAGTGCCAAGATTGACAAAAAGCCAGTCGTGCTGGGATGATAATTGATTTGGTGTAATGTCTTTCTGTCTCTAGGAGCATTTCTGTCGGTCTTGCTGCATATGCACCCCTACTGAGACCATAGCAGCAACTACAATTTCAGACATTTTAGATCTGTATTCAGGATAATTTTCATTTTATATTATAATTTTGCCATTTTTTGTTTGTCAGTTAGCAATCTCTATTTTAATCAGTTTAAACAAAAACCAAACTAACACTAAATGAAGATGCAGTGTTACATGTTGATGGGTAGAAATGTACTAAAATTGGTGACTAAATGTACTAAAATTGGTGACTAAATGTTGCATGCAATTGAAAGGCCTAAGGTGACTGCGAGGTTAGAGGTGTCTGACAGCGGGTGTGAAGAGCGTGAGCCGCAGAAGAGCTTGGCTTGGCTTGGCAGGGACCTCTGGAGGTCACCCGTCCGGTCCCTGTGTGGTGGCTGGGACCGAGGGCAATGTCAGGTCCGGTTGCTCAGGGCCTCGCACACTCGCTCCAGCCCTGCTCCGTTGCACAACCGTCTCTGTTGTGAAAACTTTCTTCCTTATATTCAGCTGAGTTTCCCTTGCTGCAGTTCAGCCCGTTCCTCTCATCCTGTTGCTGGGGTGAGCGCGGCTCTGATGGCCTCTTGGGGTGGGAGACCACAGCTAGAGCCCCTCCTGCCCTCCCCAGGCTGAACAAACCCCCTTCCCTCCCACCCTCTCAGCATGGCAGAGACCCCTTCGGTGTCCCGCTGCAGCCCCCCAGCTTTTTGGTCACTTGTACTGGTGCGGCTGAAAATCCAGTTGTACTCTTCAGGATTATAAACTACCGCCACCACTTCATGTGCTTCCTTCTCCTTCTTTGTCTGTTTCATTTCTGTGTGAAAACAGAAGTCTTGTTAAATTAAGCTTGGGTTTGGATATGTCTTTTGATAATTCAGTGATTCTATGATTCTGTGTGATACTACAATAGGTGGTTGTTCAGTAGATGTAAGTAGTTGTTTACAAATATTGCAGTTCTTGGTAAAACCTGAGATGTGGGGAAATGAGCGTGATTACTGAATTAAGCTCTGGTATGAGTGAACAGTCTTTTAAAAAAATAAATAAATAGAAAAGAACTGAATAAGGCAATGTCACTGGAGTGAAACACTTGCTTGCAAAGTCTCCTGTGCTGCAAACAATTGTTTTCAAAACACACAGTACAAGCTTGATTTAGATTTTCTTTTTTTTTTTTTTTTCCCCTAGGAAGCCGGAATCACTGAGACCTAGGCTGGCTGTCAGTAAGCTGTGTGCAGTTTAGCCTGGGTAGTTATGAATTCCTCTATTTCTACAAAATTTTGTTGGTGTTAAACCTTGCCACGACTGGCCATAACAGTTTACCTCCTGCTTCAAACAGGCTGGACTGCAGCAGAATACAAGGGGTGTATTTACTTCATTCTAAAGAAATGTTTTATCACTTAGCAGTAATTGGATTGCTATTGTATTTCAGTAATTATTCCCAACAGCAAATCTGTTCTTCCCTTCGCAGACGTGTTTCCTGACTGACCTTCACGCAGCCTGTCTGAAGGTGTCTTTCTTGATCTAATTCTGTACGAGGAGGTTTTTGGTTTTGTTTTTTAAAAAAGGGGAACTACTGCCAGGGGTGGTATAATTTGTCTTTGCTCCAGCTGTCATAGTGTAAAAGCAGAAGCACTTCAGTTCATGCCTGAGCTTTTAGCTGACCCTGGAGAGGCAGTACGACGCGGTGCTTTTTCAGAGTGCATCGTGACATTTCAGGCTGTGTAGAACCACACTTCTCTCAGTATCACAACCCAAATATCCTGCCAAGATTTCTCATACTTTGCGGAAATTTATTCTGTATTTAACATGTCTATAGAAAAATAACTTCCTAAAGTATCTCATAGCTGACCAAGGAATTCATACACTTGTCTGAGGATCAGACAGAGTCTGCCAGGGGAGTTCTGGATCACTGGATGGCAATTTTATGTGCAAGAATAATATTCGGTGATTAAATCTTAATGGGTTTCCAGAGTAGCTAATATTTTTTCAAGAGGAAAGCACTGCTGAATGTCCTTAGTGAGGGCTCTTGTGATAGCCTGCCTTCTGTATAGACTCTTGTAGGAGAGTCTCTGCGTTACACAGACCCCACAAAGCCCTGAAAGGATGGCTCCATCCCCTGTGTGCTTGTCTGAGGCTCTAAACTTTTGGTTGATTGTCTGCCTGACAGATTATATTTATTTCAAATGTGTGGCATTCGACAGTGAACTTACTTCCACAGTCCAGAATTAGGCTATTCTGGTGCCATTTTCTGTTAACTCCACTCCTAGTTCTGCTTTCTGAAAATGATGGTTTCTGCATTGCCTAAAACATGTGTTTACCTACCTCAGTGTCTAGAGAACCATATTTTATCATAACAAAAGCATTTTACTAGATAATATTACAATGCTTGCTTCCATTGTACTCACAGGTTTTTGTGAAACATTTTATCGTAAAGAGCAGCGCAGCGGCATTAGGCTGTGAGTCTTTAGCTGCATTTGCAGCTGTCACGGTCTTGTGGTGCAGCCATGTTAACGCATGTTTGCTGTGCAGGACTGCCTCTTCGTTTAGATTGAGGCTCTTCCCAGATGTCAGCTGCACTGTAACTCGCGGGACAGGCCAGTTTTAAGTGTGAGTTTTCTGGGCAGCATCTGATGCTGTACCAGTTGCACTAGTAAAGATAGTGAAGGTCTTTCGCTCTTGACTTGCTGTGAAGTTAAGTTCTGTGTTTCCTTCCTGCATTGGCTTTTGTGCAGTCTCTGCTAGGAATCAGTATTTTCATCCTCTCACTTTTCATCACTTCCTTCCCTATTGCACTGTCGTCACCCTACAGCTGAAGCTGCCTTCGTTCGTGGAGCCTACCTCCTCTCTCCAAACAGCACCGGGGATCTGCTTTGATCTGAGAACTTGTAACCCTGCGTTTCTTCCTTCAGTGATGGAAACCTGTTTGCTGAATGGGTTGCGAGATTTATTTGTAATGGTACTTAAATCACGTGAGCAGGGATTTGGATGGTGTGATGGCTGAAGGAAGAAGGGGTACATTAGTGCTTGTATCCCTAATCCCACCAGCTGCCTGACATACCTGGGCACCCTGTGAGAATGTAGTTTTACTAAGTGGTTGCTCTTAATGGATCAGCAATGTTCTTCCTTTTCTTTTAGCTGCTGCTTGTTCTAAAGAATAATTTAGACAAATGAGAATAATGTAAATCTAGTGGTGCTAAAGCTTTGTGCTCTTGGCTATATCCTTTCGTCTCTCATCAGTATGGGTGAACTCTTTGTTATTGAGAATGGTGCTTGGGAGGCTTATGAGACCTGCTCTTAAAAATCAAAGTATTCATATTTAGGGGATTATTTTGACTCTTCTGTCTCTGTGTTTACCCTTACCCATTTCTTATTACCCCAAGTTTCTTAAATACAGTCTAGAATTGAATGGTTAATCTATATATCTGGCTTATTCGAGTAACCCACTAGGAAAGTGTGTTCAGAGAAATTAACTTACAAAAAGAAAACTAGGGCAGTAAACTTGAAAACTTCCTGACTGTTTATAAAAAGAAAAAAAGAAGCTTTGCAAACTAATGAATCCTTTCTACCCAAGACATGTAGAACTTGACTGCTGCCACCCAAGGAGAGTTACGTGATACTTGTATGGTGGATGTGGTCATTGAAAGCCTCACTTTTGTACTGTTCCATTCATAAATATAAAGATGAGTTTCTGCTTGTAAAACAATGCTGTTTAGTTTTGGAACTTTATGTATTTTGCATTGCACGCAGCCTGGCTGGGATGAAAAAAACCCAACCTCTCTAGTTGGTAGCAGTTCAGTTCTAGCATTCGGTGCATGAAGCTCGGTTACCTGGTGGCATGCTTTGATGGACAGATTGCAGGTCTAGAGGCCAAGGCCTCCAGCATTGTAATCACTTGTGTGGTGGGCTTTAAGCTTCCTTTCTGCAGTTTTCTCACTGTACAATCATTTTTATATTTGAAAAGCTGCTTAAAAAATAGTACTTCAGCAGTACTATGTGATTTAGTGTGTGTTAAAAAAATAAAATCACTTTTGGGCATGATGTAAGGCAGTATAACTGAAAATATATTTTTCAAAACAACTGGTTTTTTTTTATTTTTAATATTTCCAGGGAGGGATGAAACGATGCAGCCAGCCAAGCCATCATTCCTTGAATATTTTGAGCAGAAGGAGAAGGAGAATCAAATCAATAGCTTTGGGAAGAATGTGTCTGGCCAGACAAAAAATTCATCTGATTGGAAAGTGCCACAGGATGGAGACTACGAATTTGTAAGTCTATACTTTGAAATTCAATCAATGTGACAATCTTTAAGAGTTTTAGTCAGAGCTGCTGTAAGATTATTTTTTGTTTTGATAGACTAAGGGAAACTTGAGGAGATTCTAATTGCTAATGCATTTGAATGGGGCATTTTGAAAAACTCATTTTCTTTAGGTATTTCTGGGTAATCGTAACCAGTCATTATCTGTATGCTTTCCTGTTTAAAAAGAAACAAATGAACAAAAAAGCCCGAGGACATGAAGGTACAAGCTATCTTGCTTTACTTCCCATTATGCATTTAAAATAAAAAAAAATAGAATTCCAGATGGCAGTTGGAAAATGCAAATCCTGAATGTATAGTGTTTGACAAAAAACGGTGGTAGCACAATTGAATTTCCTTGTTTTTCTCAAGCTTTGGCACTGGGTTTTGTTTTTATTATATAAACATCGAGCTTGTCTTCATCTCTTTTTAAAATCCCCACTTTCAGTCTTCCTAACTAAGGTTCACATGCTGGGAATTTTCAGGAACTTTTCAGAAGTCCAAAGAAAGATCTATTATTCGTAAATTTTATGATTTAATTCTTTTTGTGAGGATCGAAAACTTCTGTTTTGAGCTCAGAATGCCAGAAGCCGCATGCTCTGCTGAGCACTGTTCCCTCCGCTGCATTTTCTTTCAGTGATACTTCAGTGCAAGCACTTTTTGCTTTAAGTGCGTTGTGTGCCCTTATGCTCTCTGTCCCTCTTGCCCGTGGTTCAGGTTGTCACGCTGCATTCAGCAGTTGGTGAGATTCACTCTGCCTTCACAAAGCAGCGTGGAAAGCAAAATCCCTCTGCTAGTCATGACTCGAGGAGATGCTTTACTTTAAGGCTGGAATAATAGCTGGAGCCTCTTGTTCTCTTTGTACAGACTGTGCAGGCTGCTGCTGTTACATATATTTTGTTGTCTTTGCTGCTGCATCTCAGATTTTCCTGTTGAGACTGAAAAGGATGGCTGGCTGAGGGGACCTGCTGCATTCTCTCTGATAGCCCTTTGTATTATGTTATGTTTAGCCTGAAGGCTTAAAGTCACTGCATAGACATGTTTTGCAAAAATAACCTACAAGCTGACTTGTCAGCCTGTGTATCACAGGGTCAGGGCCAAACACACGAGTCAGATACTCCGTTTATCTCATTCACCTTACATGCTCTAACTTCATTTAATGCTAAACAATTATTTTTCAATGTGTGGTATTTCCCAGGACTGGTTTGGAATATCTTAGAAGTCTTTTGTAGTCTGCAGAAGATGGCCCAAGGGGAAATTTGCTGTAATTATTTTACATTCTAATTTGGTTGATAACAAGTTTAGCAATTACCCTTATTTCCACTGCGTAGGATGTATTCCACCCTGCATAGCGTGAGCTGTAGGTGCAGGCTACGCCCAGCGAGCAGCGCAGGCAGCGCGGCCGACACAAGGACAGGTCGGTGTCATTCTAGCAAACAGGACCTACAAGGATTTTTAGAGTGTGCAAAGCAGCTGTTTGACATGCACGTGACCTTGTTTGCTGATTTCCATTAGTACTGAAGTATTGCCACGTGCATAGAGCACCAGTGTGCTGGAAGCAACAAAAGCAAGCAATAAAAGCTAGCAATAAACTGGGCTTTGGGTCACCTTCGTGTAGTAATTTGTAGAAATTTTGCTTCCCGACTGTATGTATTTCTCTAGTTCAACTGTGTATGATTATACCAGCCTGTCTTGCATGCAAATTTTGTAGCAGAGAGACTTTATTTTCTGTAGAATAAGAAAAATGCTTGAAAGCAACTTTAATAAATACATATGGGTATTTGTATAGTGCTTATCAGAGGGTTAGTAGCAGTAACCTCAGGTTGTGTAATGTATTCAAAGGCTTAAAACTGGGTATTTTCCCTGTTTGGCTAAAAATGGCTCAGTTTGGCTAGCTATGGATAAAAGTCACGTTTATTAATGCTTTATTATTTGAAAGCATCAATGCAATAAGTTGTGGAATAAGAAAATACACATTCACTAGTAGGTGTATCAAGTACATCTGTCCTAGACTTGCCTGGAGCTATAACTTATTTCTGCGTTGTCAAAGTAGGCAGGTTTGAGCTGACTTTGTCTATAGAGTTTGCAAGATTCTAAGTAAAGATGAGATCAGTGAGGTGCTGGATGAATAATAGTTCCTCCTGGGCCTTAAAAGATGATTGAAATATTATTGCTTTGTGCTGTTGCAGACTAGATAAATATACCTTGTCTTCTCTTCTGTATTCCTCTCCCTCCTATGTGACTAGCACCTGGAGTCTCCTGTCTTCCAAAAAAAGGGCAATATTAAATTACGAAAGATTTTTTTCTCATTTTCCCTGTATCAAAACCGTTTGACCTTTTCTTGACTAACATTGTTCCTCTGAAGCAGGCAAATAAGACACTGTTTATATCACAATGGCAATGTCGTTAGATAAGGGTTAGATCAAGTCAGCCCCGTCTGCTGCAGAGCTGAAAACCTAGAGGTCCTGTTCTAAAAGGTGAGGAACTCCATTCCTCCCAAACGTGATGCTCTGGCTATGTCCTGGTTGTGCTCTGAGATGGTATAAACCCAGTGTATTTCCAGCAGTGTGTTTCCAGCCTTGGATTTCTGAGGTAGAAGTTATTATTAACTGATTAGTCAATGCCCAGTGGGGTTAATGTTTATCCCCACTCATGTTTGAACAAGGATCTCTAAAGATTTAAGCCCTGCTTGATTACAAAAAATGTTTTCAAGAACATTATGATTTATTTAACTGGGGAAAAAAATAGTAATTATGGGCAAAAATTCTTGTTGTTAGGAAGAATATAACAAACTGTAATACAAAAATGCTGCAGGAGTAGGCTGTTAATGGGCAGGCTGCATTGTGTGTAGAATCCCTAATTGCCATAATCAGATCTCAAAATTTTTTTTAGCTGAATTTCATTTTGCCAGTGAACATCAGTCACATACTGTTGCAGAGACTTAAATTGATAATGAAGATTTGTTTAGACAATGGCATACATTTTTTCACTTTAATCTTTCAGTAGTACTGTAACATACGGCATAATTAATGTGGCCCTGCTTGAAAGGCCTTCAGTCTTGCCAAACCGATTGTATCAGGTATTTGTGGATCACAATGTCACGAATATTGTGTATTATATCACTAATCATTTTATTGAAAGCCTGTTTTGTTAGCAAATTAGCAGGTTCCACCTGTTCATGGCTTATGGTAGCTATGACAAGACTGAAACCTTTTCAGTTTTATTTCATGAGTGTGGTTTCACTGGGGAAGATGAGTGGCTGTAGAGCCCCTGTCAATCTTGAATTTTGCCGTCATGACGCAACTGCTGGTTTTTTAATACCTGTAGTGTTGAGCGTAGGTTTCCTGTAACTCTAATTCATAGTTTTTCATCTATCAGTGGATCTATGCTGATTAAGTATCCTAGGGGCTTGTTTTGGATGCAGAGTCAAGTAGAACCTGACCTTTTAACAGACACTAGAGCAAGAGTGTACTGCAGGACATCAGGTCTTTCTGCAGGCTTTATGCAAGCAGTTGTAGCCATTTGCTCCAAGGTATTTTTGATTCCAGCACCTGTCTGTCTGCCAGCACCATTCCTGGCCTGCGTAAGGCAGCCTGTCAAGAGCTTGGTTGGTACAGACACTTTTACGTTGTCTTTAGCTGCTCTTGCTACCTGTGTTTTCTGGAAGAACACCAGGTGACAGCTGAGTTTTTGAAGGAGAGCACTGCCGTTCACCTGCAGGACCCCAGTGGAGAGCTGCAGCCATCAGCAGTTGTTTTCTGCACTGGCAATCTCTGTCCTGCTGCCGCAGCTCTGGCGAGGAAGGTGACATTCAGAAACAAGGTTTATGCCTCTCTCCTAAGGCCTGCTGCCGTTGGGAACACCTTGGTTTGTTTACATCTGCTAAGTTTTGGTGAATCAGACCTTTCCTATTCCTACTGTTATCAACAGCCAGTAGTTTGGGTCTTTCCTCCTCACTCCTTGGCTTAACGAAGAGGGTCTGCCTTCACAGGTTTTCTCATTGAAGCAGAAAAACTTTGGAGTAGAACTTTTTTCTTTACAAAAATTAAATTAACATATGTCCTCGAGAGTGTCAAGGTTTGCAGAAGTAGGAAGAGTAGACGTGGCAAATCTCAGCTTTTTGTGGAAGGACTGTGGAAGACGGCTGTTTGTCACAGCCTTTGTTCGCAGGTTCACCACGCTTTGGTCTGCTGTGAGTGGACCTGTTTCAGGTCTTGCATTTCCATGCTGTGAGTGCTATTCTCTGCACTAGCCCATCCCTTTGAGAAGTGTCTCACTGGCTGCTGGTGGGAATTTCTTTGGATAGGAAAGGTTGGTGTGATTTCCTCCAGTCCCAAAACAGGCTTTATCATTTCTCAGGGCACAGTGTTATCTGTTTCTCTACTGCTGGGGCAGACTGTCCCGCAAACAGTAGGACTGTTGCTTCTGAAATTTTTTCAGGGCAAAAGAAGGAAGGGTGAGCAGGAGGTGTTAATTAACTCTAATTGAGGGGAAGAATGCAGGTGCTGATCAGCTGCCACGTTTGTCAGGGCTGCACAGTTAGAGCCCTCCTGTACAAGCAACAGTTCCTGTCTCCCCACCATCTGCTAGACAGAGATGGGCAGAGAAGGGACTTTGCTGAGTTACAAGAGTCAGAGAAAGGGTTGGGTTTGATCCCACAGCTACAGATCACTTTCCAGTAACCTGTCTTTCCAGTCTAGCCTGTTGCTTCCAAAGTGCTTGGGCCACATCTTGCTGTTGATACCTGACTTCTCCGTGGCTTGTGCTTCTTAAAATTGACTAATTTTGAAATGAGACATCTCTGATTTAAAAGTGTCTGTAGACCACTTACTGAGGTGTTTGGTTTTGTTTAGAAGCTCTTGCTCCAGACAGTGTTCCTCTTCCTTACACTGAGTCCTGCCAGGGGCTCCTTGGAGCAGGGAGCTGTAGGAGCTGGGTGGTTCACCAAGCCAGCGGGAGAAAGGAGTGAGCAACAGAAACATTTCACGCTTGCAATTGCAATTTGTTCAGTTAAGGGACAAAGCAATAGTCTGGCAAACTCTTGAAGCAAAACGTCAAGAAAATACTTACATTTTAATAAAGTACAGTGTCTAAAAGTATATTCACATCTTTGGGTCTTCTTGAATTATTTGCACTGCAAGAGTTGGTATCGCAACTGCAACCTCCTTTAAATGACTTTGAATTACTCTATGTCCATTTACACTTACCTGATAGGAAGCCATGATATTTTTTGTGTGTATCTGTCTGTAAGCAGCTTCTAGCCAGAGCTTTTAACAGCTACTGCTTAGATCTTTCTTTTTTATAAGTAAAATGTAAATGAAAGCAAGTCTTCCTCTTACCTGAGTGGGGGTATATTTCTTTTTCTTGAAGTAGCAAAGAAAAATACAATTTTCCATTTACTGACACAATGTTTCATTGTGCTGCTCTCATCTGGGCTATACTGGTTTTTATTAAGGTCCTCATTTCTATGCTTTTACTTAGTAGTTTGAAACATTACATTGGAAACAAAGATTTTAAAGTCAATAAGTAAACCCACTTCTGGTATCTTTACCAGCAGAGAAGGAAAGTGTGTTAGTCTAATGGTGTCTTCAGCTTGTTCGATTGGACAAATGACCGTGGGTTTGCAGTGAAATCATGAATGTGAATCCTTTTCTTCTAGTTAGGCAAATTAGGTATTGGTGTGATTGCAAGAGTTTGAAGTTCTTACTGAAAAGTTTATAGAAAGCTTATTTTTTCAAAGCAGAAAAATTAGGATCATATTAGGATTATATTGTGTATTATATTATTAGGTTCATATTGTATTTTTGTGTCTGGTGGTAGACACCAGCCTGCAGATGAGACTCTGCTCGTGCCTGCCAGGTGCGGTCCAGGCAGTAAGGATGCCGGCCGCGATGGATGGCTGCAGGCTGGAGCCCAGAGCCGGGGGGTGCGGTGACTGGTGCACGCTGCAGCTCAGTGCTCAGCTCAGCCCTGCCGTGAATCTGCAGAAGTTGCATCTGGTCTCTCGGGGTGCACAGTGGTACATCTCTTGCATCGCCCTGCTGCTTCCCCTGCGCCACTGTAGAATGACTACAGTTAAAAATGAATATCACTCGGTACAGTATATTTCTTCTCCCAGCTCAAGACTGTGGTGAAGAATGGCCGCATGCTGGAACCATCTGTTTCTTTCATTGGAAGTGATTTATGGGGAGGAACTGTTAGAGGGCAGGTGATTTATTGCTTATCAATAACAGCAAACACATTCTGCTTTACAATGACCAGAGTCTCTAATTTATTGTATTCTGTCTGTGAAGGTGTCATTTGTCTGGTGAACAGCTTGTTGTCTACCAGTACCTGGAACATTCAATGTCTTCGGGTTCTCTTGAACATTCATTTGGATAGCATTTATTAGCGATCTAATATTATGCTTTATAGCTTTACTGCCTTTTGTCCTTCTAAAAGTTCAATCGATTAAAAACTTGGGAGTGTTTTCTGTACATTTGCAGGCTTTGAAAATGATGGCAGGCTAAATAATTGGCTCTCATTTTGTTGGAACTGGTCTGTGGGTCTTTTCTAGCAGTAGGAAGAATGCATGCTGAGGATACACGGATAAGGCAGATGCTAGAAGAAAAGTACTTGCATTATATTGGTAAGCTGCTGTTGTGTGACTTTTATAGTTCAGCATTTTATAGTGTTTCCTGATGCTGCTGTGATCCTCTGAGCTTTATCTTCTTTTTACTTCCGTCTTTTAAGCAGCTTGGTAAAGGTGTCAGATCCAGGCCTCTACACTAATCTTTCTGTTCTTCCTTTCTCCTATCCAAATTACTCAAGTGAATAATCTGAGCTGTTGCTAAGACTCCAGAAAGTCTATCCATTTGGACAGGAGCAAAACAGCTTTATTAGAGTGTGCACATTTGCAGGTCATTTAAATGGCATTATTTGACAACCAAATAATCTTGAGACTTCCATTGAATTATTATGAAACTTGCAATACATTCTTTCTTTTCTAAGGCAGCAAATTTCTCTGATCCTTGTGTGATGAGATTGATTGTTCCAAAAATTCACTTGAATATATATAGTTTTGCATAGAAGAACAAAAAAGTTTGGTTAAAGTAGAGCTTTTTTCAAGAACATTTTTTTCCAAGACTAAACCAAACACGTTTGAGTACGTCTTCAGGGATTTCTCTGTGCAAAAGCTTCTTCCCTTCATCTATCATTAACTCCCCCTTTTCCCAGAGGTGGCTGGAATAAAAATCACTTCTCAGGCACTGATTTCTTCCAATAGTCTTACTTTGATCGTAAAGTGAATTTATTTGCTAGAGCATTCATCAGTTTGAGAGATAAAGCCAGATCTGGGATGGCTGATAGATATCCCTGTCTAGGTCCTGTGGAACTAGGGCTGATTCCTAGCTGGGAAACAAGTAAACTTGTTTGTGCTGTGCTGAATCTAGAATAAAGCTTTTGTTCAATGGGAGAGCATTAAGACCATATTTTTGGAAAAAAAACCCAGCCTCTAATAAAAAGAGTATTTTTCTGACAACAGAAGACAGTCCAGAGTAGACAACTATTAATTTCCAAATCTGCAATCATGCCACCATGGTATCTTCTGCTAATTGAGGGAGATGTTAGTGTAGCACCTAGCTGTAATTTCCACTGTGAAGTATGATTTATAAAAAGAGACAGGTTTTTGTGATGTTTTATTCATTGGTTTTAAATGTCACCTGCCTTGATTCATAACATTGATGTCCCTTAAATGGATTTCCTTTTTTTTTTTCCCTTCAGCCATCTGCCAAGAATTTTTAAAGCTCTGCTAATTGTTTGTGTTTCTTTTAAGCATTACCTTTTCAGCATATTTATTATGTTCTTCCCAGCAAATAGTTTTAACTGTGACATCTTTGTTAAGGAAAATTGGTTCATTTTGTCACTTTGTAATCAAACATACAGTCATTTTAAAAATAAGCCCAGGAACAGCTTGCTTATCTCTTTTATTGTTTGTTAAGTGGTCTTGAATCTTCTGTAACATTTGCATGAGGAAGATGCTCTGAACCTTACTGTAAACCTCATCGAATTCATGGCTGCTTCAAACCACCAGCGTGATTTACAGCAAGCTCCATGTATGTAGGTTTTTATAAACCTTTCTAAATTCCCTTTTAACAACAAAAAAAACCCCAGAAGATACCACATTTGGTTTTAACATTTGTTAGTAATATTTGAAATTGAAAAAGGTAGTTCAGTGGCTTGACTCTTGTACCTGCTGTGGAAGAGAATAGATTTCTGCTCTCTTCTGTTTGATAACAGGGTCATTGCTCACCACCTGCTTTCACTTTGGTGCACACTGACATTGATTGCAAAGCACTTACTGCCACAACTTGCTGTCAAAATTTCATTTTTTGCTATATTTTTGTATATAGCAGGCCTTCTGTGACATAAGGCTTTTAAATGAAACTTGAGGTGAGTGGGAAGTAAGATGAGTTGCTGTTGTTTGTGTTGAATTGCTTAGGTCATAGCCCTTAATGGAGGCTGAAATAATGTAACCTGAAATCAACTTTATATGAGAGTATTCAGGCTTGTAAATTCAACATCCTGGGCTACCTTGGAGGCCTCTTTCCTACTGTAGCATTTAATCAGCTGCGATGTTGCCTGAAAGTTTTGCGGATGAACTAAGTAACTAACAGAACTTCATCCAGGTCCTTTGATCATGGGATTGTTTCACTGCTGCTGTATATTTAAGGTCAGGCTGCAACGTGCATTTCTGCTCTGGGAAAAAGGAAAGAGGAATTAATAATTGAAGGTGTGACATTGGAAAAAATCTCTGAGCATACTGAATTCTTTAGAAAACCTGTTTGAGCCTTTTTATGCCTTGAGATGTTTTCAAGACTGGGTGTGTTCTTGGCACAGCATCTCACTTAAAGAAAGAACACTGCTGCTCAAAAGAGATCTATTTGAAGTGCTTCTAACATCTTCTTGCAACTCATCTGTCAGTACAAATGTTTGTAAAGGGTAATGTAGCTTAAAAAGATAAGCTTGTCCAGGTTTTTTCTCATCTGTAGCAAAAAGGGCTCCTTTTGGGGACTCTCTGCATCAAGAGCCTAATATAGCTGCTCTGGATTGCTTCTTGGAGGATGGAGTCTCTGGACCATAAGGGAAAAGCCTGGGGATAGTCTCTATCAAGTCTGTGAATACTTTCCAATGGGCAGGGCCTCATCCGGAAAAGTGCCTGAAATGATGTAATACGGAGGAGCAAAGTTATCTCAGCTCTGACTTCTGGCCGTGGTGCATTTGCCTTTGTGCACTCTCTCCTTATATTACTATAAAACCTGCAAAAAAATCTAGATGTTGCTTATTGCCAGTGTTATTTGGTGCGTGTAATTACTGAGTGTTTCCCTGTTTACCTCACCAGGAGACTTTGCAGGGAGGAGTTTCGTCGTGTGTGAGGCATGGTTGAGGTCTCGCTCATACAGAGAAGGTAATGGAGTTTGCAGTTGGCTGTGGCTGCTTCAACAGCCAGGGTATCCCAGGAGGTTTGCTTTAGCTTTTATTTCAATAACCTCAGGGGCCAGGTAGCTTCAGAACCCAAGCTTTGACCTTCAAGAAAGAGGGAGAAAGAGTAGCTTGGTACATACAGACTGATACAGTCTGAAAGGAATGTTATTCGGAAATTAAGTGCTTAATTCCTTCTTGTTCTGTGTCTTGCCATCATGCAGAATCATTATAAATAGATGCCCAAGCAATAGTGAACACTTGGGAAAACCTTGCATGGAGAGGCGTGCAGGTTCATGTGACATGGATTTTATGGAGGTGGTTCACTGGGGGACTGTCCCAAAAAAAATTTGTCTCTGAGATATTAAACATATGCCCCTGGTTTTAAGGACGACAGCCTCTCCCATGGTCACTTTTCAAAATGCCCTGGAAATCTCTGTAGTTCAGTCTTTTCTCAGAAAGCTTTTAATTCTCTCTCCCATCTTCCTTGCTTTCAAATTGTGTCTATTGCTTCCTTTCCTGTAGTGAAGGAGGGCTAATATACCAGTAGCAAACTTCTCACTCCACATTATTGACAAAAGCTGTATTCACATACTAATGTAGTGTTAACTAATTGGTTACCACTTCAGTTACATTTGTGTTTCATGGTAATAGTACACTGATCAATATTGTATGAAGGAATCATTCTTACTTCAGGTATTCATTCTTGTACTTCTTCAGGAGTTCTGCTTTATTCAGGGTAAGTGATCCTGAATAAATAAATTAATTGTTAATCCTTAAGTGAGTAGAGCCCTTAGGAGCAAGGGAGACAGGAGGAAAGGGTATGTCGGATTGGAAGGAAGCTCCGTTGCAGACCGACGTACCCTTCCTGGCAGAACTTAGTTAAACCTCTCAGATTGTAGAAAATTTTGTTTGGTTTAAAGGAATCAGCGTTTTCTCACAGATTGCTTTTCTTTAAAAAAGAAGAAAAAACCCCACGTTGGTCAGCTGTGTACTTTACAGTTGATTTGTGCAGCTAGACAGATCTTCAAAGCCCAATGACATCATTTATTTTAGCATGTCCAGAGGTATTTTGGTACGCTTACTTAAGAAAATAAGAACACTGGCCCAGGTTGCCCAGAGAAGCTGTGGCTGCCCCCTCCCTGGCAGTGCTCAAGGCCAGGTTGGATGGGGCTTGGAGCAACCTGCTCTAGTGGAAGGTGTCCCTGCCCGTGGCAGGGGGGTTGGAACTAGATGATCTTTAAGGTCCCTTCCAACCCAAACCATTCTGTGGTTCTATGATAAAATTAAAACATTATCACTTAGAGAAGGAAAAAAAAAAACTTTGCTGTGTTTTTCCTTAGTCAAATCTCTGGCAAGCAAGTGTTTTTTATAAGCAAGTGATGCTCCTTTTTTGCTCTTTTTTTTTTCTTGTCCAGACAGGCTGACCTTTTAGCTTGGTTTCTAATTCAGTTACTGAAGAAAAAACAGTGAGATAACTTGTCTTTGTGGTTACAGGATTAGTCAGCCACTTTCTAAGTCCCGAAAGGATTTTAAGGTTTGGATTTCTTGAAGTTCAGTGCTGCAGAATAACACTGACACAATTTGTCATTTCCTTTGTTTAGATTAAGTGTGTATGGTACTTGGGATGATTTTGGAAGTGAATAACATTACTCATACTCATAATTGATACTAAGGCTAAAAAAAGGAAATTTAATCTTGGAGCTCAGAAGATTAAAATGCATTGCTCTTTTTTTAAAAAAAAAAAAAATTATGACCACTCCTATCAATGAGTAGAGCTTTGGGTGGGTTTTCTTCCTTCATATAACTTCTACACAATGCTGAGGGTAATAACAGTATGCAGAGGATATATGGTTGTGCTGGCCGTAACACCAAAACTGTCTTGAGCCTTTTAAGTATTACAGTAAGGATTAATAAAGTGCAATTCTTGGCTAAGAGCAACTCAGGGATGCCAGCGTTATTGATGCAGGCTATGGTGTTCCCGTAGTTGTGCAATCTTCTGTGCTCTGTGGGTAACCGCTCTGCATAATCGCTGCGTAGTTATGTCTGGGTAGCCAGAGTAGCCAGGGAGATGTAGATGTTTGCTATAATCTTCTGAAATTGGTTTCTGTATCGGGAATTTTCTGACATCTTGCCAAGAGCAAAGCTCCCCCCTGGCTCTTCCAGGCTTTCGAGAAATGGGGGAAAACTTCCAAACTGTGGGGAGGGTGAGAAGACAAAGCAAAGATCCCTCTTAGCTGGTGAAGGAGCAGTTATGTGTCTAAAGCATGTGTGTGTGTCTCTTCCATAGTGGTCACAGGAATTAGCTACTGAAAGTACACCTGAGGATGGTCCTTGCTGAACCAGCAGGATCAAAGTTATGGGTGTAAATATACCCTCAAATAAGAGATAGTTGAGTAATAGTACTATGGCAGTTCTTGCTATGGAAGAGACAAATCCTGAGCACACACACACATACTTTCACTCTCATATAGACCCTTCAGATCCCCTGAAATCAGAAAATCAAATATCAGCATAGGATATATCAGATGAGGAGTGACTGGGGAAGTGTGTGAGTAACTTCCCAGTGAGATCTCGGCTATCACATGGCTCGTAGGTTGGCAAGACAAGGCACAGCAGGAGCCCATGGCTGGGAGTAGGTGAGCCTGGAGGCGAGCTGTGCTGGTGGTGGTTCAGACTGACCTGAGTCTGGGCTCAACTTGAATCCTTGTTACAGCATCACCCTGCTGCCATCCAAGTAATAGCCAGAAAGCCGGTATCGATGAAGCTTGGGCTTCTTTACTTGTCTCATGCTAAAGGCAGCCTTTTGCCTCGGCAGCCACTGGTGAGTGAGACTCCATCAGTGAAGGGGTACCGGTGGTGTGAGCAGCAGTGCCCGGAATGGAGGGGCAGCTTCCCAAGAAACCCGTCAGGCTGTGGTCGTGTGGCAGCTTGGGAGAAGCCTGGCTAAGCTAGCAAGATGCTAAGCTGAAAAGAGAGGTCTTGGCAGTAGTCCTTCCTGCAGATGCAAGACAGAGGGAAGGTTCCAGTTTAGCCATGGTCTTCACAAAGTGGTCTGGCAGGGAGCAGGGGAGGAAGGCACACGTCGCCTTCCAGTAATTCTGAGGAATAGGACAGATGCAGTGGTCTGGTATCGTGCACCTTTATTTTAATCAAATAAGCAGAGCTACATAGAAAATAACTAGGATCCTTACTGGCAATGTAGCAGTAACATGTTTCACTTTCGGTAGCCATAAAACTCCACATTTGTGAAAGTAAGGTAGAGCTAGCCCGAGCACGTCATCTAAGGCGGCCTGGGTCTCCTCTGATAAAACTCTCTCTTAAATCCTTTTTTCCGTTCGGCTAGGGATCAAATGCTGAGTATGTGTTAGCTTCTGCCTTTCCTCCACAAAAAGTGATGCTGATTGTAGTCATTTAACTGTTTCAGCTGCTTGACTTGCACTGACTGAAGTTGATTTGACCTCTAGAGCATATGCTGATCTAGTTGAAACTGGAGCGTTAGTTCTTTGTGGAAAGTCATCTGCTGCCCAGACGAGGTGGCCTGGAAGAACTGTCTCCGGACGTGCACTGGTGGCAGATCCTCTTCACTTTCCTTGGGAAGCTCTGGCTGCAGTGCTGTTTTGACTTGTGCTGAATGCTGCAGCCCATGATGTGTTTTGCTAGCACATTGCCTAAATAATTAAGATGCATTAAAAGCAGAAGCTTGTGCTGCTGAGACTTATTTTTCAAATCCTTTGAAAGATTAATATCTGTATTTTTAATCTTGCATGAAATCCCACAGCGAGTGCATTTCATCCACTGCTTTCATAACAGCGAGAAACTTCCCTGACATGCTAATGCTAAAAGGGGGGAAAATAAAGATAATTAATGTTTGTGTGGGCACTGGGGTTCTGATTTTCTGTAGCATGGCTTCTTGGCAGATTTGTGCAGTTGTAGGGACCTGACAGTCGTGATGAAAAGTGGGCAGTAAGTGCCTGTACATTCTTAGATTCTTGTGTCCCTTGCATTGGACAACTTACAGTGAATAAATAGTTAATGCCTGCTCATACATTACATCAAGGCCTCCTTATGCTAGAAACATAAATGAGAATAAGGCATTTAATTTTTTAGATCAGTGATTGAAAGGATGCCAAATGGTATTGAGCCAGCATTTCAGGAAAAATGCTGAGGAAAAAAATGGCATGCTATTCCAGCACCAATTTATATCACCGTTTTCAAGACCTAAAGTCTGGAGCACTGCTTAGCATGAGAAATCACCCTCTACATTTAATTTTGGCCAGAGAAATTGAATGCCTTTTTTGCTGGTTTAAAAAAGTGCACAGTACTATTCAGTAATCTCTTCCCTCAGAGTATATTTGATACGAGCATTTAATTGATACTGTGTTTAACCAGTCTTTCAAGTTACAGAAGGCTAATTCCAGAATAATCTCAGTTCTTACACTGGTCGGAGCTCACATTCATGAACCCTTGAGATCTGACACCTCTCCCTAGCTTGTGGTCTGCTGTGGCACCCATGCACTCCCGCGTGCGGCAGGCTGAATTACGCTCCGAGGTGGTTGCTACAAATAGTCGCAGCAAGTGGCATCCAATGGGTGATTGCCTCCCAAAAATAAACCTCTGCTTGAGGAGGTGAGAGAAGAAAAGTTCAGAAGTCGAGGCGGATACGCATCAAACTGATCTGATCCTGGAGAGGAAGTGCAAGCGTGCCCTCGGTTTTATTGGAAGGGGAGCGTCTTGATAGCATTGCTGATAGCCAAGGTCAGCTGAAGCAAGAGTTTTTAATTAGCCTCTTCGGTGAAGAGCCTCCCTTCCCAAAGGATGTCTGAACACTTAATAGATTATCTGTAGGTTTTGTACTTATGTCTGGTATGTAGCTGCTTCTGGTGTCTAGTGTGATAATCAATAGCCTCCTGCGAGGGGCTCTGATGTGCTTCCATACAGTTGTAGTCCCCTTTGGGTTTGGTTTATTTTTCCAAAGTACCCTGTTGCTACTAGATTACAGCGGTAATATTTTTCATTATCTCTAGCAGCAGATTTCTATTTGGCTTTTAATGTTTAGCATGGCTTGGATAACTTGGTTTGGATAAAAACCCTTTTCAAGTCATGTTTGCCTGTCTAAACACACAAGTAAATGAGTTGTGCTCGCTATTACTGTGATTCAAGGTGTTTTGAGTTTCTTTGGGGGGCTTTGATCACTGGGTGTGCAGTCAACAACTGTTAGATTGCAGTGTAAAACTAGGCAGAAAAGGAAGATATAAAAATAAAAGCTGTGCTAAAGAGACAATTCGTTTGTTTTTTTTCTTTAGTTCCCATCTAGCTCATATCTTTTCCACTAAGAATTTATTTCCCTGTGTAGCGTGGGAAGCTGCAATTTTATTACTTCTGTATTTTAGTCTTCAAACTCCCACTGCCCCTTATGAAGTGATAATTGCGAAAGCCGGTTTTTCTAAAGGCTATTTAAAACTTAAAAAGTTTGACATCAAGTTGTGTTGAGCAGTAAGTGCCACCTGGAATATCTGGGTGAAGGGCAGACCGATTGCTGCAGCCGGGTGTCTCCTTTTTAGAAAGCCACAGGCTATTGGTGGTAAAGGTGGGAGGCTCTTCAGAAAATCCTCTGCGTGAGCATGTGGAAGACAAGTGTTCAAACTCGCAGAAATTACAGCGGAGGGGTATGACTAGAGGGCTAAGGAAGCAAAGAACAACTTCCTAATTTTATTTGTGGGATTTGCTGTACTATCAAGACTTGAAAATATCCTTCTTCTGCAAAACTATCCAAATCCTTTCACCGTGGGGAAAATAACCCCGTCTCACCAATGTCATATATATTCCTGTTTTGTTCTAGAAGTCAAGGTCAATCTACACGATTAAAAGATGATGGTAGAAGAGCTGCATCCCCTCCCTGGAGATGGAGGGTTCATGTTTGGCACAAGCTTCAGGGCTTCTAAGACAGTGTTTAAAAACAAAGCCCAGATTGCGTGAAATGTTGCAAAGATGCAAAGAAAAGCCTTTGTGCTAAATCTAGGGATCAGATTCAATGTCAGCAAATAAAAAGAAAGTTGCAGGAGGAACATGTTTTTCATTTGCCCCAAGATAATATTTTTTGATTCCTGCGCAGCCGGTGAGTTAGTGCTCTGCAGAAACTCTTTGTTGGGGGAGAAATATTTGAAAGCTGCTGGGAAGCAGCTCGTTTCTGTTTGATGCTTTATAATTCATGCAGCAAGAGGCTTTTGCTGGCAGTGGTTTTGGTAGAGGAACAAATAAGAATGATAGCTGAAGTGACTTGGGGGTTACCGGACGGCGTTGTATCTATGTCAGTAGTGCAGACTGGTCCGAGGCAGTGGTGACCTTGTGCTGCTGAAGGGCTATTGAGGGACCAGGGGAGTATGCTGGGTCCCAAACTGGTCAAGCTACAGACTGTGCTGTAGGAAAACCAGGCATGGGTGCTCTTCAGTGTAAGGACTATGGATACCAAGAGAACTGTGATAAATCATTTGCATCAGCTTCTAATTCAAAAAGTTTTCACTGTTTGGGTTTTTTGTGTTGTTTTCTTGGGGGCTGGGAAGGGGCTGAGCTAATTCTCTAGGCTTTGTGTTTTACAGTAGATCTTGTGTGAAATATAAATCTGGCATGGTCTGTTGAAAAATACTGTGGGAGGATTTTAGACCGCTTCTTGCCCAGGACAGAACTGCGTAGGTATAAATTTCAGCCCATGGTGCCCTCGAATATCGAACCTGTGGCTATGTCTAACATTGTCTGCAGAGAGCCTTCATTTATTCTCCATTTGCTGCTTAGATTCATTTACATTCAGTAGAATATCACGTTGCAGTGACACTTTAGCTGACTGTAACAAATGCAAGCGGAATTTTTTTCCCCCCTGTTTTTAAAATGCTGATTTGAAAGGACGGTAACTCAGAAGCAGTTTGCTGAGGTGAACATTGTTCAGCGGAGTAGTTATCCGCAAGTCTGTCTGAAATGCTGGCAAAGGGACGTCATGAATAGCCTACAAATCTTCTCCTTGAGGAAGAAATTGTGTATCAAATGATCTGTTCCTGATTTGTCCACTGTTACTGCGTATGCATGGAAAGGCCGTAGGTTATGTCCTTCTGAAGGATGTAATTATATATGTCCTTCTGAATTATATAGTGGAAATCATCAACGTAGTAAAACAAGATGTTGCTGTCAGTGGTGTCTGCAGCCTGAGGAACAACGAACGGCACACGCAGCTGTGGGCGAGAGGCTTTCGGGTGAAGATTTGCACCTCTGAGGTTTGTCTTCAGTTGGGCATTTTTACAGAGTTAAGATTGTTCTCAAAACCCTGAGTAAAAATACAGCTGTTAATCGAATGGTTAAAAATTAGCTTTCAGCACATACAGCCTTGCTTGGACAGTTTTGCTGCGCTGCTGCCTCTCCCTGTCGATAGATGTGTTTGACCAACCTTAGAACAAGTATTTTATATCAGCCTTTACATTTAAAATGAGATATCTTCATTTAAAAGTTTGTCTTAGCTATTTGATCACTGTGGACCAAAACAGGTAGCTTTTACAAAGACACTTCTGATTTCTTATAACAGAAGAATTGCCGAGGAGAAGTGAGGAGAGGAATGAGACTGAGCCCATTCCAGCCCATTCCATTCTCTCTTCACTAAAACCAGCTCTAATTGCAGCTGCTCAGGGCTGAGACTTTATGCTGAGTAACCGTCTGTCATGAGATGCTCTGTCCTTGTCCTTCTTTCCTTATTTTGCTTCTGGCGTTTCTCTAAGAGAATAATGTCAGTATCCCAGGAGTCTGCCACTGCAGAGACAGATATGCTAGAGTTTAAAAACTTCTTTTCTGGGAGGAAACCTGTCTGTGGCATTGGCTTACACTGAAATGCCACGCAGCAAAGGGAAATGGAGGCCGTTGTGTTTTAAACAGTTCTCTTTTTTTTTTTTTTTTTTTTTTTTCCTTTAAAGATGTGTGTGCAAGTGGAAGGACAAGCTGAGTAACAGCCCAGCCCAGGTCCCAGGGCTCGTGTTGTCGCAGGCCTGAAGCACAGTGGGAGCGGAGAGCTGGGCATCCTCTGCGACTGCGGGGGCACTTGCCTCTCGTTAGGGATTGGGCTCCTGTCAGTCTCTTGTCAGCTCATCTGTGGTGAGCAGTCACGATCTGGACCTTTTACTAGTGTTGCCCTTTGGCTTTTCTGCCTCTTTTCAGAGTAGCATGGCATTCACAGCCATGCTGACGTTATTCCAGATGAAAACTCTGTAATTAGTTCATCCCCATGAGCACGGAGCGTTGCACACAGAACGTGTTGCTGTGCTCTTAGATTTTTGCCTGTGTCGACTTGCCTTTCTTCCTTCTCCCACCATCCCCGTTCTTAAGTAGCTACTTTGTTCTGCATCACGCATCTGCGCAGGTAACCCACTTCCCAGTTTGTTCATATTAATATGTATCTGTAGGCTTTTGCCTGCTCCAGGCTTAGCTGGGCTCTAAGCCCCTTCCGTACCGTAGCCATCTGTCCTGACAAACACAGTCCCAGGAGTTGTCATTGCGTCCCTTGGCAAGCAGTTGCTTACGGTTAGCAGAAGGATTTTGTGTGTCGGTATCCACGGAGGATGTCCCATGATGCTAGATCATGTTCGAGAACATTCATGGGGCAGTTTTTTCTTCTTACTGCTACATTCTTGGGGCCTGGAGAGACCATCGCTGTAAATCTGCTCTGCCCTCTGGTCCGCCGACTCTGGCTGTAAGCAGCAACCAGCACTTTGGGAGGATGATGGAGGATGCTCAAAAGGTGTCTGTGGAAGATTGCACCCTCAGGACCATTTCTGACACCTAATAGTAGGCTTAAGCCACGAGCAGGGTGGTTTAGATCTGTTCCAAAACTCTCTTTTAGTATTCTAGCGCTGGGTGCTCTGTGAGAGCTGACAGCCATTTGATGTGATATAGCTGATTAGTATATATGTTCAGTACTTGAATTAATGTTTTCTTCTTTTTTTGCATTTTTATTTGACTGTTCAATTCCCTGGACTGTGAGGAAGGGGAATGTTGAATGATTACCTGCTCCATAATAAATTAGTGTGAAAAGGCAACTGGTGCCATGCATCAACTTAAACTGCTGTCTGGTAAAGTTGCATTAATGTGTATAAATAATGTATATCTTTGTGGAGGAAGTGCTTTGTCTTTCTAATGAACAGTTGGCTGATTGGAGAGGCCGAAAGACTGTATACCCTTGCTAAAAAGGTTTTGTTTCGTTTGTGCTTAGATTATTAAAGTGGATTGGTGATCCTGTAACCGCAACTAGGAAATCTCTGTCTTATTTTGCAGAATATGTGAGAAATCAGCCAACAGATGACTTTGTGGTTTGGGGACTGGTGTCTCCTCCACCTCAGGAAGAAGGATCAGGATTTCCTTATTGTAGTATTTACGTATGTTTTAAGGACTGATGCAAACTGTACAACTGCCATTAAACAGCCAGTAATTCAATTGTTGCCTTAGAATAGGCAGCAAGCGTTTCGCTGTGTCTTTTGGTTCAGAAATGGCTTGAAGAATAACCACGATAGCTGACGTAATTAGCAGCTAAACCGGGACAGCAGCATCGCTTGCATTTAACTGAAGTAAAGATAAATCGCTCAGTTATGACATTTGTTGAAAGTCTAAACATTGACACTTCTTTTTTCACGAAACCCCCCCCCCCAAATTATTTGGCATGTCCTTAGTTGCCACAGCGGGTGGTGGCTGAAAGCAGGTGGTGCAAATAGTCATTCCCATCCTGCGGCAGTGGCTGTAAAATAGTGTCTGCCGTGTGTTTGTGGGGATCACTTGGCCTTGGATGGGAAAAGGACTGGTGCTGAGATGAACATTTGAAGCACTGCCAGTGTCCATATTATTTACCATACTCCTAAAATCCTGTCTGTTCCACAGGTTATAATATAATATTATGTATAGGATGTAGCTGTGAACAGTCTAGACTGTCCCAGGCCACACTTGGCATCTCTAATCGCAGAATAAAACTTTTCTGTGCCAGTTCCCAGCGAATTGGCACACACAAGAGAACCAATTAAACAAAGGGCAGGCAGACAGGGAATTCAGTGAAGGGAAGCTTGTCCAGACTAGCCTGACATCTTCACGTGTACAGTAAAATACAAATTGTACTTGCACATTATATCAGTATGAGGCTGACCCAGAGTGACCTGTTGGGTGTGTTCTGGGATTTGTCTCTTAGAGAACTTTGAACTCCTCACCATGATTGAGGTTCAGCCTAATTGTACATAAATGTGTTTTTTTTTTTTTTCAAATGCAGCTTTTGTCAATGATTTTTTTTCTTCCTATTCCCTTCTGTTTGTCACTTAGCAGAAGGAAGTTTAGTTGCAAGGAAAGGGGAGGGGAAGAGAACTTCACTTCTATTCCATGTCAATACAGTATCTCTGTTCTAAGCCTGCAAAATGAAGCGTTAAAAAAAGACTCAATGGGAGAAACATTTCACTGTTTTTATACACTCACACTGTCACTGAACAGAGCAGGTAATATATGTGTAAAATGAGCAAAAGCAGCCTAGTGTCCTGAGGCTCATGCCAGTCTTATTGAGAGAGGAGCCCAGCAGCCTGGAGCAGAACTTTTCCACCTTCTCCTGATGGAAGATGCCTTGTGACCATCGGACGGGCAGCAAATCCCTGTAGATGCGTGGGTGATGGCTGTGCTGATGCTGATGTCTGTTCCTCTTTTCACCTCCCTGCTAGCTAAAGACTTGGAGTGTCGATGAACTTCAGAGGAGGCTCTCAGCCCTGGACCCCATGATGGAGCAGGAGATTGAAGAAATCCGCCAGAAGTACCAGTCAAAGCGGCAGCCGATCCTCGATGCCATTGAAGCCAAGAAGCGGCGGCAGCAGAACTTCTGAGCCACTGGTAGAATGTTCTTCCATCCTCAAACAATCACTCCTTGCTTTTATGACTACTAAACAGATTGATTTCTATTGAAATACGCTAGCAAAATAGAGGGCAATACTTCTGCTCGTTTATTTTTCCATAGCACCTTTGTGAACTCAGGAATGCCATTAAGTGGAAAATCCTGATGGTATGTTTTAATGTTAGACATATATTTAAAACATTATTCCGAAGGAGCTGTGTTACTGTTTTTAGGGAGATTGTTTTTAAATCAGAGGAACAGATAGAAATAGCCTAATGAAAGTTGGCTCACTCTCTTCTCAACTGAACTTTCAGTAGTCCATTTTGGTTTAAGTTAATATGGATTTGTGGTATTTAATGGCTGCATCTTTTGTGTTTTTGTTTTTCTTTGTGAATGCACAGCTCAATTCCAAGCTGTTAACTGTATTTTTCTACTGTTAAGGTACTGATAAGTTTAGGTCACTGAAGAGAGCAGGTGAGAACACGTACAAACTGTTCCAGCCTTTGGAAAGAAACTTAAATCTCATTTTTTAAAAAGCCTGTAATAAGCCCCATGCCTTACACTGTTTGCTTTAAGCAAGTGTGGTTTCTTCGAGACCTCAGTTTTGTCCTCTTTTTGTGTAGTTTACGAATTAATACAAGTAGATAAAACATGTTGTGCCTCCATCAGAAATTACATTCTGCAGTTTAAAATCCACACTGGCTTAAAACCAAAAGCCAATCGGCAATCCAGTTCCCCTTTGTCTGTCTGTTTGGAGGTGTCCTTCAGGGAGACTGACCCTGCTGGCAGTGCGGTGCTGGGAAAAGGAAACAGTATTCGAATGGGTGGAAGTTGTGCAAACCTCTCTCAGGAATTAGGTGCTTCTGCTGTGTCTGAGAGGACTTAATCTCCAGTTTGTGAACTATTTTATAGGCTTCATTTCAGATTTACATCTTTAGATGCTTGAATAAAAACTTAATTTCACAATCCTTCACATTTCTGCAAGGTTTAGCACATCAGAAAAATTTCTTTGTTGAATTAACAAAGATGTGCATTTACGGTGGTGGAGCAAAGGCGGAGTTGATCTGGATAGAAGACAATTACTGCTGTCTTACTGGAAGAGAATCAGTCTCTGCTCTTCCAGTTCCTCTGGATGCACTTGTGTTCTTTCTTTAAATTTCCCTGTCATTCCTGTCTGGTATGTCTCAACAAATGAAAATGCCCCAGGACGTACAATCGCTGTGAGGATGGTGCAATGAACTCACACCGACAGAGTGGAGAGTAAAACAGAAGAAGGGAAGAGCCTAGTTGCAGGGCAGAGACCAAGTGATGCCTCTGTCCACGGGCTGTAACAGGAGAGATATGTAGTTTTAGATGGATCTAGCAGATGATGAAATATTTGGACGGAGCGAGTGTTTTTACTGATTTATTTTTATTTTGCTCTGATAGAGGGAACAGTTTCCATGTCATTCTTCTGAAATAGGTCTTGGTATGTCACCTAGATAATTTAACTAAATAACAGAGCCTCCTGAATCAAATGCTGCTAGAGAGGTGAAGTGTTCATTTCATGCCTCTGTAGGGTCTTTTTTTCCCCTTGGAGCAGACTCTTGGCTACTGTTAACAGATATACTCCATTGCTGTGAAAGGAACCAAGCCATTCTTACCCCTCTGCAGGTCTGGTTGTATCGGTTTGTCTCAGTTTGATGCGCAGTGCGAACACAGCTGGTTCGGAGATCAGCAAACCGGCTGCCCCTAAGGGGGAAGGGAGGCAGTGAGCGGTGTGTGTAGGGTGCAGAAGGAAGAGTACATCTGGGACAGCCAGCTATTTGGTAGCCTCAACTATTGGGAAAGTTTTGAATTGGGAAAGCCAGGTAATTAAAAGCTTCGTTGTTGTTAACAGACTAAAATCCCTTAGTCCAGGCTCTCTAATGAGGTGTCATGAAGTGCTGTGTGAACATCAGGGCTCATACAGTGCTCGTCTGAAATCGGTGCAATACGTTTTACCCTAAACACGTGTTTATTATGAGCAATATTCATGAGCACACTTTGCATCAAAGAAACTCCCACAACTTGAGAGAGAGTTCTCTGGTCAAGTATTGATCTTGTATTAGGCACTTGGACAGATCTGGCCCAACACCTCTGGTGACAGGCATGGATATGGGACATGGTAAATGGTGCACTGCCTGCATGTGGCGTGGATCAAGCAGATTCTGCTGGGAGTAGTTTTACCTCTGCACTGTGTAGGTAACTTTCTAGTGATTGGAGGGCATTAGAAAACCCCAGGTTTAGGTGAAACACCACAGGGTGGTGTCTTATTTACGAATATGCAAACCTGTGACTGCTGTAACTGAATGTAAGCACTCTCAAAATACTCCGCTTTGCTGATGTGATTGTCTTAAAATACAGCAAATGAACCAAAATAAGTAAAACTGGTCTGATGGATTAACTGTCTTTGAACCTTTCTTAAATGCTTGCAGTGGCTGAGACTCAATGATGTTTCTTGCACTTGGAGCTCTAATGCAGAGGAATAATTTTCTCCTTCACCAATTTTCAATCTGTTAGAGAAAGTAATTCCCTTTTTGGTCTCTTTGTAGTGTCTGGGAGCATAGTACCTGCTCACTTCTCAGAGTCCTCCAGGCTAAGACCAAGGCTCATGCCCTAGGGGAAAGCTGTTCTGACAAAGTTTGTAAGCAAAAAGCTTGCTTAATTGTGAAGCTGCATTCGTGTGCTCCTTGGGTCCATCTGCATTGCTGAAAGTGTTCTGGACAAACCATTATCTTTGCTTCTAAAACCCAGAGATACTGATTATGTCAGTCATGTGAGACTTAAAAATGTGAAGTTCGTAGCTTTAACTTTTTTGTAACAAAGAAATTAGCAACACTGGCATAAAGTGCTGACTTGAAATGCTGTTTTGTAAGATCTGGCTGTTTGTATATAATAGTGTTGGGTCATTAGTTTGTATATGTATGAAATAGTAACTTTTATTGCATTCCTCTGAGTTTGATACAGGAGATTTTGTTTGATCTTTCTCAAATATCTTGCCTTATTTGTTCAAAGGGGCAAATAAACTGTCCTTACCTGGAAGCATCAGTGTCGTGACTCATATCTATGCATTAAAATACTCTGGTGTATTATTGCTTATCAGGACAAGTTTTAACGTGCCGTGCCTCTAGTCAACCAATGTTATGGAAAATTCTGGAGGAGCATACAGGCTTTAAGAAACACAAGCAGTAAACATTTTTGAACGGGTAATTCTTTAGCCTTCAAACGTTACTAATTCTGCACCTCAAGGAGAGATTTGCTGCAGTCCAGGGGCAGGTCCGGGTGCCGTGAGCTCTGTGGTGGTTCAGAGGGACGCGTGGTGGAAGCTCCGGCAGTTTCCCCGCAGCCAGGAGTGTTGGGAGCCCTTCCTGGAGGTTCATTTGCCCCAAGGGATGCTCTGGCAGATGGGGACGATGAACCCTGCTGCAGATACTTGCTCTCTCTGCTCTGTTATTTCACACTGCAGCAACTTTCCGGAGCCTGCAGTCAGGTTTGGGACGAGGTACGTATCAGCTTATCCACCTTCCCACACAACAGGTGAGGCTCGAGGTTCGCTCTCCTAATTCTGGCTGACTTGCTGTGCTTTCAGCTTTCTAGCTCAGAAAAAGATGAAGCTGACAGTGAGTGGGTGCTGCCTTCCAACGATGAACTGTTGGCTTCTCCGTGGTTCCCCTGAGCAGTTACTAAATCTGTCCTGAAGGGATGACTAACCGAAGCAAAGACAGAATTCATTCAGGAGTCAGCTTTGGTTAGCAGCCCCGGAAGAAACAAAATAGATCTGAGCTTTTAAGTCTTAGGAAGGAGCATGGAAATCAAAGGGAAGGAGACTGCAGGCATTTCTAGTAACTGGGAAAGCCGGGAGCTCTTGCACAGTCTCAGCAACGTTGCCAGGATATCGGGGAGCCCCAGCACGAAGGGCAGGTTGTACTCCCTGTGCAGCAGCAGCCCTGCCGCCGTACCAGGGGAGGGTTCACGTGTGCTCACTTCGTGCTGGCAGCAGGGCACCTGCTCTGCAAATATTAATTGTGTATAACTGGCAAAGCCAACGCTGACAAGTAGCCATGAGCTGGGGCTGATGTTTAGGCAGGTTTTTCTCCCCCATGGGGGAAAAAGACAGCTTTCCACGAAGCCCGTAGCACCAGCAGTTTTTCTCCTCCTCCCATAATAATTATCAGTATTAAGGTACAGGTGTTGCTGTGCTGGTGTCCTTTATGCCCAGCTACTCTTTCCTACATCCTCATTTTATCCCATTTCCTCCTGTCCGCAGTCCAAAAGAGTCTGAGCATGGGCTTTAGATAAATGCTTTGAGTGTTGGCTGACAGCCCCAACTTGACAGTTGACAATTTTTCATTGCATTAATCACTCTGGCAAAATTTTAAAGAGACAAACCAGGAAACACCCATCAACTCTTTCCAGACTGAAAGTGACTTAATTGCCCTTTAATTTAAGAGTCCAGGAAGACAGCCAACTTGTTTAAAAACTTTAAAACAATTCAATTCCATCTAAAAAGCACAGTCTGTTCTGCTCCTCTCTAGGCTGTCGCTATTAAAATCAATACAGCGCTGAAGCGGAGGGAGCTCGGAGTCCCTGAATCCCATCCAGAGTGGTCACAGCAGCAGAACAGCCTCACGCAGACCTGCCTCTGCACAATCCAGGGGTGGCTGAGCTGCAGGGCAGCCTTTCCTCGGCCCGAGGGGCTCACGAGCTCTGGACCATCACTCGTTAACTGTAGAGGGGATGATCATGAACCAAAGGCGCAGGGTGGTTTTCCCCCTCTACTGCTCTCACCAGATTCGACGCATCGGATGGTGCTTTGCTTCCCTGCACACCTCACCTGTGTTTTTCTGCTCCTGAAGTTGTGTGACCCGTCTAGACATACTTGGTTAACTTAATCCCACCCCTTCAAGGCTATGCCTTTAGCTATCTCAAACGGTTAGAACGAAAGCCTTGAGCTTACGTGTTTCTTACAGCTGAGTTAACAGCCGTGGTTCAGATAATGGCTAAAGTGAACCCATGAGTATATGCAGACTTTGGGGCTTTCTTGCTACCAGGAGAAAGTGTTTTAATTTTGTAAAACAAAAGTTTGATTTGCAGCACTGGTTGTCTCTATACGTGGTTCAGCAAATACAGGAATTACAGGTAACGCTGATTTAACATGTACGTACTCAAGCAGTCAGCTCTGATTTTTGACTCCCTGAGCTGAGATCAGCAGGGCTGTAGGAGCCTACGAGCAGGACAGATCCCCGAACCGCTGCTGGCGAGGAGGCTTTCCTTCCTGCAGGTCAAGCCCTGTAACATCTCCCAGTTTTCCAATAACCAGCTGAGTGCACAAACCACGCTCAGGGTCGTCATGGATCTGAAAGTTGGCAAAGAAGTTTTAAACAAAAGTAATGAGGTTTACGTGGTCTCTGAGCAGAGTTGTCTAATTCTCAGCTGCATTAAATAGCTTAATAAGGTCATTCCTTAATCACCATTCCCTGGAGGCGAGAAAGCCACTGTTTCATCAGTCATTTTGTGAGTGCAGAGAGCAGCTTTTGGAGAAATAACCTGATGAAGTGTTTAATTGATTTACCCACTGTACCCAGTGACAACACAGTCACTCTCAGAAAAACTGATTAGGGATTAGCAAAAGACCATGAATTTCCTCCTTGCCTTAGAAATAGTGAGTTAGACCAGTCCTGGCAACCCGTCGCTGCACAGAAGTGTCTCGCTGAGGCGAGTGTGGGCTGCGATCACCCACTCCTCTGGTGCCGGGCACCTTC